>NC_090448.1:121107449-121410480 GCF_031143425.1 Pleurodeles waltl | reverse complement strand
ATTAGTACAAAACTACAAACACAAAAGCTCTAACTGAATACATGACTAATGCCAACCGTGAAACCGAACATATAAAAATATAAAACACCAGTTTACGCTCACGGAATTTCCCAATAATTCTTCTGTGTGTGGTAGCTCCTGAAACAGCCACCCACACACAGCCCAGGCTTTGAAGGACAATCAGGGCAGTACATCCTAGTCTCCTTCCTGATACCTCTTCGAGCACAGACTCTACATCTCTTAGCAGGAAAGTTTTTTTTGGCCGTGGGAGGAATGTGCTCAGCAAAGTGACGATCTTTCAATCTAGCCACATCCTCCACCACTGCTTCTCTAGGAACTCTTGCCTGTTCCAGCACAACAAGGCTAGCTATGATAGACTCCTGAAATTTCACAAATGTCATCCTTGACTCTGGAGAACTATCCTTAAACACAACAAAAGCATTAAAAGTTGCCAAGTGGAACAAGTGAAGCGCTAATTTCTTATACCACACATTAGACTTACGACCAGCAGTGTAAGGTTCTAACCTCTGATCTACTCTATCAACACCACCCATGTGCTTATTATAGTCTAAGATGCACACAGGTTTGCGCACTTCGGCAACCTGACCCCAAACAGCCACAGGTGAAGTACTCTCATCATGGATGGTGCTTAGCATGTATACATCCCTCTTGTCTACAAATTTCAGAGCTAGCAGCTCATCATTCCGCAAGGCACTGCACTGTCCCTTCTCAAGTTTTTTACAGACAAGCTCTTTTGGATAGCCTTTCCGATTAGAGCGGATTGTGCCACAAGCAACAGTGTCCACTCTGAACAACTCCTTGAACAACCGAACTCCAGTGTAGAAGTTATCTACATATAAATGGTGACCTTTGTTAAACAGTCGTCTACCAAGTTCCCACACAATTTTCTCACTAACTCCAAAAGTGGGAGGACAACCAGGGGGGTCAATATTGGAATCCCTACCAGTGTAGACCCGGAAATTATAAACATATCCTGTACTACTTTCTGACAGCATATACAATTTAAATCCATACCGTGCCCTTTTGCTAGGAATGTACTGCCTAAAAACCAAACGACCCTTGAACAGGACCAAAGACTCATCTACAGATATTTCTTTCCCTGGAACATAGATCTCTGAAAACCGATCTACCAAATGATCAAGGACAGGTCTAATCTTAAAAAGACGGTCAGAATCAGGATGATCTCGTGGCAAGGCTAAAGCATTATCTACAAAATGCAACATCCGAAGAAGAAGCTCATACCGGTTACGACTCATGATGGCAGGAAATATAGCAGTTGCCATCAAGGGACTAGTAGACCAATATGAAGACAGCGACGGCTTCCTTATCAGCCCCATCAAAAAAGTTAAACCCAAGAACTTTTTCAACTCTTCCAGATTTGTGGGAATCCACCGGCTAGCTCTAGAGTGTGGCCTAAGTCTGGCAGCGTTGTCCCTCAAAAACTGCTCTGCATACAAATTAGTCTGCTCAACAATCTCTTCCAAAAATATATCGTCCATAAACAACTCAAAAAAGTTGACGGGCAAAAAGTTTTCCGTATTAACTCGACACCCTGGAAAACCAGTAAACGCAGGCAACTGTGGCTGCTCCATGTTTGGTGCAACCCATGCGTCAGGTCTTCCAATGGGAAGCCTTTCAGCCGCTGGCTCCTGCACCATTGGCACATCACTGTCCTCCTCTAAAACAGGCCCTTCATCAGCACTGAGAGTGGCTTCATCATCAGATGATTCATCTCTGACAGAAAATTCACTTCCAGAATCCTGCACTTCCTCCTCTGCCTCAGATGCAGAGTCAGTCTCATATTCATGGTCAGAAGATGACTCAAAAAGCACACTAACAACCTGCTGAACGGTCATCCTACGGCTGGCCATGATCCTTCCTACTAAAATTAACTGGACAAATACACCACCAACAACCAGCACTGTGTAAGATAAGTAACAAAGTATAGGTTTATCACTAAGAATTATAAACTCAAAAACTATACTGCTCACTTGCCTGAAAAAGCTTGACTCACCAGCAACTACTCTGCACAGCCACAGCAATCACCAACGATATCCCACTAAAAAGAGAAAAAAAAAAGCAAATTAGACATAAGACAACACAATAATCATTGTGCATAACTCTAAGGACAATTTCACACACAATCCTGCATTCAGTACACCACCTACAAACATGTCATTCATGCATTGCAACAATACTCACTTGGAGTAAATTTATTTACTTACCTAAAACATGCAACTACGCAAACCGCAGGACAACTACTGCCAAAACTGCAACAAGCCACAGCAAAGTCAGCAAAAGCTTTGAACTAAAACAAAAAGGAGAAAAACTGTTATTATCATAAAAGCAAATACTTCGCCAGTTGACAAACACTCCGCCACTAACCATTTTTTCATTTTCCCCTGTGTCTAGTCTTCTCTGCTTGGGGGAAGATGGGCCTAAAAAAAAATAGGCCAATCTACCCCCAAGGGGAGGGGGCAGAAATCGCCCAGATTACATTGCACCCTTTGGGGGGGGGGCCACCCTTGCCCAAGGGGCCACACCCCCACACAAAGCACACACACACACATAGTATCCCTGGCGCTATGGGGATTCTGCCCCCCTTGGGGACAGAAAGGCCTAAAAAATAGGCATATCTGCCCCCTAGGGGGGCAGAACTGCCCAAAAATACATGTGGGCCCCTGGGGGCGACCCTTGCCCAAGGGGCCGCCCCCCAACACAAAAAATAAAAACCAACAATAAAATCCCTGGTGTCTAGTGGCTTTCTGCCCCCCTTGGGGGCAGATCGGCGTAAAAATAGGGCCAATCTGCCCCCAAGGGGGGCAGAAATGACGATAAATACATTGCGCCCCCGGGGGGAGCGACCCTTGCCCAAGGGGCCACCCCCCAACACAAAGCACACATACAAACATATCTTTCTGGCGCTATTGGGATTCTGCCCCCCTTGGGGGCAGAAAGGCCTAAAAAAAATAGGCCTCTCTGCCCCCAAGGGGGGCAGAACTGCCCAAAAATACATGTGGGCCCATGGGGGCGACCCTTGCCCAAGGGGCCACCCCCCAACACAAAAAATAAAAATCAACAATAAAATCCCTGGTGTCTAGTGGCTTTCTGCCCCCCTTGGGGGCAGATCGGCCTAAAAATAGAGCCAATCTGCCCCCAAGGGGGGCAGAAACGACAATAAATACATTGCGCCCCTGGGGGGAGCGACCCTTGCCCAAGGGGCCACCCCCCAACACAAAGCACACATACATACATACTATTTCTGGCGCTATTGGGATTCTGCCCCCCTTGGGGGCAGAAAGGCCTAAAAAAAATAGGCCTCTCTGCCCCCAAGGGGGGCAGAACTGCCCAAAAATACATGAGGGCCCCTGGGGGCGACCCTTGCCCAAGGGGCCGCCCCCCAACACAAAAAATACACATCAACAATAAAATCCCTGGTGTCTAGTGGCTTTCTGCCCCCCTTGGGGGCAGATCGGCCTAAAAATAGGGCCAATCTGCCCCCAGGGGGGGCAGAAACGACGTAAAATACATTTGCCCCCAAAGGGGAGCGACCCTTGCCCAAGGGGCCGCCCCCCAACACAAAAAATACAAATCAACAATAAAATCCCTGGTGTCTAGTGGCTTTCTGCCCCCCTTGGGGGCAGATCGGCCTAAAAATAGGGCCAATCTGCCCCCAGGGGGGGCAGAAACGACGTAAAATACATGTGCCCCCAAAGGGGAGCGACCCTTGCCCAAGGGGCCGCCCCCCAACACAAAAAATACAAAGCAACAATAAAATCCCTGGTGTCTAGTGGCTTTCTGCCCCCCTTGGGGGCAGATCGGCCTAAAAATAGGGCCAATCTGCCCCCAGGGGGGGCAGAAACGACGTAAAATACATGTGCCCCCAAAGGGGAGCGACCCTTGCCCAAGGGGTCGCTCCCCTACACTAATAAGCACACACACACACACACATACTGAAATCCCTGGTGTCTAGTGGGCATTCCTGGTGCCCGATCGCATCGCGATCGGGCAGCAGGAATGCTCAAAGAGACATCGAGGGAAAGGAAAACCCTTTCCTTTCCCTCGATGCCTCTCTGAGAGCACCCCGCACGAAGGTGAAAAACTCACCTTCTCCCTTAGACGCGCTGGAAGCAAATGGCTTCCAGCGCGTCTTTCCCCCTTTCCCTGAAATCAGCGCGCGATCGCGCGCTGACGTCATGGGGGGGGTGGGGGGGGGCGTGAAAGGGGAAGGGATTCCCCTTTCAGCCCTGGCCTGGGGGTGTTGGGGGGCGGCCCTCGGGGGAAGCGCTAGCGCTTCCCCCGACTGCCAGTCCCAGGACGTAATGGTTACGTCCATGGCGCCACACGGGCGCTGCCATGGACGTAACCATTACGTCCGTGGCGGGGAAGGGGTTAAATGGATTGAAGAGGCCCGCTTCAGGATTACGCTGCCCCAGTACTTCGAGCTCGCACATTTAAATGCAGCAGTCACGTGTTCAAGAGGAGGGCTTTGGGCACCGGCACGTTTTTATTTACAAATTAAGCACTGAAACATCCCCAGAACTGATTACTAGAATGGTCATGATGACGGTCAAGCTTCGAAATGCCCCTACCCTTAAAACTGGGGTTTGTTTCTGAAAATCAAAAAAGCAATGACACTGAGGTGCTGAAAGGTTTTCTTACATGGTGTGGGAGTCATTGTTCTTTTCTTGTTCACGACTGCTTTGAATTTACATGGAGGTCTTGAAAAAGATCTTTGAAAGGACACTTCATCAGGGCATGCCATTTATTGCTCTTGACCTGGTGGCCCTGTGACAAATGGGCTAGTGGTTAAAGGCGACCAATACCAGAGTAAGCAGAGGCTCTTTTGACAGAAACCAACGATTTACCCATATATATATAAATAAATGAGGTGTGATAGCTTTAAGTGTTGGGAGGGAGGGTCATCCTTAATTTACAATATTTGTTTCACTTTAACCAAACTCTAAATTAGGTCCTTAGTCCTGCTACGCATCCTTATACCAGGGAGACATCGGTTTTGAGGCCCTAAGAGCTGCTAGACATTTATAATGGGGAGCTACAGTAGACTTCGTTCCTCATTCAGAATATGGAAGTTGAACTGCAAACCAGTAAATTTTATGTTGCCTATATTACCCATATAACTGTGCACTTACTATGTTCTGGGTCCTCCTTCGCAGTGGCAGAGAATTGTTGTCAAAGTGCTCAAGTAAAATGACAAGAGCACTCATGGCAAAAATGTAATGCCAGCTGGCCACCATGACATAGTTGCTGTCTGCCCTTTTTTGTCAATCTAAAAAAATATCCCCAAAACTGTTTTTTTCTACATAACAAAACTGCAATGATCCTAATGAGTTGTTAGGCATCTCACATTGCCTACTTATGTTTCTGGCCACAAAATAGGATGGGCCCTCTGACAGAGAAACGCTAGTGGCCCTGTGACAGGTGAGTCTCTGGCTAAAAGTTTCCATCGGAGGCTCTAACTGAAGCTCTTCTAATGAAATTACAAGTGTAGACCACCTGGAAATGGGCACAGGAAGCATAGAAGTGACAATGAAGCTACCAACCTTTGGCAGATGCCCTATTATCGCCAATACATAAATTAGTAATTTAGTAGATTTTAAAAATCGCAGCATCTATTATTTCTCTCACTGCTGATAAAATCAAATGCTTGATGAATCTTCTGCTTCAAACTTGGAACATACGTAGGAATGCAATTTTGGGGGAAGGGGATACCACCTACTTGAAGTAGGTGGTAACTGCGATTGTTTTGCAACCGCATTCACAGTCACAAAACAATCATACATACCTCTACGATTCGGTATTAGGAAGGAATGCCCTTGACACGTCCCCTCCTAATACCGAATCGGTATGTAGTCGCAAATCCAATTTGGGATTCAGTAACAAGTTACCGAATCAGAAATGGGACTTGATACATACCAAAACGCATTTTTTTGACGGGCGTTTGCGATCACAAAAATGTTTGATATATCTGGCCCTTAATTTCTAAACTGTTTGACAGGAAAATGTTTTTTCCTTCGGGTTTTAGTCTCCATGTGTAAGTCTAAAGTTTGGTTTGAGCAACGCATGTGTCATTGCACTCTGCAAACATGCTCACAATTTATCTAATTTACGGGATACCTTATCTATTTTTTCGGATTTTGTTTAATGTTTAGCCTACCCTCTGAAAATCAGTTATTGATTAACGGGCTGAGAAATTAGTTAGTGTTAAAAGATGTTCCCCTAAAGGGGATCCGTATTAGCCACTATGAATCGCATGCTGCTGATTTGCGCTTTATTGGCATCTCTCCTAGCCTCTGCCGCTTCTGATTTTTTGATTAAAGGGCCTAGGAACATCAAGGTAAGTAAAATTGTCGTTTGAAAGTATTTTCGGATTACTGAAGTTATTCCTTTGTCGGATGAGCCTACTCAAATCCTACGACCAGCTACAGACCTTCCAACCTACATGTGAATGCTGGGACCCAGACCTGAGCAAATTAAGTGGTTAGATGCAGCCATTTTGTACTAAGATGGTCAGGAAAGCCCACCCATCCCTCTGATGGTATTATGTTTAAGGCACTCCCAGAGGAATAATCAGATACCAAACTAAATCACTTCAGTTCCCTGTAGTTGGGAACAAATTGGTAAAATAGTCATTGAGTGTGTAATAGTAAAACTGAGCTGCTATAATAGCTACTAAGGTCAGCAGAATATCTCTTCTAAGTCAAGCTCTGCAAAGACCTACATCCTCAATGAAAACTTGGCTGGTAGGATGCCTTTCTGCTACGGGAGCACATCAATCTCCTCCACGGAGGTAGCAGAGGACAACCTGGCATAGCAAGAAGAAATTCCCCAAACTGGGTAAACCTAATATTGCCTAAGCCATTGGACAGGGAAATGCATATTTATATTGGTTTATCTCCCCCAGTTAACACAGGCACAGGAAAACTGCAAATATTTGCCGCATCTATACGTTCAGCCTCCCTTGCCTGATTAGGCGTGGCCCCCAACATGTGCAGGACCCTAAATGACCTTTCCTTGAAAGTGTGTCATGCTTTCTGATAGTCGTTTACAGAGGTAACTGAGATGTTATGGTGGTACGCAAGTCACTTTTGGTTCGGTCTTTTACCTCCGCCATTTTTGCCAGAATTACCCAAGCGCATTGACAGAATGGGTGGTGAATTTAAAGGCGATTAGGGGCCTTATTTAAAGTTTATAGGGCACGATATCCTTGAAAAAAGTGGCAGGAATCTCATCTGCTGCTTTAAAAGTGCCAAAACCTTTAAAGCACTTGTAATATGGTAGACAGGATACCTGCCACATTTGTGACGGAGCTGCAAAAATGAAAAAGGTCCTGTGACTAGAAACTGTTGAGCACATGCATAAGGTTCTGGTTAAGGCGCTTGACAAATGACATACACTGGCCTGAAATTAACATTTGTATGACATCTCTCACCATTATCGCTGCCTTTATTCTAGCCTAATTCCTGAAAAGCATTGACTTTGTGGCTGATTTAACACCACCTCCCAAAAATCACCCGCTTGTTTCTCCACGAATGCAAATATGTTTTTATACATCAGGATATCCTTATATTAAACAATATAAAACAGCACACCTAAGAAACTGACCTTGCTCACAGGGTATAAGGGATGGAGCCTGACTCAACATTAAAGGACCAAGACAATTCGTGGCTGCCTTTGTAAAATGTACCTGCATTAATGCAGCATGCTATTGATACTTAGAGGCTGTACTTCATAATTGTAAATATGAAATGTACCAAGCCGTCTGAAGCAGAAGGGGACTGTAGATAATTGCAGTTATGTTTCCCTCATTCATAAAGTGCACTTCAATAAGCCGTGACCCAATTATTGGCTTAAAGGGCTTGCAAGTAAATTATTTGCAAATACCTTTAAACACAAACATTTGCAAAGCCAATAGCTCTAGCCTGGACAAGTTGGCGCTATGAATAAAATATTTTTTATTGATAGCATAAGCCACAAACAATGAAAAAAAAACGTCTACGTCTATGAGGCATACTTTTGCAACAAACATCTATTTAAAGAAAAACATATAACTAGTGCATAATAATTTTTTATGTATTCCAAAAACAGATAGATACACCTTTTTGGTTTTGATGGACATCACAGAAAATATGATTCTCCTTGGCACAAAGAAAAAGCACTATTGTCTCTGAATGACTTTGACCTGAAAACATATTTAAAACACACGAGGAAGATTAAAAGTTATAAACATTGGCAATTGTCTATATGAAAATGGTTCCGAACTAAAATTCAGCTACCAGGCTCATTTAACCCTTACCCATTTTACTTCAATATTACTGTCCACTTGCCTTGTGTTCTCCAACGTATTCTTTCCAAAAAAGTTTGCCACTTGGAACACACCCTAAATGCATACCCATAGTTGAAACCGTAGGTGAACAGCATCACCAATATCATTTCCAACCACAGTGGCATTCTCTGAGAAAACCTGGCACTGTTATGCCTGTCACAAACAATAACGCATGTTCTACATATAAACATCCCAGTGCTTAATTTGTGCTTGTTGTTTCCGGTGCTGAGCACGAGCACTTATTTTTGAGGGCCGGGGCTTATTCTTCTGCCTCAAGCATTTGAGCGAGCAAAAGACACATATGGGAAAGACGGAGGAAGAGAAAAAGGAAAAAGCGTTTCTAAGGTAGAAAGCAGAAAGATGCCAGAGTCAGCTGAAGGGGCAGGGAGTGGCTTTAAATGGATTGAAGAGGCCCGAGATGGCTTCAGGATTACGCTACCCCAGTATTTCGAGCTGGCACATTTAAATGCAGCAGTCGCGTGTTCAAGAGGAGGGCTTTGGGCACCGGCACGTTTTTATTTACAAATTAGGCACTGAAACATCCCCAGAACTGATTACTAGAATGGTCATGATGACGGTCAAGCTTCAATATGCCCCTACCCTTAAAACTGGGGCTTGTTTCTGAAAATCAAAAAAGCAATTACACTGAGGTGCTCAAAGGTTTTCTTACATGGTGTGGGAGTCATTGTTCTTTTCTTTTTCATGACTGCTTTGAATTTACATGGAGGTCTTGAAAAAGATCTTTGAAAGGACACTTCATCTAGGGCATGCCATTTATTGCTCTTGACCTGGTGGCCCTGTGACAAATGGGCTAGTGGTTAAAGGCGACCAATACCAGAGTAAGCAGAGGCTCTTTTGACAGAAACCAACGATTTACCCATATATATATAAATAAATGAGGTGTGATAGCTTTAAGTGTTGGGAGGGAGGGTCATCCTTAATTTACAATATTTGTTTCACTTTAACCAAACTCTAAATTAGGTCCTTAGTCCTGCTACGCATCCTTATACCAGGGAGACATCGGTTTTGAGGCCCTAAGAGCTGCTAGACATTCATAATGGGGAGCTACAGTAGACTTCGTTCCTCATTCAGAATATGGAAGTTGAACTGCAAACCAGTAAATTTTATGTTGCCTATATTACCCATATAACTTTGCACTTACTATGTTCTGGGTCCTCCTTCGCAGTGGCAGAGAATTGTTGTCAAAGTGCTCAAGTAAAATGACAAGAGCACTCATGGCAAAAATGTAATGCCAGCTGGCCACTGATGACGCAGAAATGAAGGTTTTACATTTATTAGCGCATAAACGTAGTGCCGCAATAATCAAGTGTGACTTTAACCGAACTAATAAAGATTGTACGGGGACAAATGTGCCCTCAGAGTAGTTTGCCAACATTTATAAGCGTGCGTTATATAACGTGATGTATTAGAATTGTACTAATCTGACATAACCGTACACGTGTGCCATGATTTGCTTGTTTGAAATGTTTTAACTTAGCATAACTTTAGTGGAGGCTTCGGCCTAGTTGCCTTGTCTCACGGTTTAGATGCTCGTGTTTTTCCAATGTGCTAATAAACGTGTATTCTTGCTTGAAGCTGTACTTTTCCAGTGAGATCGGTTCACATGCTTATCTTTAAGGTTTCGTGCCAGCCTGGCATCTTCTTCTTTGCTCCAAGGTCAATCTGCAGGTGCAGACAATGGACGCTCTGAAAGTGAGTTAATTGGTAAAATATGTTGCAACTTACGTTCCCGACTCCAAGGATAATGTATGCCTAGGTAGAAGCTTGTGAATTGTTGTTTTTGATTGGACAATTTGAAGCCAACCTATGAACCCTCCAATGGAAGACCCTACTGGATTTGAACTGTTGATTTTTTAAACCTGGTGCACAAGAAGAAAGCAGCCATTTTTGACATTAGCCATTACCCGGACATTATTGTCATTACCCGCATCAGCCATTACCCATTGCACCCATTGAGGACATTAGACATTGCAGGACATTGCGGCCATTATGGCCCATCTTGCCGACCTCGTCATTTTGCCATCTTCTACGATGCCAATTGATGTTCGATGAGACTTTGATGCTTTCTCTAATCGAGAGAAAGAGACTTTAAGTAATTCTCGCCCTAGAGACTTTAACTTTGATTTGCCCCTTTGCACGAAGTAGTAGTTTTATCCTTTTATCTTGCCGCTGTGAGGCAATTGCCCCGTCCACCCTGCCCCTTTTGCCCCCGTCCCATGCTGATCGAAACCGGTACCTGTGAGACGAAGACTTCCTTGAATGCTGATTGAATTTGGTAAATATGAAAGGAAAATGTACAATTGCATTGTGTTTCTTTTAGGTAACCAACTGCTGATTTTTGATAAGAGCCCTAGTTAGGAGTTTTCCAAATTAATGTTGCTAAATTGTTTTGCATGAAGTCCCACATGCAGATGCTAATTTGAGGTTAGATGAGGATTCATTTGATGCACGATGCAATTTGAGACCTTGTTATGCTGACTAATGTATGCAATTAGCCCATTACAGATTATAGTTTTAGTGGTTTGCGTTGCTATTATCGAATGCATTGTTATTCAAATGCTGCATAGATTGCATCTTTTCCGCCGTTATGGACAGCTATTAATGTTCATTTACATATATCATTTGGTGTTGAGACACATTTACATCGTGCTAGCTTTGTTAATATAGGGAAATAAATTCATTAACTTTGAATAAACTGGTGTGGTTATTCATGGCCGAAAGGTCATGGTTCGCCAAAATGTTTTCTGGATTAATTGTGAAGTGTTATGTTGATCAGGGCATTGCTTATGTTCGTTATTGATTATTGATTTGATTAAATTGATTACTCTCGGGTGAAGAGAGCCCCACTTGGTCAAAAGATTCATCGACCCAAGAGCGTCCAGATACAGGTAATTTATTAGGACGGAACGCTCTATCAGTAGATGGTAGCAGTGGACGGTTTCGACTTTTGGGACCCCGCTCGAGAGGTATATGGTGTTGAATTAGATTTTTCTTGGGTAAAACAGATTGAGAGAATGATGATGCCCTAAGTCCCCCGCGACTTTCCCGGGATCTCGGAGCTTGCGAATGGAGAGAATGGAGGTGTGAAATCGGCGTTGGCGGTACTAGTGACGGTATGAGTGAAGTCAGGGTTTTGCGCTTGCACAGCTTATTGCCGCAGATTGTTTGAAAAGGTTGCGAGGATTTTAGAGAATAGCGGAGGTGCGACTCCGAGTGTGAGAGTAGGGAAGTCGTCGAACTTCATGTGCATGTGGCGCTTTGTGCAGAAAAAGGTCCACATGGTTGTTGTTGTTGAGACGGGCCCTGCGAGGTCAAGAGACTCCGGAGTATGTTGAAAAGTTTATGAGACACTTGTTTTATGTTGTGGTCTGGTCGGTTTAATAGGTTGACCGGGCGTGGTCAACGAGTCGGTACGTGCGTTAAGGGAGTGAAAGAAAACTTCGACTTCGGGCTTTGACAAATTCTAAGTGCACTAGAATAGATCATTGACAAGTTGAGAGCAGAGTCTGCGGGTCAGATTTGCTTGCGAAAGTGGGGACTGAGAAAGATGGAATAACTGCCAAGGCTAGTGAAAAATCCCTAAGGTCCTGAAGCGATTGTGTTACCCTTCCTGTAGTAAACCGACAGATCTGTTTTATTATTATTTGGTTGCTCGCGATACATGCCAGAAGTTGTTACGAGAGGAGCTGAGTGAAGGAGGACAAGCCGCAAGGCTTTGTCAGCCGCAGTGTGTGTGAGTGTGACGTCACTAGGAGCCGCGCTGGGATAGGTTGGTTGCAGAGAAGGGTCGCGCACGGATTGGACGCAGTCCGTGGGGCTCGATTGGAAGGGGAAAGGCAAGCGAAGAGTATTCCGGGAATTAAAGTCACTTATTGATTACAAACTTTGTGAAATAAAAGACGAGAAAATGAAATTTTTTTAAGCATTAAAGAGTGCGATGAAGGGGGAGTCTTACATTAAAGCGAGCGTAGGAGAGGAGACGCCACCCGAAGGTACACCAGCTTACATTGTAATGGAGGAAAGGGGGGTAGCTCAGTGCCTTTGGCTAAAGCAATGGCACAAGCTGACAGAGAAACATGGGAGCGTAGCGTTCCCGATCCATGGGACATTCAATATAAGGATCCTAGAGAATTTGAGATTCGCGATGTACAACATGAAGGTACCTCCAAGGCCAGCACAGTTTGAGGCTCTAGCGGTTTGGGAACTAATGGCTAGACAGCAACAGCAAAAGAAGTTCGAGACAAGGATAAGAAAGGTAGAAAAGACACTAGCGGACGCTAGGTGGGATAATGCACAGAAGGTGTGGAGGTCAGATATATTGCAGGGGATAAAATTGTTTCCCGCAATTGCTAAGGAAGAAGAGGCGACAGGCAAGAAAGCTACCTGTAAGACAAACAGGAGGTGTTCCAAAGATAGAGAAGACGAGTCAGAGGATGAGGAGTTCATTATGCAATTGCTGAACGACCGTCCACCACCTTATGCAGAGAGTGAACAAGGTCCAAGTACCAGTTCTGCCCCTCCGGCACCGGTACAGAATAATGAAACTCCGAATTCAGAAACGCCATCGGGATCTAAGGACCCGAGTTTACTGTTCACCCCGCAGATACCGCAGGTTAGGAGAATATATCCAGATGTGCCTATATTGAAAACAGCAGAAAATTATCAGCCGCAGGTCCCAAGGTACTACAGCAGTGACAACAGTACGGGAATGATTCTAGATCCAACCGTAATGGGAGTACAGAATGGTCGCAACCCAACATTGGCACAAGCTGAATCAACCCAGTTTTTGATGCCTCAAAAGCAGATGCAGGGGGGAAGCGCACATGCTCAGATGACGGGGAGTCAGACGGGCATGCCGGCAATGATGACCCATAGTGTGGGAATGAACATGCCTCAGAACCTGGGGAATGGACAGAACCCAGATGCGATATCCCTACCCATTACTGTAGGTCCACCGGTACCTTTGTACGTTCAGCCTAACTCAGGTATGAGCGGTCAAGGATCAATGGTGCAGAGTGGGACGGAAAGGAGGTGCATAGAAAACACTCCAGAGACCACTCCGATAGCGGCTCTGCCAACTGGATCTGGGTCCTTGATGGAGTTTAGTCCCATATGTGCTCAGTCAACAGTGGTGAGGTCGAGTCCCCCACTGATGATACCGCTATCATCGAACACTGAAAAGTTGCCGCAACCATCAATGGCAGTCGATGTGAATGCTACACTGATGGGGTTGAATGCGCAACAGCTGACACAGTGGTTCAACAGTCTGAATTCCACACAAAGCTCAGCCAGTGGGAAGGGAGAAGACTATCTGAATAAGGTCAGGTTGAACATGGAAGCAGAAGAATTGGTGGAAGGGACTATGGGTTTGAATAGGTTAGAGTCCTACTCGGAAGAAGAGCTGAGGTATCTATGTCCCAGGATTACGAGAGAAGTGAACAAGGTACATAGAAGGTTGCAAGAAATAGCTGACAAAAACGGGGTTGAGATAGACAAGACAAAACACTTGAGCAGGAGCTATAGATTGGATTTCGGGACCACAGACTTTGAACACATGAGGTCAGCAGGCATGAAAACGCACCTTAGAGAATTGCTGCAGAGTGCACAAGTGTGGAGGTGCTTAGACAAATGGGAGAGCAGATGGGCAAAGAAAAAGGAAAAGAGGAAAGACAGTGTCCCAGAGCACAAGGAGAAAAGACCACAGAGTAGTGATGCAATAACCATGTTACCAATGAGGGAGACAGCAGGGGGAAAATTAATACATGTACCGTGGCACAGAAGCGACATTCAGTCTTTTACGGATGATTTTCCCAAACTGAGAGAGAAACCGATTGAATGGTATGAACAGACTGATAGGTTTGTGAAGCTTGCAAAATGTCTTTGGGAAGACCTGAACACCCTCTTTGAGATTGTGGTTCCGGCAGATTTGTGGGAAGACTGCAAAAGGGCTGTAGGTTGGCCGACAAGTGAACCAGAGAGAGACAGGGATACGGGTGCACCATCACCTATGGTAATGAGCTTGTACTATAAGGTGATTGAGCATTTGAAGACGAAGGTTGCCGCGAAAAATGTGGATTGGCAGAAGATTGATCGAACTGCCCAAGAGGCTAAAGAGTCGATTCATGGTTACTATGAGAGGTTGTTGAAGGCGTTCAAGAACTACAGTGGCACGGAAACAATAGAGGCGAAGGACATGCTTCATTTTGTGTTTAGATTTGTGGAAGGGCTGAGACCAGAGATAAGTCAGATGATAAAGACGCATTTGATTTGTTGGCAGTCGAAACCGATTGATGAGGTGTTGAATTATGCGAAATACTGTAGCGACGAAATTGAAGTGAAACAGAAAAGGTTGAAAGAGAAAGTGATGATGATGCAACTTAAAGCAGCTAAGACAGGTTTGCAAGGGTTGCAAGGGTTCCAACAGCAGATGCCGCAGCCGCAGCCGCAGGGAAATATGGTGTTTCAGCCACAGGCGAGAGGTAGAGGTAGAGGAGGCTTTGGGATTAATGGTCCGGATTTGAACACTGTTGCGATTCCGAATGGTGTGCAGGCAATGAAAAGGGTGATGCCGTGTCACGTGTGCGGAATCGTCGGGCATTGGAAACGCGAGTGCCCGATGGTGATGCAGGAAGGTGCAGGTGTTGGTCAGCAAAACAATGATGTCAATGCATTCCAGACAATAAGGGGACCGAAAATGAGAGGTCCAAACCCAAATTTTCAGACCATAAATCAGCTGCAGGGATTACAGCCCATGCAGCCGCAGCAGATGCAGATGCCCCGTATGCAGATGACGCAAATGCAGCCAATGCAACAGCAGTTTCCCATGGTACCTAATCAGCAAATGCAAATACCTTTGGCACCAGTGAGTCAGCAGCAAGCGATGGTTCCTCCACAGGTCTCGAGTCAGGTGATGAATACAAATGGCACAGTACAACAGTTCCCATTACACAGTGAGAATGGAATAAACAATGTATGGGAGAGTGAAAGTTCAGATGAGGAGGGAAATTGTGTGCTTGCAGCATCCTTGGAAGTTGATCAAAAGGGTCCATATGTGGAGGGAAGAGTTATGGGTCATCGTGTTTCATTCTTGGTTGACACAGGAGCCACACGTTCAACTGTTAGGAGCATTGAAGTACCAAATTTGCCACTCTCAGGGAGAACAGTTCAAGTAGTGGGAGTAGCAAACAGGTACCTGACGAACCCAATCACAGATCCAGTACCAGTTAGAATTGGTAACTATCAAGGGTCACATAAATTTGTGGTATGTGACTCAAGCCCGATAGCACTGTTAGGGAGAGACCTATTGTGCAAATTGGGATGTTCGATTATGTGTTCGGACGATGGAATTAGAATTCAGACGAGCAGTGATGGGGAAGAAGAGGATAGTGTAGAAGGGGATGAGATGGAAACTGTCGATGAAGAATATCCTCTGATTAACCTTTTTCCGATGATAACTGAAGAAGATATTCCAGCTGAATTACGGGAAACAGTCGGAAAGGAAGTGTGGGATATGACAGGAAAAGAGGTGGGATTGGTGAAAGGAGTGGAACCAGTGAAAGTAACCGTAAAACCCAATGTAACCTTTCCCCAGACCCCACAATACCACATGGCACAAGACACCCTCATGAAAGTCGCCCAACTCATTGACGAGTTTGTAAAACAGGGAGTACTGAAAGAAGTGTTAAGCAGTCCATGTAATTCACCAATCATGGGACTAATAAAGCCTAGTGGAAAGGTCCGAATAGTGCAGGACTTGAGGAAAATAAATGACATCGTAATTAAATGCTGCCCTGTAGTACCGAATCCAGCTGTGATAATGTTTCAAGTCCCTTGCGATGCCGAGTGGTTCTCAGTCATCGACTTGTCACAAGCATTCTTTTCGGTGCCTCTTCATGAGGACAGCCAATTTCTCTTTTGTTTCAAATTCTTAGACAGAGTTTACAGTTGGTGTCGAATTCCTCAAGGGTTTTCGGAGTCATCGTCAATTTTCAATCAGATTCTAAAGAAAGACTTGGAAGCGTTAGAATTGCCATTCGAGTCAACCCTAGTACAGTACATTGATGACTTACTGATTGCATCTAAGACAGAAAGTGGCTGCACAGCCGACACCATTGCTCTACTGAACCATTTGGGAAGGAATGGACACAAGGTGTCTCCTTCAAAGTTGCAGTTCTGTCAGAAGAAAGTGAAATACTTGGGTCATCAAATAGAGAAAGGGTCACGGAGAATAATGAAGGAAAGAATAACAAGTGTACTTCAAATGAGTCCACCAAAGACAAGGAGGGAGGTGAGGACGTTTTTGGGGATGGTGAGCTACTGTCGCCAGTGGATTCCCAACTTCTCAACTCTAGCAAAGCCTTTACTGAAACTGACCCAGAAGGATGCCTTGGATGAAATTGAGCTGAAAGGAGATGAGATGGATGCTTTTATTGAATTGAAAGAATGCATGTGCAGGGCTCCAGCTTTAGGTATGCCTGATTACACAAAGCCTTTCACATTGTTTTGTCATGAACGTGATGCATGTTCTTTGTCTGTCTTGACCCAAGCCCATGGTGGCATAAACAGACCAGTAGCGTATTTTTCAGCTACTTTGGATCCGGTTGCAGCAGCACTGCCAGGGTGTTTGCGCGCCGTAGCAGCAGTTGGTATCAGCCTCACTCAGAGTGAAGGAATAGTGATGGGACACCCATTAACAGTCATGGTCCCTCACTCAGTTGAGATACTTTTGACCCGCTCCCGAACACAACACATGACTGGAGCAAGACTCACAAGGTATGAAACAATAATTCTGGGCTCACCGAATGTGCAGCTGAAAAGGTGCACTACGTTGAATCCAGCAACCTTGCTTCCCGGTGAAAATGCTGAAATTGAGAACGCTGAAGACGTCGAGCACGACTGCCTTCAGGTGACTGAATTTTGCACAAAACCCCGACCTGATATTAGGGATACTAAGCTTGATGAAAATGACCAAATTGTTTTTGTTGATGGGTCATGTTTAAGAGATGCATTGGGAATATTGAAAGCAGGATATGCTGTATGTACTGTAACAGGTGTCTTGGAAGCGTCCTGGCTTCACGGAGTCTATTCCGCACAAGTAGCAGAGCTTGTAGCCCTTACAAGAGCATGCCAACTGTCTACATTGATGAAGGTTACCATTTACACTGATAGTCAGTACGGGTTTGGAATTGTGCACGACTTTGGGCAATTATGGTCACAAAGAGGTTTCCTGACCTCTTCAGGGTCCCCAGTGAAAAACGGGGAGAGAATAAGGGAATTGTTACACGCCATTCAGATGCCAGCCGAAATTGCAGTGGTAAAGTGTAGTGCTCATACAAAAGGACAGGACTATGTTTCTCTGGGAAATGCATATGCGGATCAAGTCGCAAGATTTTGTGCCTTGAACTGTACATTGCTCAGGGATGAATGGAATTTGATAAGTGAGCCAGAGCTCGAACCAGCTGAAGCATTTGCCTTGAAGGTCGTGGATACAATGGATGAACTAAAAGCATTACAGAATAGCGTCAGGGAGGATGAAAGAGCTTCCTGGATTAAGTCACAATGTACAAGGAGACCAGATGAGTTATGGGTTTCAAATGAGGGAAAATTTGTTTTACCAAATTGTCTCTTATCGCAGCTAGCGCGGTTCTATCATGGGCAGGCTCACCTAGGGAGAGATGCCATGATAAGATTGTTCAAAACTGATTGGTTTAACCCCAGATTCCGTCAAGCTGCAGAAGCAGTTTGCCATCGTTGTGTCATTTGTCAGCAGATGAACCCAGGAAAGGGAACGGTTGTGAACATGAGCCACATTGGCAGGGCGAGTGGCCCGTTCAGCAGAATGCAGATGGACTTTATTGAGATGCCTGTGCATGGAGGACTGAAGTATGTGTTGGTGATTGTGTGCATTTTTAGTCACTGGATTGAAGCATACCCCACACGTAGAAATGACAGCCTTACAGTTGCAAAACTATTGTTGAGGGAGTTGATACCACGTTTCGGATTCCCGATCTCTTTAGAATCAGATAGAGGAAGTCACTTCAATAACGAGGTGATAAAGTTACTTTGCGCAGCGCTGAACATTGAGCAAAAACTGCATTGTAGCTATCGCCCTGAAGCCTCAGGACTGGTGGAACAAATGAATGGTACACTGAAATCAAGAATGGCGAAAATATGTGCATCGACAAATTTGAAATGGCCTGACGCATTGCCTTTGGTGTTAATTTCAATGAGAAACACCCCTGACAGAAAGACTGGATTGTCCCCGCACGAAATTCTCATGGGCAGGGCCATGAGACTTCCTGCAGTTCCCGCAAATGCGCTTTTGAATATTACAGATGATATGGTGTTAGACTACTGCAAAGGTCTGGCTGACGTGGTTCGCTCTTTCTCTCACCAGGTGGAAGCAACCACCTTGCCACCGATCCAAGGTCCAGGACACACACTGAAAGCAGGTGACTGGGTCGTGATAAAGAAGCACGTGAGGAAGTCGTGTCTGGAACCCCGTTGGAAAGGCCCTTTCCAAGTGATCCTGACAACCACTACCGCTGTGAAGTGTGCGGGAGTTCCCAACTGGATTCACGCCAGTCATACAAAGAAAGTGTTGTGTCCCACAGATGAGGAAGTTGAAGCGCTGAAACTGCCAGTACCTGATAACAAAGTGCCGGGCGCTGAGACAGAGCAAAACAGAACTAGAAGCGAACAGGCAGAAATAGAGGAGAGAGAAATATTCTCTGAGGACGAAACAACCGATTCACTTGGGGAAGACCAAGGAGAAACCTCAGACAGCGACGAAGCAGCTGAAGGTAACAAAGAGCCTGAAGCAGCTGAAAGTGACAAAGAGCCTGAAGAAAGTAACGGTGACAAAGGGCTCGAAAGAGGTGAAGAAGCAGGAGAGCCTGATCAGAGGAGGGCTTTCCCAGAAGCAGACGGTACAGAAAAAGAAAAGGAAAACCTGATTGACTCCCCAGAAGGAGGGGACAAGGCAGAACAGAACGAAACTGTTCAAACTTCTTCAGAAGAGATCGCAGGTTCATCAAGTGGACACAGTGCTAAGAGAAGACCAAGTATATCACCAGTAAAACTAAGAACTAGAGAAACGTTGAATGACAGTGAAGGGCCAAGAGTGAAAGAGAAAAGAAAGGAAGTGTCTGTCGTGGTACCAACATCAAGTGAAGAAAAAGACTTGGCCAAAGAGGAAAGTACCAGTGAGGCAGAATCAAAGAGAGATGCGAAATTGAAAAGGAAAAGGATACCAAACAGGAGATATTCCGGTCCAGAATGGGCATATGTAGTCAATGACGATTGGACTGACGAATTTGTATCTCTTAGCCTCGAGAACGAAGAAGAAGAGATACCAATAGAAAAGAAAAGTTTTATGGACACTATTGACTGAAAGAAAAAAAAAAAGAAAAAAAAAATGATAAATGACATTGCTTGCTATAATCTAACGTGATACAACCAGCTGAGACATTGCTAAACCGGATGAGACATTTGCTAACTTGATAAGACTTTGATAACCTGATTGACTCTTAAACCCGATTTGAGACAACGTTGCTAACTGATAAAAGACTGAGGCCCTCATTCTGACCTTGGCGGTCTTTTCGCAAGACCGCCGAGTTACCGCCGCGGTAAAGACCGCCGACCGCGGCGGTATGCCGCTGCGCGTATTCCGACCGCTGGGAGCGTTCCGCCGGAATACCGCCAGCAGCCACACTGGCGGTCGGCGGGAAAGTGGAGACTGGTCAACCTCCACCGCCACGCCAGCAGAACACCGCCCCCAGAATTACGACCCACATTTCTGTGTGGCGGTCTTCTGTTGGCGGTCTTCTGTTGGCGGTCACGTCCCTATGGCTCCCGTCGCCTCCCGGAGGACCAACGCACAAGGTAAGTTGATCGTCCGTGAGGGGAGGGGGTGGGGGGGTGTTGTGTGATGTGTGCGTGCATGGGGGTGTGCGTGTGAGTGTGTAGAGGGGGTGTGTGAGTGCGTGCATGCGGGCGGGGAGTGCTGCTGTGCCTATGGGCAATGTGTGTAGTTCGGCGGGTGCGCATGTCGGCATGTATGTGTGCGGGTATGTGTCCCCGTTGTGTATGTGTGTGTGTAGGGGGTGTGTATATGTGCATGTTGGGGGTGTGTGCATGTCGGGGTGCGTGTATGTGCATGTCGGGGTGGGGGTGGGGAGGGGGTTTGTACCACCTCTGGGGGGTGGCAGGGGGGTGGAGGGTGTGGGGGGAGGACTCGGCGGGGCAGTGGGGGGTGGGGGAGACCCCTATCAGTGCCAGGGAAGGAATTCCCTGGCCCCGATAGTGCCTACTGCCATGGTTCGCATGGCGGTTCCCGAACGCCAGAAACCGCGGCGGTAAGCAGGGTCATGATACCGTTGGCGGTCTTGGGTCGACCGCCGGACCGGAGTGCGCAGACTCCAGCCCGTCGGTCATGACCGCCGTGGCTGTCGGAGTGGGGAAGTGGCGGTCGGTCGCGGCGGTGACCGCCGCGGTCAGAATGCCATTTTTAATACCGCCGGTCTGTTCGCGGTCCGACCGCCGCCTCTCCGCCGACCGCCAAGGTCAGAATGAGGGCCTGAGTTATTGCCGAATTGAGTTATTGCCGAATTGAGACAAATGCTGCTAACCGATAAGTGACTGGGCTCCTGAAGAAAACTGTGTGAACATTGCGCTCGTTCAGCTTTGTAACTAATTGCTAAATCGTTCTTTTATAAGTGCTTCTAGCTCTCTGATTCTATACAGATCATGACTAAGGCCCTCATTCTGACCTTGGCGGTCTTTTCGCAAGACCGCCGAGTTACCGCCGCGGTAAAGACCGCCAACCGCGGCGGTATGCCGCTGCGCGTATTCCGACCGCTGGGAGCGTTCCGCCGGAATACCGCCGGCAGCCACACTGGCGGTCGGCGGGAAAGTGGAGACTGGTCAACCTCCACCGCCACGCCAGCAGAACACCGCCCCCAGAATTACGACCCACATTTCTGTGTGGCGGTCTTCTGTTGGCGGTCTTCTGTTGGCGGTCACGTCCCTATGGCTCCCGTCGCCTCCTGGAGGACCAACGCACAAGGTAAGTTGATCGTCCGTGAGGGGAGGGGGTGGGGGGGTGTTGTGTGATGTGTGCGTGCATGGGGGTGTGCGTGTGAGTGTGTAGAGGGGGTGTGTGAGTGCGTGCATGCGGGCGGGGAGTGCTGCTGTGCCTATGGGCAATGTGTGTAGTTCGGCGGGTGCGCATGTCGGCATGTATGTGTGCGGGTATGTGTCCCCGTTGTGTATGTGTGTGTGTAGGGGGTGTGTATATGTGCATGTTGGGGGTGTGTGCATGTCGGGGTGCGTGTATGTGCATGTCGGGGTGGGGGTGGGGAGGGGGTTTGTACCACCTCTGGGGGGTGGCAGGGGGGTGGAGGGTGTGGGGGGAGGACTCGGGGGGGCAGTGGGGGGTGGGGGAGACCCCTATCAGTGCCAGGGAAGGAATTCCCTGGCCCCGATAGTGCCTACCGCCATGGTTCGCATGGCGGTTCCCGAACGCCAGAAACCGCGGCGGTAAGCAGGGTCATGATACCGTTGGCGGTCTTGGGTCGACCGCCGGACCGGAGTGCGCAGACTCCAGCCCGTCGGTCATGACCGCCGTGGCTGTCGGAGTGGGGAAGTGGCGGTCGGTCGCGGCGGTGACCGCCGCGGTCAGAATGCCATTTTTAATACCGCCGGTCTGTTCGCGGTCCGACCGCCGCCTCTCCGCCGACCGCCAAGGTCAGAATGAGGGCCTAAGTACGCTACACAAAACAGTAGAGTGAAATATTGTAAATATGCGTGTATAGGCTTGATAACTGCATGTGTACTAATAATAATGGCAATAGTGCTTGCAACGCGTGGTAAGGGTGAGAATGAGAAAATTGATGCTTCTACTTCTGCTCCTGTTACTGTCACTGAACTAACCGCATTGAAAAGACTAGAATTAGATGAGAGACACTTGCATGATAAGAAGGAACTTTCGTATAATGTTTTTTATCGCCTACTAACAGAATATGTTGAGACTATGGATGCGAAAGATTGTTATGTGTGTACACAGATACCGACATCGGTAACGGAAGGGGTGACTTATCACCACATGCCTCTTACATATGGGATTACATGTAGTTTAGTAACTTCTAGATTTTATGGTCAAACTAACATACAGAATTTTTATTCAAATTATGATGTTACCTTTGCATATGTTCCTATAATAACGCAACTAAGCCAGATTGCTAAAGATTGGGATGCTAAAATAATGAGGGAATTTTTTGAGCCAATGCAACCTTTTGAAACAGCTCACGCTCATAGGGAAAACCTTACCTGCTCGCTCTCAGCAGTAGAAATAAGCTTTTTAGATCGCACAGATGATAGAAGGGCACAAATGAATGCGAAATTAGAAAAAGAGCTAAGTAAGAGGACTTCAGTAGATAAATATGCTTTTGCCGCAATAAAAACACAAGGAAGAATAGCTTTAGACGCTTGGCATGTAGGGAAATTTTGTATATATCGTGGTGAATCTTATTATGATAACATTTTCGTGGGAGCGAGTGAATGTAAACATACGTTTATCTTTAAGGCCAAATGGACATTCATGCTGAACGGACTTGATCCTGTCATACCTGGTGTATATTACATTTGTGGGCATAATGCCTATTATCGTCTTCCAAAGGGATGGTGGGGGAGATGTTATTTGGGTATAGTGTTCCCAAAAGTTTATCAACTGGATGACCTATCAGTGATTCCAAAGACGCCTGGATCTCATCGTATCCAGAAAAGAGAGACTGCAGCTGCTGTGGTAGGAGATATATTTGGAGCCATGATTCCTTCATTGGGAGTTGTGTTGAATTCCATCAAAATAAGAAAGTTGTCTACTATAGTGGATAACATGTTGACAAAGTTTTCAGGTGCTATAATCCTGATGGATGCTGAACTTGCAGCGGAAAGAGCTATGACTCTTCAAAATAGGCTTGCCCTAGACATTCTTTTAGCAAAGGATGGCGGCGTTTGCAAAATGCTTGGTGCGCGTCACTGTTGTACGTATACACCAGACAACAGTGTGAAGATTAAAACAATGCTTGCAAATCTAACAAAAGAGAGTGCAGACTTGAAGGAATTGAAAGAACCAGGAGTTTGGGAGAAGGTTGGAAAGGGAATTGCTTCAGTGGGGAATTGGCTTGGTGGCATTTGGAATGGAATATTACTAAAAATAATACAGGGAATACTAATAGTACTAATTTGCATCTTTGGAATTTGGGGAATAAAGAGGGGAATACTAATGATCATGGCAAGAATTAAGAGAAGGAAGGAAGAGAAAATGATGAAAAGAATGGCAGAAGAATACAAGGCAAGAACAAGGGGAACTAAAAGGCAAAGAGAACTGACAGAATTTTAATGGAATAAAATTTGTGGAAATAGTTTTGTGTGATGACAAGTAGTCATCAGAGGAGGGATTGATGACGCAGAAATGAAGGTTTTACATTTATTAGCGCATAAACGTAGTGCCGCAATAATCAAGTGTGACTTTAACCGAACTAATAAAGATTGTACGGGGACAAATGTGCCCTCAGAGTAGTTTGCCAACATTTATAAGCGTGCTTTATAAAACGTGATGTATTAGAATTGTACTAATCTGACATAACCGTAAACGAGTGCCATGATTTGCTTGTTTGAAATGTTTTAACTTAGCATAACTTTAGTGGAGGCTTCGGCCTAGTTGCCTTGTCTCACGGTTTAGATGCTCATGTTTTTCCAATGTGCTAATAAACGTGTATTCTTGCTTGAAGCTGTACTTTTCCAGTGAGATCGGTTCACATGCTTATCTTTAAGGTTTCGTGCCAGCCTGGCATCTTCTTCTTTGCTCCAAGGTCAATCTGCAGGTGCAGACAATGGACGCTCTGAAAGTGAGTTAATTGGTAAAATATGTTGCAACTTACGTTCCCGACTCCAAGGATAATGTATGCCTAGGTAGAAGCTTGTGAATTGTTGTTTTTGATTGGACAATTTGAAGCCAACCTATGAACCCTCCAATGGAAGACCCTACTGGATTTGAACTGTTGATTATTTAAACCTGGTGCACAAGAAGAAAGCAGCCATTTTTGACATTAGCCATTACCCGGACATTATTGTCATTACCCGCATCAGCCATTACCCATTGCACCCATTGAGGACATTAGACATTGCAGGACATTGCGGCCATTATGGCCCATCTTGCCGACCTCGTCATTTTGCCATCTTCTACGATGCCAATTGATGTTCGATGAGACTTTGATGCTTTCTCTAATCGAGAGAAAGAGACTTTAAGTAATTCTCGCCCTAGAGACTTTAACTTTGATTTGCCCCTTTGCATGAAGTAGTAGTTTTATCCTTTTATCTTGCCGTGGTGAGGCAATTGCCCCGTCCACCCTGCCCCTTTTGCCCCCGTCCCATGCTGATCGAAACCGGTACCTGTGAGACGAAGACTTCCTTGAATGCTGATTGAATTTGGTAAATATGAAAGGAAAATGTACAATTGCATTGTGTTTCTTTTAGGTAACCAACTGCTGATTTTTGATAAGAGCCCTAGTTAGGAGTTTTCCAAATTAATGTTGCTAAATTGTTTTGCGTGAAGTCCCACATGCAGATGCTAATTTGAGGTTAGATGAGGATTCATTTGATGCACGATGCAATTTGAGACCTTGTTATG
This sequence comes from Pleurodeles waltl, assembly GCF_031143425.1. Classification (NCBI taxonomy): domain Eukaryota; kingdom Metazoa; phylum Chordata; class Amphibia; order Caudata; family Salamandridae; genus Pleurodeles; species Pleurodeles waltl. The sequence continues at coordinate 121,385,401 of NC_090448.1, read as the reverse complement.
CTGACTAATGTATGCAATTAGCCCATTACAGATTATAGTTTTAGTGGTTTGCGTTGCTATTATCGAATGCATTGTTATTCAAATGCTGCATAGATTGCATCTTTTCCGCCGTTATGGACAGCTATTAATGTTCATTTACATATATCATTTGGTGTTGAGACACATTTACATCGTGCTAGCTTTGTTAATATAGGGAAATAAATTCATTAACTTTGAATAAACTGGTGTGGTTATTCATGGCCGAAAGGTCATGGTTCGCCAAAATGTTTTCTGGATTAATTGTAAAGTGTTATGTTGATCAGGGCATTGCTTATGTTCGTTATTGATTATTGATTTGATTAAATTGATTACTCTCGGGTGAAGAGAGCCCCACTTGGTCAAAAGATTCATCGACCCAAGAGTGTCCAGATACAGGTAATTTATTAGGACGGAACGCTCTATCACCACCATGACATAGTTGCTGCCTGCCCTTTTTTGTCAATCTAAAAAAATATCCCCAAAACTGTTTTTTTCTACATAACAAAACTGCAATGATCCTAATGAGTTGTTAGGCATCTCACATTGCCTACTTATGTTTCTGGCCACAAAATAGGATGGGCCCTCTGACAGAGAAACGCTAGTGGCCCTGTGACAGGTGAGTCTCTGGCTAAAAGTTTCCATCGGAGGCTCTAACTGAAGCTCTTCTAATGAAATTACAAGGGTAGACCACCTGGAAATGGGCACAGGAAGCATAGAAGTGACAATGAAGCTACCAACCTTTGGCAGATGCCCTATTATCGCCAATACATAAATTAGTAATTTAGTAGATTTAAAAAATCGCAGCATCTATTATTTCTCTTCCTGCTGATAAAATCAAATGCTTGATGAATCTTCTGCTTCAAACTTGGAACATACATAGGAATGCAATTTTGTAAACACCGCACTATTAGGGGGTATCCTTACTTTTTTTTACTTCTTCACTGTATATTTTTGCATGTTGTATGATAATATATAATGCTGCCTTCTAAAATATAAAACTGCATATTGACACTGATAGTTGGGTGTTGGTAACAGTTGCCACCAGAGGAATATGTGTCTGTCTAAGTAAAGCAATCATTGTATTTTTTAATATTGTTTTAATAGTACTCTATATTTCATCAGTGTTGTTAGACCTGTCAAATTAGGTTGGTCTTCCGCCTAACATTTTGTCTGCATGCCTCAAGTTTTGCTGAATTCATTTTTGTTGGCCTTGGGACTCTGCACTTTACCACTGCTAAACAGTGCTAAAGTACTTGTACTCTCTCCTCAAAACATAGTTTGATTGGCATATACCCAATTGGCATATTTAATTTACTGATAAGTCCCCAGTAAAGTGCACTACATGTGCCCAGGGCTTGTAAGTTAAATGCTACTAGTATGCCTGCATTAATGATTGTGCTGCCTACTTAAGTAGCCCTTTAAGCATGTACCAGGCCTGCCATTGCAGCCTGAATGCAGTGTCACACTGCTGTGTTGACTTAACATCCAAGACCCCTTGTCAATCCTTAAACTCCCCTTGTAATACAAATGTAGCCCATAAGGCAGTGTGCTATATAAGTGAAAAATAGTACATGTGTCTTTCAGTTTTACATGCCCTGGTAGTGAAAAACGTCCAAATTTGTTTCTCACTACTGTGAGGCCTGCCCTTCTTGAAGGATAACATTTGGGATCCCTTATTACATTTAATAAGCAATAAATCCTGATTTAGGGGAGGCAGATCTGTGAAGGTTAGTACCTATGAAATTGTAATGATAAATCCTATTTAATGGTAAAGTCAGGTGTATTGTTACAATTTTCTAAATGGCACTTTTAGAAAGTTGGCATTTTCCTGCTGTTAGCCCTGTGTGCCTGCAGCCTGTCTCTATGGTGGGTTACAGCTGGCCTTTGTATATTCTCCCCAGACAGCCACACACAATGGGAGCTAAGATGTGCCTTGATGGGCTCTGATAGACCATCCTCAGAGGGTGGGAGTGAGGAGCTGGCTACAGCCTCACACTTACAGCTGAATAACCTATGACCTATCCCCACACAAAGGGTCACATATCCCAATTTACTGAGTCTCTAGCCAGGGCAGAAAGGGACACCTCTGTGCACTTGAAAGACAGCACTGGGTATAAGAAGTGGACCTCAGACCCTACCACTTCAGAACACATATAGACCTGTGGATACCCTGTCAGGAAGAAGGACATCTGTGCTGCTACAATTACTGCCACTCTGCTAGACTGCTGTTCTGTAAGAACTGCCTGGCTGTGCAGACCTGCTGCATTTTGCTATCCTTGCGTAGGTGAAAAGGACTGACCTGCAACTCTCCAACCCAGAGTGACTCCAAGGGCCAACTGACTGGTCTCCCGATCAAAAGTTCTAGGGACATAAAAAACTTCCAACCAACTCAATACTGCAACAGGACCCTGCCATCTGTGAACCTTACCTGCTAAGTGGTGTCACCCCAGTCCTGGGCCTTTGGAGGTAAATATTCAGGTGTTGCTCCTGCAGAACCAATGCATATTCATTGTTGTGTGAACAGAACCAGAGCATCTCTGCCATTGCGTGGATAAAACTGGACCATCACAATCAGAACCAGCACTGCTGTGTTTTCCTCGAGGCAAGGTCCCTGTATCTTGACCACAATGCTGAACTCCGCACCCCAGTCACTGCACTCATTGGCTCAGCGCATTGCCTCGATGTTAATGAAGCTGCAACACGTACCTCAACTCCAGGTCCTGGTACATCTCTATTATTGCTTGGGGAAAATCGATGCATCTCCTCAATAGTATGGTTTGGATCCAGGGCAAAGCTCCTGCACTAGGATTTAAGGTACATTGGTTCCAGGGGCCCAAGTGGGACACTGTAGCTGGTCCAGGCTCCATCACAGTTAGCATAAACATTTGACTGTGTGCCAGGTTGATGATACCAGATAGCCCTGGTTGGTTGTTTTTGCTTTTAAGTGCCTTTCTACGGTTTGTTCTTTAAAAATGTATAACTTAAGTTTAGCCTTTTTGATTTTTGTTGTTTTATTTATTAAATTATATTCTATTGTTCTAACTAGACGTGGTATCTTTTTTGTTTGGTGTTTACACTGTTTTTTTGTTTGAAGTGTTGCACAAATACTTTACACATTGCTTCTTAAGTTAAAACTGCCTGCTCTGTGCCAAGCTACTAGAGGGCGAGCACAGGTTAATTTAGGGTGTGTTTGTGACTTACCCTGACTGGGACTGTGGTTTCTGCTTGCACAAGGTGCATACCTCTGGCAACCAGAAACCCGATTTCTAAAAAGTGTGATACAAATCAGAAAGCATGCGTGCTAATGTATGAACTTTGTTTTGTAGTGTCTTTGAAATATATTGCAATGTCTTTCAAAGTGAATGTGCTTATTAATGCTGGAATTTGCAATGTTTTATTGAAGTGAGCAAAAAATCCTTTACATGAACAATTCTTAGAATACTAGCCAAATGTGTTCCAAAGGAAGACATATCTATTCTTTACTGTAATAAAAATCATAAACAGAGCAACCTTTGACTCCATTTTACTAGTATTCTTAGAGCCAATGTTTGTACCCATCATTGATGCGAAGTAAGTGTTAGAAATATACACTCACCTTGTATTGTGCAGGATACATCTATTTCCACCCTTGAATTGTGATTGAACTTCAAGCTTTAACACAGTGCAAATTAATTAGGTATACATTTTTATTAGCTATTTGACAGCAAATAAGCAAAAGTTCAGAACAGCATTCTTAAAGTTATGTCAGGGACTGGATGGAGAAATAGACGTGTTTGAAAGCTCTCTGTTATGCGGAGGGCAATGCTAAAAACTCGGATGATTGTAGTGTCTATATTGAGAAATTTGGCTACTATTTGGGTTGGATGGCTGCCCACCTCAAGGAATAATCACAGCTCTTTACAGAGTGAACCCTTAATGTCACTAAATTAACTTGAGCTGAACCACCTGCTACTCATGGCACACAGCAGACAGGCCTAACTTAGGGCAATGTGTAAAAAAATATATGCAAAACAAAAACAATAATAAAGTAAAAAAACACCAAGCAATATACAAAATGACACCAAAACAACATTTATCTAGTAAGGGGAAAAAAATAAACTATAAAAAAAAAAATTAAGTAGAAATAGGGCCAATAAACACTAAAGCACCAATTATAATAAATGGTCATAGTAAACCGGGAATAAGGTTCAATTTAAGGCCAACCACGATGGAGCCTTGGTCGAATATACTAAGTATTGGTCCCAGTGAAAATTGTCAGCCAAAAATTTGGATGTCAGTCAACTGACTATTGTAGTCAACCTATTTGTCATGGGTGTTCTGATGAGGTGCCTTGGGATGCCACAATTCTGCTTGCCACTAGGTAGTGGATAGAGATGAATCCAGGGCACTCCCTTACCAATGGGGTAAAGGTTGCTGGGATAACCTTACCCATTATTTTCACTAGTTTCTGTTTTTGTCACTGCAAGCACACTCAAAATGTCATGTGTCAGGGTATTTTCCAGATGGTGATTATCTTCGGCACACTAAACTCAGAGGGTTGTGCTTGTGTAGGGGAGTGCACTATGGTAATCACTCATATCCTCACATATTGAACACTAAAATACAGTTTGAAGCATGCACTGTACCCACAACAAATCCAGAGAAAAAAGTCTGGTTGGACAAAAGCATGCTTCATCAGTAACCACAGAGGTGATACACAAGAATTATCCTAGCATCCTGTTCTCTCCTTTTCAAGTGTGCACCAAGTGTTATATGTGGCTTAAAAGACCTTCTGAGCAAAATTTGACACTGTGATATCAACAGAATGCTCACAGCCCCCAACCTGAATATTCGTTTGTGCTCGGAGTAGTCATCTCTGATGTTAGAAATGGGGACTTTGGTTGTCAGTCAGGTTTCCCTCTGTCCAAGAAAGGACCCTCACTCTAGTCAGGGCAAAGGAGAAACATACCTGATAACCCCTGCTCCCCCCCCGGTAGCTTGGCACGATCAGAAAGGCTTAACTAAAGTATTTGTACCAGCACACACAGTTATACAGTGGAAACACTACAAAATACCTCAGCACCAGGGTAGAAATATAGCCAATATTTATCTGAACAAAACAAGACCTAAACAACAAAGATCCAACATACACAAGCAAAGTTATGACTTTAAAAAAAAGATGAAACTTCAATATAGCGCTTAGAAACACAAATGCTTCAAATTGGTGATATCATTGTGTCGTTCCCAATGGGCCGGTCACGGAGTCACACGAATCCCCAGGTACAGCACCTATTGAAATTGAGGAAAAAAGCCAGTGCACGAGTCGGGGGATCGCGGCGTCTCTGGATCCGAGGTGGCGTTGGTTCTGGTGCTGCGGAGCAAAGGAGCAGAGGCGTCAGGTCTTTCCGGCTGAGCAGTGGAGGTTATCTGTAAACACAAAGTGGTACAATAGTAGGGACAAATCTAAGTGCTAATTTACACAGAATGAGCTTCTGAATTGGTCATTGGAAGTGTACTTTAATTACAACAGTGGAGGAGGTTAGGTGTTGTCGGTGCGAAGCATTGGATCCACGCACTTCCGGTGGAGTCGATATCTGACGGTCACGACTTCCACGGAGTCGCGGACTTCGGTGAGGCTGTAGTGGCGTTGGGCCTGAGGGGTTGTCGCACTCCAGCAAAGACCACGGCTTCGGTTTGCAGGCAGCGTCATGGGATTCAGCAACGTGTCAGTCCGGAGTCATCCGAAGTCAGTTTTCTTGGATTTTCTTGGATTTTCTCCAGCTTCTCCTTTTAAGGGCCCCGGGGCTGTATTAGGCACCACTTGGCAGGGCAGGAGTCTCAGCAGAGATACCAGGTGCTGACAGAGGAAGTCTTTGATGGCCCTGAGACTTCAGAACAGGGGGCAAGTTCAGTCCAAAGCCCTTGGAGATTCTTCTCAAGCAGGAATATACCACAAAGTCCAGTCTTTGTCCCCTTTCACAGGCAGAAGCAGCAACTGTAGGATGGCCCAACAAAGCACAGTCACAGTCAGAGGCGGCACTTCTCCTCAGCTCTTCAGGTCTGCACCTTGACAGAGGTTCCTCTTGGCTCCAGAAGGAAATCTTGAAGAGAAGGCATGGTAAGAGGAAGTCCCACTTACAGCTCATGGCCTCAGGTAGGCCAGTTATCATGCCTTTCAGGGTCTTTTCAACCTTTCAACAAGCCCATTGGTTTGAGGATGGTAGGGGGTGGTAAACCTGTAGGTTACCCCAGACTCATCCCACATGGACTTTATGTACGTTGACATGAAGTTTGTACCTCTGTCAGACACAACCGCCTTTGGGAACCTCACACGGGTAAACATCCCCATCAGAGCTCTGGTCACCACCGGTGCAGTCACTGTCCTTAGAAGGATTGCCTCTGGATAGCGCATGGCATGGTCCACCAAAACCAGGATAAACCTGTTGCCTAGGGCAGTTTTGGGGTCCAAGGGACCAATGACGTTGATGCCCACCCTTTCAAAGGGGGTGCCAATGACAGGGAGCGGGATCAGGGGGGCCTTGAGGCTTTTCCATGTCTTCCTACTAGCCTGGTAGGTTGGGCAGGACCTTCAGAAAGCATCTCAGGCTACCCGCATTCATGGTTAATAAAAGTGAGTGACAAGCCTGACGAAGGTCTTGTCTGGCCCCAAATGTCCTGCCAGAGGGATTTCGTGAGCCAGGCCCAGTAGGAAGGTCTGTTAACACTGGGGGACCACCAGCACACGTGCTGCCCAAGCGGCCGGTACCTTAGGCTTACTGTAGAGGAGATCATTCTCCCAATATATGTGGTGATCACCAGAGGCTTCACCTCCTGCTTGGGCTGAGGCCTGTTGCCTCAGACCCTCAAGAGTGGGGCACTCTTTCTGTGCATGGCAGAATTCCTCTCTGCTAACCCCCCCCCCTCTATTCGCCAGCCGGCAAGTTGAGGCAGTTTACCCAGGGCGGCAATGTCTTCCCCAGTTGGCTCAAGGGCCTCCTCTTCTGGGGCTCCGTCAACCACTGCGGGAACTTCTGGGACCGGTTTCCCGTGCCGCTTGCCCTTCCTCTGTGCAGCTGTCTGGGCCATTGTTCCAGGCTCTAGACACACTTGACTCCCTTTCTGGGCAGCCTTAGACCATGTGGTCATGCAGACCCATTCAGGCAAACCTAACATCTCCAGGTCGGCCGTGAGCTCTACCTCCTTCCAGGTAGTATGCTCAAGGTCATGGCAGGACTCACAGCTACTTTTAGAGTACCAGAGACCACCCCCACTCAAAGGGAACCAGAGCTACTGGTAGGAAGCCCTCGCGATTGCCAGCGACATGACCTGGTGGAATGTATTAGGGATGACCTGCTCTGCTGACACCAGCTGACCCCTAAAAGTAGTCATACTGGCACCTGTGTCACGCAGAACCTCCACCCTTTGCCCATTATTGGTGACCCACTGCCTATACTTGAAAGTATTGGCAGGCATGTGGGCTTGTGGCACCATTTCCTTATCTCCTAGGGACACTAGTGATACCTCTATCTGTTCCCCAAAGCTAACTGGGACCATCTCCCCCTGAACGCTACATTAGCCAACTCAGGTGTCTTTCCTCCAGAGGCGGTCTGCGCCCTCTTGAGACACTGGGAGTCACCCTTGGAGTGTCCATGTCTGAAGCACTCTAACCATTTGGGTAAGAACTTCCCTTTCTTTTTATCAAAGTACCCTGGCTTCTTCTCAAATTCAGGCGGGTACTGGTTACCACTCCCTCCCCAGGAATTGTTTTGGGGGCCTCTTGAGAACTGCTTTTTGAAAAGTTTTTCTCCCCCCTCTTTCTTCTGGTGAGAACCATGACCACTTTTGTGGATGCCGCCCCAGTTACCTTCTTGGACATTCTGGTGCTGACCCAGAGGTCCAACTCCTCAGAAAGCTTTCTAGGATCAGTCAGCTTCTTTCAACTAGGTGCTGCTGAAATCTGGAAAGCAAACACTGAACATATGTTTTTTCAGGATCAAATTATATAACCCCAAATAGTTATTTACTTTACTGCCCGCACTCATCCATTCAGTGCCTCATTGGAGAAATCAAAAAAGTCTACCCAGTTCTGTCCCTGAACCTCTGGCGATATTTCTCAGGTGTCAGCCCAAACTTGGCATGTAAAACAGTTTTCATGGGTGCAATGTGTTTTGTTCCCTTGGATCCAATGCAAGGAGTATGTCCCTCCCCACTACTGGTACATACCACCACAAGGTTGCCCCCCATTGCTCTTCAGAAACCCCAGGAGCCCTTAGTGCAACTTCATAAGCAGCCAACCACTTATCAATGTCATCTCCCACCACATAACTTGGCACCACATTCTTGGACATACGAACCTTCCTTTCCTCAGCAGGTCCTGCAGGAATGCTGCCACCATCACTGCAAGACTCACACTGTCTTGCCTTGATATCCAGCTCCTTGAGACTCAGTTTATGATCCAACATTTTTCTTTTCAGCCAAGGTTCTCTCAGCTGCAGCCTCAGCTCTCCTCTCCTCTTTTTCTCTCTGAGCTTTCCTTTCCTCTGCTTCCATGTTTAACTTTGGCATTTGCAATTGAAATTCTCTCTCCTTCCTCCTTTCCTCCGTGGTCAGGCCATGGCTAGAGACACTGCCCCCTGGTTTAGCAGGGGGCACTATTTCAGGAGTAACATCCCCTACTGCTGGCACAAAATCCTCTGAGGGGACCTCCTCTGGCCCCTCCTCCTCAACATTCTCCTCTGAATTGACTTCTGCCCAAGCCCTCAGCGCCCTTTGGTATTACTCCTTTCTGGTGGCACCACAAGTAGGTACTCCCATCCCCTTGCAGAACTCTTTCAGCTGGTTTACAGTGTATCTTCCCAGCTTGGCTAGGTCAAACTCTTCAGCTCCTGCTTGAGACCCAGCCAGAGACATGTTTAATGAGGATTACGTTAAAATGTCAGGTAGAAAACAATACAAGATAAAAAATCAAGTTGACCTTCAACTGTGGGTAGGTAGTGTACACATAGCTATTGTATGTCACTGCACAAATGCAAGTCCTATCCCACCGCTGCCACCAATGTTAGAAATGGGGTGTTTGGTTGGCAGTCAGGTTACCCCCTGTCCAAGCAAGGACCCTTTCTCTAGTCAGGGTAAGTCACACACAGTCCAAATAATCCTTTGCCCACCCTCTAGTAGCTTGGCAATGAGCAGTCAGGCTTAACTTAGAAGGCTTAGTGTAAAGTATTTGTGCAATAATCATGCAATAACACAGTATAAACACCACAAAAATACACCTCACAGGTTTAGAAAAATATAGAATATTTATCTGGTTAAAATAAGGTCAAAACAATCAAGATTTGCAATAAGTACAAGTTGAAATATGAATTTCAAGAGTTGTAAAATAAGAAACCAACAGTTAATGCTTGGGTTTTCAAAGTACCTGGGGTGCATCAAAAATTACACTTTACTGGGGACGTACAAGTAGATTAAATAAGCCAATTGGGTATGAACCAATGTCACCATGTTTTAAGGGAGAGAGTATATGCACTTTAGCACTGGTTAGGAGTGGTAAAGTGCCTAGACTAACAAAAAGAGTAAACAGAGTCCAGCACACAGCAACAACCTGGGAAGCAGAGTCAAAACGTTAGGGGAGACCACGCCAAGGATGCCAGGTCTAACATCTGCCGATTCAGGTCAGCCTATTGTGTGCTCCTGAGAGGCATATCACACCTCTTCCAGGCTCAACACAAGCTGGGACCAGCAAGAGAGCCATGCAAATTATTCTCCAGGAACTTGAGGCAGGGAAAAGTAACTGCTAGAAATTCAGAAATCTATTTGGAAGAGGCATGCTCCCTGTCCAAGTAGGGACCACCATCGAAGTCAGGGTAAGTCACGCACACACCATAAATTACCTTGTGCTCACCCTGTGGAAGGTTGGCTCAAACAGTAAAACAGTGAACAGTGAAAACATGGCACAAATATTTACCAAACATGAATAATTGTAATGATCCTTCTGCAGGGAATAGAAAAACAAAACTTAATTTAATAAACAAAACAAAACAAGACCAAAACGACAAAATCCCAATAAATACAAGTCGAGATATGATTTGTTAAAAAATGACTGTGCAAGTAGCAGTTAGAAATAATAAGCACATATTGTGATAATTGAGATCTCTTGTCACTCTGGACTGGGTCAAAGTCAAGCGTTCAGGGGGTCCACGCTGGAGCATAGGTGACTACAGGACTCATGCAGGGCCCACTGAGCAACAGTACCTTAATCCTTGTTGCAGCATGAGATACGTTGATGATCCCCATTCAGTACGGGTTTTGCACCCAATTTTTCCACACCACTGGGGTGATGCCTCAGTTTGGAGTGCGATCATTGATTCCGATTTCAGCAGTTCCGAATACGATGTGCTGGGTTAATCTACATTGGAGGGGCGATGAGTAGATCTTCTTCACACAGTGGCAGCTATGCATTTGTTCCAAAATGGTGGTTCTGGAGGTGATGCAGCAGTTCCAAGTGTGATGCATCGGTCTGGTCCCTGCTGCATCGGTGATGCATCAATCCCAATCTCACCGCAGGATTTGCATTGGTTACGATCGGCACAACAGCACGGATGCACCGGACCTGGCCGATGCAGAACTTTATTCCCACTTCCAAGGGCCCTGGACTGGGTTAATACCACATGGAAGAACAAGATCTGCAGCAAGCAAAGTCCGGGTGCTGCTTGTAAAAGGAAGGAAAGGTTATGATGTCCCTGAGACTTCAGAACAGGAGGCAAGCTAGCAAGCCCTTGGAATCACTTTGTTTCTGAGGATGTAGAGATGCAGGTCCAGTCCTTCTCATTCTCAGCAGCAGGTAGCAGGGCAGGACTAGCAGAACAGGAGTCTAGCAAAGTCCAACAGAGTGACAGTCCCTTCAGTAGCACAGCAATACTTCTTCCTGGAAGAATGCCTAGAAGTGTACCGATTTGGTGGGGTCAGAAGTCCAGTTCTATATCGAGTGGTGTTTTCGAAGTAGGGGATACTTTAGAGTTGGCCAGTAAATTAAATATGTCAATTGTGGATAAGCCAATGGTTCGGTTTTTGAAGCAGAGAGCACCAGCAGTTCAGCACTGGTTAGCAGTGGTAAAGTACCCTGAGTCCTAAAGCCAGCAAAAAACAAGGCCATCAAAGCAAGAGTTTAGAGGGCAAAAAGTTAGGGGAAACCACAGCAAGGATGCTAGGTCTAACAGTAACATTTTGAAACATAGTATTTGACAATATTTATTAATATCTAATTTCACCATTGAGTTGGAATGTTATTAACTATTAAAAGTAGTTGTTTAATTATTTTTCTAGTTGATCTCATTCCAAAGACATAGCAGTGGTATTTTATTCTACACTCATATATATATCATTTTCTACAGCTAGCCCTGTCAGCCCGAAAATAGATTTTTGGACCCTGTCACTGTAGGAACATAGTACTATTAATTTGCAGGTGACATTAATATTTAAAAGGGAGGTTTGTACCTGTTAAATACGGTTATGCACTGCAGTAGTCAGGCTACACATGGGAGGCCTGTAGCCATTTTTACTCAATTTTTGGCACAAATGGTATTTCAGTCCATTTTCTGGCAATATACTATGGATTTAACAGGCAAATAAATATGCCAATCAGGAATGAACCAATTTAATGTTGTTTAAAGGAGCACAGGCACTTTACTCTTTGTAGCAAGGGTAAAGTGCATGGAGTTATAAAGGCAGTAAATACAAGCCCTCATTATGACATTGGAGGTAAATCCTACTTACCGCCATGCTGACTGCCACCAACATGCCGCAGGGGATATCTGTTCACCATATTATGACATACAAACACCAATCCGTCACTATGCAGCCACAGGCACAAATCCGCCAAAGATCAGTGATAAACTGGCTGTATCAAAACCCATACCATTAAGCCAACAGAACAACGCCCGCCACATTATGACCCATGAGTCACCACAGCGGACATTCAATGGCGGTAAACCATTGACAGTACATACCGCTGCGCTCAAAATACACACACACAAACAAAACAGTACCACATTGGACAATTCAAACAACACACACCTGACACCCATACACACACCATTCCCACACACCCACACCTATATATTATACACACACCAACATTACCCACAACCCTTTACGACTACAAACCATTGGCACAAGACAGACACCACGACAACAGACAAAACCAGAGCCACACACCACCTACACCTATATACCACCCACGCACCCCACATCACCCACCCCAACACATCACCTTACACACCCTCACCTACACAACTCACACAACACCCATGGCACCACAAAGACACCCCAGATTCTCAGAGGAGGAGCTAAGGAGGAAATCATCAGGGTAGAGCCACAGCTATTTGGACGACATGTGCAGCAGATAGTAATAGCAAGGAAGATGGAGCTATTGTGAAGAATCGTGGACAGGGTCAATGCCATGGGACAGCACCCAAGAACCAGGGATGACATCAAGAAGAGGTGGAACGACCTACAGGGGAAGGTACGTTCCATTGCAACAAGGCACCAACTCGCTGTACAAAGGATTGGCGGTGGACCCCACCTCCTCCCCCACAACTAACAACATGAGAGGAGCAAGACTTGGCAAACATGCATCCTGAGGGCCTGGGTGGAGTAGGAGGAGGACTGGACTCTGGTAAGTCAACTCTATACTACTACTACTCCACTACCTGCATGCCAACACATATCCCTACCCTCACCCTCACTCCCATCACTCCACCACTTCCCACACACCCCACCATCACATCTCACTCATCCCAATGCCAAGCCCTGCATGCCATACCAATGTATGGACACCACTCACAAACCTGCATGGACACCTATCACTAAAGCATGCACACTAGAGAGCATCAGCCAGCCCACCACATACCAACTTACATAAGTGAAAGCTGCCAGGGCAAATGCAACCAAAGAGGGCATGCCACTGATGCTCAATATGTCACACACAGAAACAATAACACAGCATTTACATCCCCACAGGTATCCCAGCTCATGTCACCGGTAAGGAGGTGCCAGCAATATCCAGTCCCCCAACTGAAGAGGCCCACAGTGATGACCGCAACTCTGGTCGCCTGGATCTGGATGACCGACCTGAACCATCAGGAACCTCTGGACCATCAGTTACCCAAGCCCATTCACAGACAACCACAGAGCCTCCCCCATCTGGAAACACCACCACAGCACCCACACAGCGTACCCACACTTCTGTCCCCAGGACACGTCAATCAGCAGTGTGTCCACCGCTACAGGGACCCCAGGGCACACCTCAAACCCATGACAATCAGGGACCTGGGGTCAGTGGCAGTGGGCACACGGTTCAGGGGACAGAGGCATATGACAACAGGGAAACTGGGAGGAGTGCTGTGCACCAACGGGAGAACAGGCCCAGGGAATCAACTCTCCAGGAGGCACTTGCAGAGATCCTGGGAGCATACCAACATTCCCAGGACACGATGGGCCAGATCATGGACAATGTGCAGGAGAACAAACGGCTGCAAGAGGGACAGTACCAGGGGATCAGGGAGGACTTGCAGGCCATCAATACCACCCTGGTCTCCATAGCAGGGGTGCTAGCAGACATGGCCAATATAGTGAGGGAGGTAGTCTCACAACAGCGGGCCCCTGCCACTTGCCAGACATCTGAACTGCCTTCCACCTCTGCTGCTGCTAGTGGACAGGAGGCCCCGCCACAGGACAAACAGGCCACCAGCACCCCTCCCCCTGCAGAAGGAAAACTACCCCGCAAACATTCCCTGCGACCCAGGCAAAAACCAGAGACTATTGCCAAGACCCCCGCCAGGAAATGAGACTATCCTGATTGTCAACCTTGTGTCCCACTCTGTCACCCTGTCCAGCTTGAACTACCATTGCTCCCCTTCCAATGTCCCCATGGACAATGCACCTGTGCTACATACTGGAACTGTACCCTGGAATTTTCTCCATCATCACCCCATCCCACTGCACTTGCCCCTCAATATCTTAGCACTTCAATAAACACCCTTGAAAAAATTAGAAGTATTGAGTATGTCTATGTATGCGTTTAACCATGTACAAACACTGAAATTCAACTGTACAGTAAATGAGCACATATGAAAGACCTATAGTTGGCTGCAGTGATCATACCAGGAGCTATTGTGAGGCACCAACATCTGTAAAATGAATTGCCAAAGGGTACAGTAAGTGGGCATAGAAGTGGCAAATAACAGCAAGCTAGTGCCATACAATTTCAAAATAATGAGAATGAAATGTGAAGTATCACTGTCTTACCTGTGTGTCATTGGAAATATTGTATGATCACTGATGTTCTGTTGGCCTCATCCTCATCTTCGGCCTCCTCATCCTCACTGTCCACAGGGTCCACTGCTGCCACACGGGCATCTCCAGCCTCCTCCTCCTTCGGAAAACGTATCTGGGATATCAAGGAAAGGGTGTGCAACATGCAGCATGCCACTATTATATGTCAGACCTTCTTGGGTGAGTAGCACAGGGATCCACCTGTCAGATGGAGGCACAGAAACCTGGCCTTCAGGAGGCCAAAGGTTCTCTCTATGATCCTTCTGGTTCACCCATGTGCCTCATTATAATGTTCTTCTGCCCTTGTCCTAGCATTCCTCACAGGGGTCAGTAGCCATGATAGGTTGGGGTAACCAGAGTCACCTGCAAATATTGGGGGACAACATTTAGCTACACACTATCCCATGTGGCCCACACCATACCTATACCCCAACATCTACTGGGTGGGAACCAGGGTTCACCTATTAGCCGCACCCTGTGCCTCTGTAGGTGGCCCATCACATTTGGGATGCTGCTATTCCTCATGACAAAGGCATCATGCACAGACCCAAGATACTTAGCATTGACATGGGAGATGTACTGGTCTGCCAAGCACACCACTTGTACATTAATTGAGCGAAAACTCTTGCGATTTCTGTGCACCTGTTCATTTTGACAGGGGGAGGGACAAATGCAATATGTGTTCCATCAATCGCACCAATTATGTTTGGGATATATCCCATTGCATAGAAGTCAGTCTTCACTGTGGCCAAATCTTCCACCTGCGGAAATACAATGTAGCTGCACATGTGTTTAATCAGGACAGACAACACTCTGGTCAGCGCTATTGAGAACATTGGCTGTGACATTCCCACTGCCAAGCCCACTGTCACTTGGAAAGAACCAGTTGCCAGGAAATTGAGAAATGATAGAACTTACACAAGAGGGGGGATCCCAGTGGGGTGATGGATAGCGGATATCAGGTCAGGCTCCAATTGGGCACACTGCTTTGTGATTGTGGCCCTGTCAAGTGTATAGGTGAGGATGATGTGCCTGTCAACCATTGTTGCCAAGTCCACCAGTGGCCTGTACACAGGGGTATGTCTCCATCTCTTATTCATCCGCAGAGGTAGCAATCTAAAGGACAAAAGAGTGAGGAGCCTGTCACAAACTGAACAGTGAGGCTACAACAGTACAATGCATGCTGTCAAATTGTAATGGGTCAGTGAGAATTGTCCTGTATGTCCAAAATTAAACAGTGATGCAGTAATTATCCAGGGCCTCCTCCTCCCCCCTGAAATGGCATGCGCCTGTCCTGTGTAGAGGGACAGCTGGAAGTGAGGTAATGCCGCTGATGTTGTGTGTCGTTGCGGGAGGCAGTTGGGAACCGCCGTGCAACTCCTCATTGGTTATAATTGAGCCCTATGGGGTACAGTGGCCAATGGTGATGCACGCCGGCGGTGACGGTATGCACCACCGCGGACGTGACTGCCATTTTCTATCATATTCCTCACTTGCTACCTAACCTTCAACAGGAGAGGACCTACACTGCATGTGCTGCTGCGACCTGTGCCTGGAACCTACCATGGCCTGAGTGACTGGAGAAAGAGCCCCTGTCTTCACTTCGGCGGAGTTGGAGAGACTGGTGGATGGAGTCCTACCCCAGTATGGACTGCTGTATGGGCCTCCAGACCAACACGTGAGTACACTGTGGGCTCGATGCATGTAGCATGAATGCATGGAATTGGGTGTGAAGGCATCGTGTAAGGGGGGTAGGTGGAAGTCCCCTAGGCAGCGTTCAGGTTGTGTGCTGGGCCATGTGTGTGTAAATGGTGACATGAGGGGGTATGGTGGGCCATACGTGTAACAAGTAGGACTGTCTGACTAATACTGTGTATATTGGTATTTGGTGTGCCATTGCCAAGGAAGTGCGGACCCTGGGGGTCTATGGCAGGCGGAGCACCCACTGTCAGAAACAGTGGGAGGACCTGAGACGCTGGGCACGGAAGACGGCGGAGGCCCAGCTGGGGATGGCCTCCCAATAAAGAAGAGGTGCCCGTCCAACCCTGACCCCCCTGATGGCCCGCAGACTGGCAGTGGCCTATCTTGAGCTGGACGGGCACTTGAGGGCATCACAGCAGCCACAAGGGGGTGAGTACAGGGCCCTTCATTAGAACTAACGCATGGTAGGGTTGTATCTGGGTGGGGGATGTGTGTCAGTGGGTGCCCCTAGTCTAGACCTGACATTTCAGCATAGGTCCCCTGGTGGCTAGAGTCCAGAAGGGATAATCTTGCTACCCAGGTCGTAAGCATCCACTACTGGTCAAGGCTGCGTGGGTCCCAGGTGTGCTGGATTTGAGTGAGGTGGCTATTGACCTCCTGAGATCAATCTATGTAGGGCAGTAAATCATTGTGAATGCCATCCAAGGGCTGGCAGTCCAGTTGCAACAGACAAGTGCATTCCTGGAGGTCCTTCATACTGGCATGGCGGCCCAACAGAGATTAATCCAGGCTCTGGACTCCTCTCTGATGGCAGCCATTGTCCCTGTTTCCATCCTCCCCCCTCCAACCTCCTCTTCCCAATCCCATTCCCCTCAACCCCCAACCTATCCGAAGCACACAGGCAGACCAGCATGCACACAAGACAACACAAAACAGTGGCAAAAGCAAACAAAAGCACCACACATCATCCCACAGGCAGTCACATAAACACCATCCAGATGCAGACATACCAACATCTACAATTTCCACCACTGTCTCCCTCTCCTCCTCCTCCTCCACCTCCCCCCAGTTCCATCTACACTCACACCTGCATGCACTACATCCTCATCCACTAACAGTATCACCACCCCATCTAGCAGAACATACACCTCACTGGCAGACACCTCCACAACAGCCATGCACATGTCCCCTGTGTCCTCTCCCACTGTATCTGCCCCTCCTCCTAAAGTACACAAACGCAAGCACTCAGACACCCAACAACCATCCACCTCACAACAGCATCCAGCCCATGCACCTGCACCCAAAATCAACAGAAACCTCCTACAACCACTCCCTCTTCCCTAACCCCCCACCCTGTCCTGCACATCTGACCAGGGTGGCAAAATGCAGCCAAGCACCTCAGCCACTCAGTCCACAGGCCCAGCAGTCACCACACCCACTCATGGTGGGAAAGGATCCAGGGCACATGTCCTGAAGGTGAAGGAGCTTGAACCAGGCAGCCTCAAGGGTAAAGAGCCTGCACCAGCTGCTGCCAGGAAGAGCAGGGGCCTGCCCCAGCTGCTGTCAGGAAGAGCAAGGAACCTGCCCCAGCTGCTGCCAGGAAGAGCAAGGAGCCTGCCCCAGCTGCTGCCAGGAAGAGCAAGGAGCCTGCCCCTGCTGATGCCAGGAAGACCAAGATACCAGCATCAGCAGGCAGGAAGGGCAAGGGGCCTGGGGCAGGAACTCTGACGGAGCCCCCACCACCAACCATGGTTGTGCAGTCACCCGAGCCTGCAAGGGATGGGCTGGAGCTTCCCCCCACCAGCAGCAGCATCATCACCGCCAGTGGGCAGCCATCCGAGGCTGCAGGGTATGGGCTGGAGCCTCCCCCCACCAGCAGCAGCACCACCACCAGTGGGCAGTCATCTGAGGCTGCAGGGGGTGGATTGGAGCCTCCCCCCACCAGCAGCACCACCACCAGTGGGCAGCCATCTGAGGCTGCAGGGGACGGGCTGGAGCTTCCCCCCACCAGCGGCTGCAGCAGCACCACTTCCACCACTGAGTAGATGTCACCACCAATGGACGGTATGTAGTCCTGCCTCCATGAGTTGCTGTGCATCCTCCCCCTGCAAATCCTGTGGGTATGACATCCACCTGAGAGACTGTGACATTGCACTCCCCAGGATCAAGAGCACAGGGCACAGTGCTCCCTCCAGAACCAGTGGATAAGACACCCAACAACCCCAGCCTCCCCAGGATCAAGAACACAGGGCACAATGCACCCTCCAGAACCAGTGGGTAAGACACCCACCAACCCCAGCCTCTCCAGGATCAAGAGCACAGGGCACGATGCCCCCTCCAGAACCAGTGGGTAAGACACCCACCTACCCCAGCCTCCACAGGATCAAGACCACTGAGCACAATGCCCCCTCCAGAGCATGTGGGCAAGTCACCCACTTGACAGACTGTGGCCTTGCACTCCCCAGGACCAAGCACAGGACATGTTGCCCCCTCCAGAACCAGTAGCGTTGTTCCATCTCCCGGCTGAAGTGTTCCCCATTCCCCGTCCCCCTGAGGTGCCTGCCTATTTACCAACTGATGCCCCTGCAGTGTTCTGTCCATGTTGATGCAGGTGACAAGTGGGGTCTTGGACTTTGCCCTGTGGCCATGTGGCCCATGCAAACTGAGGACTTGGTACTGTCCCTTGAACTGTACAATTGTAAATATCTGTAAAATTGGCTAAGTTATTTTTATACTGTTATCTTTATCTAATTACACTCACTTTAGTAAATTCATTTTGTCCTTAAATTATTCAGTCAAATTAGGGGGAATAACTTGTTTTCTTGTGCATCTGGTTGTGTGTATGGTGTTCGGTGTGTGTGTGTTGTTGTGTGTGTGACTCTCTTTTTCCTCCCCCTTCCCTTGTGTGCTAGGCATTGGTACTCACTGTTGTTGTCTACTCCGTCGTTGGTGCTCATGGTGGAGCAATGGTGGGTCCTTTCACTTCTGAGGTCTGTTTCCGCCAGGCTTTTGATGTTGTTGGTACCACCCTGGAAAAGATGACGGTTTCCAGGGCCTTAATGTGGTGGGTGGAACACTGATTTCCGCCCGACTGTAGGCGGCTATTGTTTCTGCCCCGGCAGTCGGTGTGGTAAAGTAGCTGTCTATCTGGGATCTTTCTGCCATGGTCATAATTTGGTGGTAATTACCGCCAGCCTGTTGCCGGTATCACCGCCACTTTTGCACCTACCGCCAGGGTTGTAATGAGGGCCATAGTGTCTTGAAAAAGATGACTATGCAGAAAAGGCAAATTTTAAACACTTCTTCTCTAGGTAGTGTGGTTTCACAACCCACCACATACTCAAAGCCCCAGGTTAAATGTGGAAGAGCAGTTAAGGCCTAGCTTAAGGGATGTAAAGTACGGTGTACAGGCAGTAAAGATGTGGATCTGTGGCAAATGCTGTGAGTGCAAAACAATTTATTAATAATTCAACAGCATTTACTTTGTGTTTTGCTTGAAAGTGAAATTACCTTGAAAAAACAAAAGACAAGAACAGTTTGGCAAAGCAAAAATGGTTTGTCTAATTAACATTATGGTCGGAAGAACAGTTACAGAAACGGGGTCTGAGAACTGTCTCAAGGCACAGTTGATCTGAGCGGTGTTTTATTAATTTCTCCGAGTACCATAAAACAATAACAGCATTCCTTTTAGGGTAAAGAATGTGAACAGTTGTCTTGGAGTCATAAATGAGGTCCTGATAACAAATGCAAGCAACCCTCGACCTTGCGTGGAAACAATGTGAGCCAGTGGGTAACGTGCCCAGATGTCCAGCCTGAGTGGAGCATGATCACTGTGTGTCGCTGTACATGCTGTGTTCTGATTGGCAAAGTGGTCCTAACTTCATGTGGCATCTCACTTTATGGTGTTTTGGGAATGTGTGCACCCATCTGGCCACGAGTGCTTAATTGGGGCCAATCTCCTAAGAGCATTGTGGTGTCACTGCACCTATCTGTGGGATTGATCTGAGTTTCCTGTTCACGCGTTTGTCTGCCAGCTATGTGCTGCCCCACCTGTGACCTGTCAATCAGTAACCTCAGGCCTAGGTCTCAGAGCCTGCCTGACCACGTGCTTTTGAGCCAGGGTTGACGGAGAGTTTGTGACAGGTGAATTCAACAGTAGAGATGCAATTCCATTTTTAACTATGAACGTATCATGGTGCACATCAAACTAAACTTTTCCAATATTAAAAAGTGTGAGCAGGATGGCAAGTTGTGGAGAATGCACAAAAAACAGTAATGAAACATAATACAGTAGTTAAACTACCATACACAACATCATAACCACAGGAAATGTTGGTGAGGATAAGTAATATTCGCAAACGTATGGTAATCTCGATTACCAGCTGTGTCAGCCACAAATAGGTCAATGGGAGGCCCCAGGATCTCAGGGTCAATGACTCCTCATTCTTAATCGTCAAAACTTGACGGTGGTTAAGACAGGCCATTTTCTGACCTATTGAAACAATTACAAGCCTACATTCACATAGAGCTTCTATGAGGCATGCATGCTAGTTGTCAAGCATATTGGATGCTGGACAATCACAACAAAGTCATGTTCAAACATTGAAGAAACATAGCAGTTAGGTTGCTAAAAGTTCAAGGAATCAAATTCAATTCATCTACTCGACACCAGTACCTGGAAGACTGCAAACATAACATATAAAATGGTGCTGTAAAATAGAGCTAACTCAGGGAATATATATTTTAGTCCTTGGTGAATATTGATTATGTTTTTGGCACTCATTTTTCAAGGGGAATCATTTTTATCTGTAAACCATGTCACTGTGAGAAGAGACTGTGTGATTTCTAAAAGTGGTGCTACAGAAATGAAATTGTGACACCTAAGTCCACCAATCCTTCACAAAGTTGAACATTTGTTCTGTTTCATGTTTTTCCTACAGCTCCATATGAGCAACTACAGATGGCCATATTGATGCAATAATTTGATAACTACATATACTGTGACGCATGAGGTTATAAATTAAATGGTTTGGTTAAGATCTACTTAGGCTTATCATAGGCACTTGAACAATGCTAAGCGGTTCTACCATGCACTTCATTGCAAACATGGAGCAACAATCAAATTTTGTGCGCAGAAGCTGTTTCATACCAACCATTGATGCAAGCGCAGTTCCAGAACGCTTTCAAAGCATAGTGTAAAATTCCCAATAATGTATGATGAGTGGGTATATCAGGGTGGGAACAGTACATACACCCATAGCCACAAATGTTAATCCATAGCAAAAAAGGGCACACAATTACACCAATTAATTTGTACAATAAAAGAAGGTTTAAAGATTTTGCACAATGTAGTAAACAAAACAAACAACATCAGATAACACTCCCCTCCTAGAAAAGCCACAATCGAGGGTACAATGCAACAACCCAACAGTGGCTGCAATTGCTGCAGTTTGGCGAGGATGACTACAGAAGAAGCAAACATGTCAAAAACAAGTGCAAAGTGAGGATGACATCTAGGAGACAATCAATCAAAGGTAGAGGCTAAGCAGTTACATTGTATTGAGAATCTTTACACAGTGTGTACTGTCCCTTGAACCAACTACTGGTAGTTTGCGTGCATCAGAAGCTCATGTACAGTTAATTGCAGTGCTGTATCTGCCTGAGGCTCCTTTTAAAACATATATAGTGACAGGCCATGTGCCATGGACCAAAATTAAATCTATTGGTACCACTCAGGAGGATGGGTTCTAACATGATTTGTTTGCAAGGTATGGATGCCTAAAGATGGAAAATATGTGACAGCAAGTTATCACTTTTTGCCCTTTGTGTGATATTATTGGATTAGCAACCATTGCCAAAAAAAATAATGGTTGCACCCAAATCCATCATAATATGTAGACAAATAAATCTAATTCCACCAAATTGGTTACATTTAATATACTATAGAAATAATAATAATTATTAAATTGTAATGATAACAACATAGTCTTTAAAATAATAACAACAAAACTTCATTGTATTCCTCATATATTGATATAGATTATATGCATAATTTTCACTTACAATTTTAAATAATAATAGTTGTCACATTTACTTAGGCAATGTATGTCATCAGGCAGCATAAACACAATTTTATCATTCACATTCATTGTCATCATCTTCTTCTTCTGAATAGGTGCCATCAATCTCTGTGCCTGTTTGATTTTCACAGGTGGGAATTCTGCACATGTCAGTGTGCTTGAGGTCCTTTAGACAGCAGATACATGTTGGCAGTTTGAAATTCCTAATGCAGTTGCAAGCTAGTAGATCTAACACAGCCTGAGGTGCTGGCTGCCCCTCCATCCAGTCCTCTACCAGTTGCTCTGCTCTCTTGAGTTTTTTCCAGCTTCCATCCTCTCTCAATCTGACTAGTTGTCTGTGGACCATTCAGGAGACATCTCTTGCTTATAGCGACTTAACAATTCACATATTTGACATGTTTCTTTAGACAGCCTCTGCAAGGTGGAAGTTGATGACTGTCTATCTTACCCTTCTTTGCTACGAATAGATGATATCGTGAGTCATTGGTTTGATGAACCAAAGATTTTGGTGCATACAGCAAGCATGAGATTGCTCCAATTTGTTAATTAGTTCATCAGAGAGATCTCATTCATCTCCAAGCTGCAAAAATGTTTCCCCTTTATGTCTGTTGGCAGACACAATTTTTAATCCACTTACTTTTCCTTTTCCTGCAAATGAACTCACTGTGTCACATCGGGTAAATGTATAGAGACCTATCATAGCTCGACAAACATTTTCACCAAGTGTTGAAGGTATTTTCCCAATGTCAAGGATTGTATGCACATTTCAGTACAACATTTCAGAAGCAATTTGGGCATCGCTCTGTCATGGAATCCCAAACACATAATAAACACATCAGTTTCATCTGAGCTTATTATTACTGCCTTATAACCCTCATTAGCAGCGTTTGCAGCATGCAGCAATAAATGACTATCTGCTTCTTCATGCGTACTTTTGCGATCGGGCACTTCATGGCTCCCTTCAGATGTGATTTTGTAGCATTAATCGTCACAGTATGGAACAGTGTTTTATTCTCAAGATTTACAAAATACTCTGGTTTCCTCAATTTCTTAACAAGACATGCGATGAGAGTTGTTTTATTCCTTACGTGGCTTACGAATTTCCTCTGCTGTCTGACAGTCTGGGAAGATGAGATACTCTGTAACGCGTGCCCGAGTTCTTCCCCTCTGATTGTGCTTTCTGTGTTCTTAATAGATGTCCCATTGTACGCATCAAATGTAATATTGATTCTTCGACTCCTATTTCCTTTCCCAAAGCCATGGACAAGAGAGGCATAGCCACCTCACCGAAGTTTGATTGCTCTCTGAACAAGAACCATACCATAAATCAGTATGGCTGATTTCCAGGTATTTCCTCAGGAGAGATAACGTTTTCTGGAGGTATATTGCTAAAACAGCTTTCTGGAGTTGCGAAAGCCAATGGGAAAGGACCTAAGGAATGAGAGAGTACATCCGTTATTTGAAGGTTTCAATTCTGTGCTATCACAATGATTCAACCAAATAGTGCTTTGTTAGCTTTCATGATGATTATCCTGCCATTGCTGATCATTGCCTTTTTCTTGGACATGTTCATGAAGGTTTTTAGTTTGCTCCTTTTCATTGGGTCATGAAACTTCTTAATAGGTGATTTATTCTCAAGTCCTTCAAGTCTGAAGTCTTTATAGCACTGTTCACCTACTTCATGCACCTTCTTTATGTCAGATGGATGTCTTGAGAGGTATTTTTTGCTATGGAGAGACTCATGAGATCTTGTGACCTAACAAATGGGTTTATATAGCTCTGAACTAGAATAACAGCTCTCACAACAGTCTTCTTCTATTTGTGACTTATGTAGGTCTGTGTGAGTAAGATCTGAAATGTTGTTATGAACCATTTCCCTTATCTGACCCAAAAAGGCGCTTCTGTGTACAGACGTCATATAACATATTTTCACAGCACCCACCTTGAGTTTGTACCTTGTCATACCACCCAGAGTCTGTGTGTCTTTCTTGACTGTTACCTCTATCTTTTGATCGACTGGAATTCGTCCAAACAGAATAAAATCTACAGATGAACTGAAAAGCATCCATTGATGAAGATGTGGTATATCTGGATGTTTCACTGCAAGTAATGTCATTTCGGCATATATACAGGAAGAAGACGGCATAGTTCATCCTGTCATACGCAAAACACCATATCACAGTACATATGGCGATAAGCTGTAAATACCAATTTTCATTCTCAAGCAGCACACAGCACACAGCAGAGTCAGCAAGGCATTTTTAACAATATCCACATACCACATCCAAAATGCAGAGGGATCTCCATTGTCATGACAAAGATGTTCCAGAAATGCATTTACATCAAGGTACAAATGTTGGCTACTATGGACAGTTGCCACACCCTATACACAACCAATAGAAATTAACAAAGTCTTGTTATAAAATGTGTTAATGTCAATAATGTTGTATGTGTTATGGAACTATATATAACTGAGGAACATCAACTATAGATTTATTTATACTTTCATGAAGATTAGCCTTGTGGCTAATTATACACATTCTAACACATGCTTTAGAAAGCATACCAAATGAATGTATAAATCCAGCTCTCTGACAGCCAAAACACGCTAACGGTGTATTTCAGAGTCAATCTATGCTCTTTAAAGATGTCATTCGGTCTCTATTTTAACTCTAGGGTGGCTGGCATCAGTCGCGGCTAGTGGGGCGCGGAAGGGGCGGGGCAGCGCACAGAGGGGAGGAGGGGGGAATGTACATAATTTTTTTTTTTTTTTAAACTTACCTGAAAGCTGCTCGCCGCTCTGCTCCTCCATCTCCTCAGCCTCATCGCTGCAGGCACGGGCAACTGTGCTGCTGGGCTAGAGAGAGCCTACTGCTCATGTGTGTTTGGCCAGCCCGAGACAGCTGGCCAAACATACATGCGCAGTGCACTCCTCCTCACTGCTCATC
Source organism: Pleurodeles waltl (assembly GCF_031143425.1). Classification (NCBI taxonomy): domain Eukaryota; kingdom Metazoa; phylum Chordata; class Amphibia; order Caudata; family Salamandridae; genus Pleurodeles; species Pleurodeles waltl. The sequence goes on along the minus strand of NC_090448.1, from coordinate 121,360,344 downwards.
ACTCCTGTGGCCCTGCCCCTTTACCAGAAAATGATAATAAACTCAGTTTATTTTAGTTTTCTGGTAAAGGTTTTGCAGCTGCCGCTGCTGGCGGAGGGGCGACGTTCCTCGGCCTTAATGGAGGAGCCACCCCTGTCAAGCATAGAATTCCACAAGAGGCTTATTGTGCTGTTTGAAGGGTCTCCAACGAAGCCAGTTAATTTCACTTTTACCCAACATATCCCCACAAAAATGGGTCACATTTCCTGACATCGAGTGAATAAAATCGCTTACATTCCTCCCAAAAATTCACACTAAAATGAATTGTAAACATGAGTATGTCAGTCTGTTGAGATAGCTGTCTGACTTAAGCCTTAGTGAGGGCAACATATTTTAACAATGGTTTTATTATATTTACATGTTTTCTTTTTCTTCCTCACAGAAACGAAGCGTTGCTAATACAGTGGTGAGTTACCGTGGTTCTCATTTTCCTGCTTTTTGCATGTAAAAGTAGAGGCTTTTGCTTGGGTATTTTGCATGACTTATGACAATAACATTTCAAAGCAACAATTTTAATACGATTTGAGATAACTGAGATTGCAATGCTTTTCATCTGCTAAGTGTACCCCAATGTTATTTGATGTAGTTGCATACGCTTCTCTCATAGGACTTTAGTTTCTTACTGAATGTTGAAGTAAATTAAATTGGACAGTATTAAAGAAATTATCTGACTTCATGATTTGATTTGCGAAGGGTTTTGTTGTCAGTGTCTTGAGAGAAATACCTTGTGGAGTCTCTATGACATGACGATCTGTACTAAAGAAATATATTTATAGTAAAACAAAACAGAGTTCTAAACTAACTTTCTTGCTAAGAAAGGTATTTGAATATATTAAGCGGGGGTGGGAGTGGCAGTTGGGGGTTGAATCGTACACTCAATACCGTTTATGTCAGAAATACAAACTGTAAAAATGGAATGAAAAAAAAAACACTTGTGGCTACCATAAAATAATTTTATAAAATCTTGTGAATTATATGGCAAAAGTGTACTGGGAGGTGGGGCAAAGTAACATTCTCCTGTTAAAGGTGAGAGGAGCTTTTACAGTGAAGTGAGGAAGAGGGTGCAGGACCAGTAGGAATTTTTTAAGATTGATTGAAGGGATAGCCATAAGGGATAGTGAGACGTTAATAGGGTTCATGAATTATTAGCTGTTAGACCTCAAAACATTGGCTTGGTTTTCTTCCAAACCTTTTGCCTTCACTCCTCTTGTTTTGCTGAATTTGTTTTAATTGGTCATAGGACTCTGCATAATTTTACAACTGCTAACCAGGGCTAAAGTGCTTGTGGTCACCCCCTAAAAACATGGTAAAATTAGCTTAAACCCAATTGGTACATTTAAAGTATTTGTAAGTCCCTAGTAAAGTGGTTCTACATCTACCCAGGGACTGAAAGTTAAATACTACCTGCAGCACTAATTGTGCCACCCACTTATGTAGCTCTTTCAAGCTTGTCTCAGGCCTGCCATTTGCATCCCATATGCAGTGCAAGTCCTAGGGTAGGCCCTCAACAGTCATAGGGTAGGGTGCAATGTATTTAAAAAGCTGAACATGTACTCTTGCGTTTTACATGTTCTGTTAGTGAAAAACTCTTGAATTTGTTTTCACTACTGCAAGAACTAACTCTTTCAAAGGATAATATTGAGTTACCTTATTAAATTTAATAAGTGATAACTTTTGTTTGTGAACAGTTGAAAATATCATCTCTGCACTCCAATGAACTGTAATTTAAACCCCTTTTAATGGGAAAGTTTGATTTTAAGTCACAATTCTGGAAATTCCACTTTTAAAAAGTGCAAAACTTATTCTAAAGTCCAAACCAGTGAGCCCTCTAGAACCTGAGTCTATATATCACTCAAATACTTGTCCTGTGGGACTTTTTTATGCCGAAACCCTTGTGCATGTATTTTCTGTATCCTTAATAATCACAATCTTTTTAATCAATATAATGATTACTAGAGGCAGGGCCTTCTTTGTAAAAATGAATTATTTTTATTCCATTTCATATCTTCAAGTAGGTGGACAACAACAGTATGTGTTTTTAAAATGGCGACAATAGTGCAGATGGCGCAATGTGTGAGCATGGTGCAAAAGTTGATGAGATATGAAGTAAAACAACAGCTTGTGTTGTAGATTCCCTGGTGATAAAGAACAGTCAGTTGAAGCCAGTTACAAACCACAGTTCATCCCTAAATATATTCCAGCCTGTAGATCAAGAGCTCTTATATCAATGCTATGACCCTAAGATTACTTACAAAGTCTCATCAGGACAAACCATCTCAACAATAGAGCCACCTACAAGAGAAAACAGTAAGAGGCATGTTTAGTTATTGTGATCTTTGTTCAGTGTATTGTTATTAGGCCAGCCAGATAATGTACTCATCACCTATTGGACTTGATGTGTACCCCAGGTATATCTTAATTTGTTTGATATAGTGTACCACTCTGGAGTAAGATGGTACAGGAGTATTGAGCAATCAACAACCGGATGTATCTCCTATGGTCACGTTCATGCAGCAGGGTGTCCATCCAAGATTCTGCTACCGATATTACGCATGCATGCATTCTCCAGTGAACCACCTTAGTTTAATTAGTGAAAAGAAACCATATTTTTCCATTCTTCGCACTCAAGTGTCAGGCCGCATCATTTAGTTAGGGTTAACATTAATCAACAAATAAACAAAAACTTAGATCAAACACATAATGTTCCATGTACCACTTAAACAGCAATGCCTCTATTATGCTTCTAAACATAATGGAAGCCTGAAGCCAAAATTACACACCATCATTTGTGAAATCTACCTCTCTCATCATGGGATTGACTGTAAGTCATCCCTACACATCAATAAATATTAGGGGACTAGAGACTTAAATGTCTTTCATATCAGCTAGGAAGGATCCCAGCACAATCACTATCATCATAATGACACAAATACATTATGGTAGTGAAGGGCAGGTAATGAATATCATTTCGGCTGTTCTCACATGATCACTTTAATCATACAGCTCAACCAACTGAAAAGTCAACATAGCTCTGCTATCCTGCTGCATAAAAGGTATGACAGGTGGCTTGATCAGAACCAAGTGTAGGTCATGTCAGGCAACATGATCATTGAATCATCCTAAGGGTACATATGTGAGTGTAGGATATATTTGCCCTCATGTCATGTTGAACATACAAGTGTATTGGTCATGCAAGTGTATTGGACTTGATCCTTTCTGCAGGGTCATCCCCAAATGTTTTTCCTTCACTTCTCCTAATTTTGCAAAACAAATGATTTTGGCCTTATGATTCTGTGCAAATGCCGCTCCTAAAAAGTGCTAGAGTACCTGTGCTCTCTCCTTAAAACATAGTAAGATTGATTTATACACAACTGGCATATTTATTTTACGTATAAGTCTCCAGCAAAATAGCACTACCTGTGGCCAGGGTCTGTAAATTAAATACTTCTAGCTGTAGGAGGCTGGCCTGGTGTGTGGTGGGCACCTATGGTACTTAAACCTTATACCAGGTCCAGGTTTCCCTTATTGGTGTAGTGTAGTCAGAGTATAGAAGCCAGGCTCTCTAGAGGTAGCTGTGGATGAGCAGCCAAGGCTCATCTAGGAGACATGCAAAGCTCATGCACTTCCACTGTAGTCGCACTTAGTACTGACACGCATGAAAGAAAACACTCAGGCCCTCATTACAACCCTGGCGGTCGGTGATAAAGCGGCGGCATTACTGCCAACAGGCCGGCTGTAACAAAAATGGAATTATGACCATGACGGACACCGCCGAAAAAGACAGCCACTTTAACACACAGCGGTATCAACAAGCACCACAGCGATAACCTCCAACAGCCAGGCGGAAGACAATGTTCCGCCCACACTAATATGACACACCTCTTCGCCACCTTTTCTTGGACGGTACCAATGACATCATAAGCACGGCGGAAACAGAACACAGAAGTCAAATGACTAACCTCTGCAGACTCAGGGAACAACTACTATGCTATTTTTCCAATGTTCGTCTACCTTCTTCTGCACTATGACTACCAACGCTGCTGAAGACGACCACGGTGAGTACTGCGGCCTAGCACACAAGGGAGAGGTGGGAGAAAAAAGAGAGTGATGCACACATGCAACACCCCCACCCCCAACATTATAAACACAAGCAGATGCAGTAACATTACATATACATCCCGTACCCCTCAGGAATAATACAAGGACAAAATGATTGGAAGAAAGCGAGTGCAACACGAGAAAATAACATGAAGAAGTGCAGCAAAATACAAACCTATGTACATATTTACAAATGTTGGGACACTGCCTAGTCCTCAATGTCTGTGGGCGAGAGGACCACATCACATAGGCCAAGGCCCAACCTCAGTCCTGCAACAACATGGAGAGAACAATGCAGGGGCATCAGGTCTAAAATACACAGGCACCTCAGGGGGACGGGGAACAGGGGGGGCACCTCAGCCGGAAGATGGTACAACGCCACTGGTCCTGGAGGGGGATACATGCCCTGTGTGATGTCCTGGGGAGTGCAAAGCCACTCAAGTGGGTGTTTTGCCCACTGCTTGGTCCTGGGGAGTGCAAAGCCACAGTCTCTCAAGTGCGTGGTTTGCCCACTGCTTGGTCCTGGGGAGTGCAAAGCCACAGTCTCTCAAGTGGGTGGTTTGCCCACTGCTTGGTCATGGGAAGTGCAAGGCCATAGTCTCTCAAGTGGCTGGTTTGCCTGGGAAGGATGGGGGGAGTGGATGGCTTCTTCCACTGGTTCTGTAGGGGGCCTTGAGCCCTGCGATGCAGATTTTGGGGAGTGCAGGTTCACAGTCTCGCACCTGGGTGTCACACCTACAGGATTTGCAGGGGCCAGGATGCACCACAGCCCATGGAGGCAGGACTACGCACTGCCAGCCGGCGGTGACAGCTGCTCAGTGGTGGTAATGGCGGGGCTGGTGTTGGGGCTGGCAGTGGTGGGGGGAGGCTCCAGCCCATCTCCTGCAGCCTTGGATGGCTGCACACTGGGTCTGCTGCTGCTGGCAGTGGTGCTGGTGGTGGTGCTAACAGTGGTGGGGGGAGGCTCCAGCCCTTCCCCTGCAGCCTCAGACGGCTGCCCACTGGGGCTGCTGATGCTGGCAGTGGTGCTGGTGGCAGTGCTGGCAGTTGTGGGGGAGGCTCCAGCCCTTCCCCTGCAGCCTCGGACGGCTGAACCGCCATGGTTGGTGGTGCAGGCTCAGAATAAGTCCCAGCAGCAGGCCTCCTGTCCTTCCTGCCTGCAGGTGAAGGCCCCTTGCCCTTCCTGTCAGCAGTCAGGGATTCCTCCTTGCCCTTCCCTGTAGCAGCTGGAGGTGCCACCTTTCCCTTCGCTTTCCCAGCTGATGGTGCCTCCTTGCCCTTTGCTTTCCCAGCTGGTGGTGACTCCTTGCCCTTCGCTTTCCCAACTGGTGGTGCATCCTTGCCCTTCCCTGTTGAAGCTGGTGGTGCCTCCTTGCCCATCCTTGATGCACCTGGTGCTGGCACACATTCAGTGCTGCTGGCTGGTTCCCGGGATCCTCTCCCACCTGCAATAGCTGTGGACACTACTGTGGCCGTGGACTGTGTGGCTGAGGTGCTCGCGGGCATCTGACCACCCTAGCCCGACGTGAAGGGTGGGGGGCAGAGATAGGGAAGAGGTCAATGGTGGCAAGGAAAAGCTTCGTAGGGACATTTGGGCGAGAAGAGGGTGAAGGTTTGGGAGTGGAGGAAGAACAAGTGGTTGTAGGAGGTGTCAGTCTGCTGAGTTTGGGTGCAGGTGCATGGTCTGGATGCTGTTGTGAGGTGGATGGCTGTTGGGTGTCTGAGTGCTTGCGTTTGTGTACTTTGGGAGGAGGGGGCACAGACACAGTGGGAGAGGACACAGGACGTGTGCATGGATGTGGGGGTGGTGACTGCCAGTGAGGGGTGTGTAGTGATAGGCGTGCTGGTGATGAAGGTAGTGGATGAGGATGTAGTGCATGCAGGTGTGAGTGGAGACACAACTGGGAGGGAGGTGGAGAAGGAGGAGGAGGGGGCCACAGTGGAGGCAGTGGATGTTGGTTTGTCTGATGCTTGTGTTTGCCTGAGCCACTCCTGTGTGTTGTTCTGGGTGTATGCTGGTCTGCCTGTGTGCTTGGGATAGGTTGGGGTTGCGGGGAATGGGACTGAATAGAGGAAGTTGGAGGGGAGAGGCTAGAAACAGGGACAATGGCTGCCATCAGAGAGGAGGCCAGAGCCTGGATTGATCTCTGTTCGGTCACTGTGCCAGAGTGAATGCCCTCCAGGAATGCAATTGTTTGTTGCAAATAGGCTGCCAGCCCCTGGATGGCATTCACAATGGTTGACTGCCCAACAGTAACCATGCCATTTTTAACTGAAGGGGTGATAGAGCAAAAAGTGTAGCAAAGTCTAATTCCAACAATTCTAAAGCATATTTAATATTTCCAAAAAACTGTACTTTCTCTCTCAAAGTGAAATCTACCTTGACAGGTGGTACCACCCCAGTCCTGGACCATTGGAAGTGGACTTAAGGTGCTCTGCCAGCATCTGTGGATCACACAGAACTGACGCAATTCCTCTGCTGTCCAGTGCAACCTGAGCAGAACCGATGCACCTCTGCTGCTGTGTGGATTGGACTTGTCACATAACCTCCACGTTCTTTGGAACTGACTCATAGCTCTGACTACGAGATGGATTCACAGCACAGACCTTTGCATTACTCATCAACGGAAGCATCGATCGTGAGGCTGGACATCTCATTGCAGTTCCACAGCTCATGAAAACTGACACACCGCCCCAACTGGTGCTGTATCCTGGATGCCAAACTTTGCATCAGAAACCCTCATCAGCAGGATCCTCGATGATGATACAGGACTTCACATCGCATCCTTGCTGCGTCTCAGGACCAACACATTGATTCAGATGTGTGACACATCTTTGACGTGGAACCTCGCAATGCACTGCAGCAAGGATTTAAGGTATTTTGCTCAACTGGCCTAACTGGGTCCCTGTAGCCAGCCCATACTTCGTCGCAGTTGGCCTGAACTTTGTCCTGGTCTGGCATTACCTGATATCCACACCTTTGCACTTTGTGCTTTTTGACATTATTTTCACTAAAATCTTTAAAATTGAATATCTCCAGTTCTTCTGTTTTGATTTTTGTCATTTTGGTCTTCTATTATTTTTTTTAAATAACTCTATTTTTCTAACCATGTGTGTGATCCTTTATTACTGTTTAAACTGTTGCACACATAATTTACACTTTGCCTCTAACTTGACCTTGGCTGCTCTGTGCCACGCTACCAGAGGGTTCAGCAGAGAGTAATTTATGGTTGGCTTGTGCCTCACTTTGACAAGGATTGTGGTTGCTGCCTGACCAGGGACCACGACCCGGTCAACCAACGACCCAATTTCTCACAGAATGAAAGACTAATATATCCAGGGTACCTGTGCTGGGCTGGCTATCAGAAAACCGGCCCAGCAGTGCCCCGGGTCTGCCTTCGCGACTGGTGAGAATGACCCGGATAGAGAATTCCTCGGATCCAATCGGGATCTCGAGGTGGAGGAAGGTGGGGCCTTAAAAGAGGAAAAAGAGGAGGGGTCATGGCAGCGGCTTTCCAGGACGGACGGAACCACACTGCGAAGGTCATAGATGTAATTTAGGCTGCTGGCCATGCTTTGTTGCATATCTATCCATTTGTATTCTATCTATTTGTATTCTGCCTATGCGGCAGCCCTCCCGTGGCCCCTATTATGAGTTTCCCGCTTGGTCAGCGGACAGAAACTCAGGGGGTCATTCTGACCTCGGCGGTAAAAGGCAGTTACCGCCGGTCAGAAGACCGCCATAACACCGCCGCAGCCGCGGTAAACTGCCACGGTCATTCTGACCCATAACTGCCAAACCGCCAAAAACCTGACCTCCACTGAAGGCCGCCACATCAACGGTCAGCGATAAACTGGAGATGACCAAACCTCCACCGTCACGCCAACAGAAATACGCCCATGCCATTCCGACCCACGAATCCACGCGGCGGTCATTCAAACGCGGTATTCTATTGGCGGTACACACCGCCGCGGTCAAAATACGCACCCAGCACCAAAAAATAGCCACATTGGACAATTTGAAATACACACACCTGATACACAAACATGCACCACTCACACACATCCAATCAACTATAAAACACACACCCACATCACCCACAAACCCCCATAACTAGAAAATCGGAGACAAGGCGCGATACACAGAGAGAGAGCACAGCGAACGCAAACCACAACACACAGAGGAACCCAACATCATCACCCACACTACATCCACGCACAAAACACGACACACCACCACACTCATCACCACAAACACCACCCCACACCTCATCCACACCACCCCATGGCACCCCAAAGACACCCCAGGTTCTCGGACCAAGAACTCAGGGTCATGGTGGAGGAAATAATTAGGGTAGAGCCCCAGCTCTTCGGCACACAGGTCCAGCACACCACAATAGCCAGGAAGGCGGAGCTATGGCAAAGGATCGTCAACAGGGTCAATGCTGTGGGACAGCATCCCAGAAATCGGGAAGACATCCGAAAGCGCTGTAACGACCTACGGGGGAAGAAGTCTTCGCCGTGCAGAAGACTGGCGGCGGACCCCCACCCACTCCACCAGAATTCACAGCATGGGAGCAAGAGGTCTTGAACATCCTGCATCCTGAGGGCCTCGCAGGAGTAGGCGGAGGAATGTACTCTGGTAAGTCTAATCTCAACTACTTCATCCCCCCCAACCACCAGCATGCCAACCCACACCCCCACCCTCACCCCCAACCCCCATCACACATCCTCCCTGCTAATGTCTCACCAGCACAACCCACCCAACCCAACACCAAGCCCTGAATGCCAACACAAACCATGGACACCCATCACCTAAGCATGACCACTGTACATACCCATCCCCCCCACAAACCACCATCACAACACCTCCCCTAAGGGAATGCCAGCACTGGGGGACAAGGGCATCCACAAATTGCACGCTATGGCACACACAGAAGCAATAACCATACTCTTTTACCCCTGCAGGACCCGAACGCCAACACACCGGCCAGGAGGATCCAGAAATGTCCATCCCACCCCCAGAACAGGCCCCCAGTGATGACTCTGTCGACCTGGAACCAGATGACCAGCCCGGACCATCGGGGACCTCTGGACAGTCGGTTCCCCTCAGGCAGCCACAGGCCACAGCAGACCTACCCCCCTCTGGGAACACCAGCACAGCACCCACCCAGCGGGCCCATGCCTCTGTCTCCAGGACAGGTCAAGCAGCGGTGTGTCTACCACTACAGGGCACCCAGGATAACCCACCACCCCAACAACAACAGGGACCTGGGGGTAGTGGTAGTGGGCACACCGTCCAGGGGACAGAGGCCCAGGAACAAAGGGGAACTGGGAGGGCTGCTGTGCGACAGAGGGAGGACAGGCCTAGGGAACCCACTGTCCAAGAGGCCCTCACCACCATCATGGGAGCGTACCACCACTCCCAAGAGACGATGGCGATGGTCCTGGCCAGGTTCCAGGAGATCCAGGCCATGCAGGAGGAACAGTACATGGGGTTCCGGGAAGAACTGCGCAGCATCAGTTCCGCAATGGGTACAATCGTGGTGGCACTCAACCTGATTGTCACCATATTGCGGGACCATGTGGCCCCCCAAAGGGCCCCTGACACTAGCATGGAGGAAGAACAGCCGACCACCTCCGCCGGTGCTAGTGGTCAGGAGGCCCCTACACAACAGCAACAGGCCACCCGGACCCCACCCCCTGCAGAACAAGAACCACCCCGCAAGAAAGGCCTGAGATCTAGGAAGAAGACAGAGTAGGATGTCAAGACCCCCGCCATGCACGGATACCCCCGGATGTCATCCCACTGTCCAACATGTTCACCCTGTCCAACCTTGAACTGCCCCTGCTCCACCTTCCACAGGCATATGGACAATGCACCTGTGCGACTGAGAGTCTGGACTCTGCCATGGACAGTCCTCCACCATCACCTATCACCCTTTTAGAACTATTCCACAATATTTGCACTTCAATAAACACAATTATTGCACAAAAACCATCTGGAGTCTGCTATTTATTTAAAAAAAAACAAATGTATTAGACAAAACCAACCAAAAATGTTCAGTTACATTGTGATGACAACATACCAGTGTCACACAGCGGTAGTCCATGGGGAAATAAACCAGAGGTCACTCCGTGGGGACCAGATCTCTGAAATTGGAAGGGAAATTCACAACTTAGTTACCATACATTGGGGGGAAAGGTCAGACAGTAGAGAGCCAGTACTGTAAAAGATATTTTAAAATGCTGGAGTTGATTCTTACCTGTGTGTTACTGGAAATACTGCAGTATCACTGTGTCCCTGTTGTCTGTGTTGTCCTCTTCGTCTTCCTCCTCTTCACTCTCCGCAGGCTCCACAGCTGCCACAACACCACCATCTGGACCATCCTCCTGCAGGAAAGGCACCTGGCGTCGCAAAGCCAGGTTGTGAAGCATGCAGCAGGCCACGATGATATGACACACCTTCTTTGGTGAGTACATTAGGGATCCACCTGTCATATGCAGGCACCTAAACCTGGCCTTCAGGAGCCCGAAGGTCAGCTCGATCACCCTCCTAGTACGCCCATGGGCCTCATTGTACCGTTCCTCTGCCCTTGTCCTGGGATTCCTCACTGGGGTCAATAGCCAAGGCAGGTTGGGGTAACCAGAGTCACCAATTAGCCACACACGCTGTCTCTGTAGCTGTTCCATCACATAAGGGATGCTGCTATTTCGCATGACGTACGCGTCATGCACTGACCCTGGGAACTTGGCATTTAAATGGGAGATGTACTGGTCAGCCAAACAGACCACCTGGACATTCATCGAATGATAATTGTTTCGGTTCCTGTACACCTGTTCACTGTCTTTTGGGGGGACCAAAGCCACATGGGTCCCATCAATGGCACCAATGATGTTGGGAATGTGTCCAAGGGCATAGAAATCACCCTTCACTGTAGCCAAGTCCCCCACCTCAGGAAAAATGATGTAGCTCCGCATGTATTTCATCAGGGCAGACAACACTCTGGACAATACCTTGGAAAACATAGGCTGAGACATCCCAAATGAAATGGCCACTGTAGTTTGAAATGATCCCCTAGCCAAAAAATGGAGTACTGACAGCACCTGCACTAGAGGCGGAATCCCTGTGGGTTGACGGATGGGTGACATCAGGTCTGGCTCCAGCTGGGCACACAGTTCCTGTATAGTGGCACGGTTAAGTCTGTAGGTGAGTATAATATGTCGTTCTTCCATTGTCGACAGGTCCACCAGCGGTCTGTACACGGGAACATTCCTCCGTCTCCTTGCAAGTCCCAGCGGACGGTGCCTAGGAAGGACAACATGGAGCACATAGTCAATCAACCCACAGGTACGTTCCCACAGCTTGCACAGTACACGATTCTCTATGCATTGAATGGGTTGTATGAGTGTCGATGCAAGGCCTAGGCATGTGTGACGCAGTAGGAATTAAGCCATGTGGGCCCTTGAAATGGCGGCTGCCTGACCTGTGAAGTGTGACAATGTGATGTGAGGACATTGCGCTGGCATGGCACACCGTGGCGGTAGGCGGTCGAAGACCACGGCGCAAAGCCACATTGGATAACATTGAACCCTATGGGTTTCAGGAGCCAATGGCGATGTGCGCCGGCGGTCGCGGTACGCACTGCCGCGGTACGCACCGCCGCGGCCGTAACTGCCATTTTCTCTCTGCTTAATCACTCGAGACCTGAGCATCCACAGGAGAGGACCTATACTGCAAGTGCTGCTATGACCTCGGTCTGGAAGTGATAATGGCTGCTGCGACTGGGGAAAGGGCCCCCGCCTTCAGTTCCGAAGAGTTGGAGAAGCTCGTGGACGGGGTCCTCCCCCATTATGCGCTACTCTACGGTCCTCCAGACCAACAGGTGAGTACACGGGGGCAAATGCTTAGTGGCCAATGGCTGGGATGAGTGGGGTGGATGTACGATGGAGGGGAGGGGAGCGAATGAGGAATGCATGTCACGACAGATGAGAGCATGTGCCACATGGCAAAGTTGGGGAGGGGGGGCCACTCACACCCACCATGCAGAAAAGTGATGATGTTTCTTTTCCCCCCCTGTACATGTCACATAGGTCAGCGCCCATCAGAAGATCGATATTTGGCGTGCCATCGCCAAGGATGTCCGGGCCCTGGGAGTCCACAACAGACGGGGCACCCACTGCCGCAAGAGGTGGGAGGACATCCGCCGCGGGAGCAGGAAGACCGCCGAGGCTCTGCTGGGGATGGCCTCCCAACGTAGGAGGGGTGCCAGTCGTACCTTGACCCCCCTGATGTCCCGGATCCTGGCGGTGGCCTACCCAGATTTGGATGGGCGCTTGAGGACATCACAGCAGACACAAGGGGGTGAGTACCAGCACATTCAGCTATACTTGCACGCAGTGGAGGTGCCTGGGTGGGGGAGGAGGGCTGTGGGTATCCCTAGGCCAGGGCGATTTCTGTAGGCTAGGCCCCTCCGTGAGGCATGGTCCTGTGCCCCGCCCCCCACCTCCGTAGGGTTCCTCGTAACGCTATTCATGGACCTGTGTATTCTATGTGGGCAGTTGTCACCCATAGGCTTGTAGGGCATGTCCCAGTGAATGAGTAGTGTATCCCAAGTGCGCAGCGTAGTGCAGGGGGCTTCTGTGTCTGTCCTCTCCGCCTACGGTGTCCCCAATGCATGCACTCAACTTGTCTTTATTTCTCCACCCCCCCCCCCATTTTCTTTGTTATTCTGTTAATGTGTGCATTAGCATCATCAGGCGGAGGAGAAGTGGCATCGGCGCAAGAGGGAGCTGCATCTCACATGGCCCCGGAGGGCCATGCAACGGACTCCGAGTTGACCAGTGAGACGGAGGGCGAGGGGGGCTCCACCACGGGGACCCGTGCAGACGTCAGTGACACCGACACGTCCTCGGATGGGAGCTCCCTTGCGGTGGCGGCAACATCCGTGCCCACCGCTACTACAGGTACAGCCGCCACCCAGCGCACCAGCTCCGCTCTCCCAGCAGCCCCTCAGCGTTCGGCCTGTGCCCACACGGCCAGGAAGCCGGCCATCTCCTTCGCCCCAGGCACCTCAGGCCCTGCCCCAGTCACCCCTGCTGCCCTCAGTGAGGAGGTCATTGACCTCCTGAGGACCATCATTGTTGGGCAGTCTACCCTTTTGAATGCCATCCAGGGTGTGGAGAGGGAGGTGCATCAAAGCAATGCATACCTGGAGGGCCTTCATTCGGGTCAGGCTGCCCAGCAGCGATCGTTCAACACTCTGGCCTCAGCACTGACGGCAGCCATTGTCCCTGTCTCCAGCCTCCCTCTTCCAACTCCCTCCACCCAGTCCCACTCCCTTGTTCCTCTGCCTATCCCATCCACACCTACAGACCAGCCTGCACACATCTCAACACCCAAGGGCAGCTCATCCAGACATAAGCACCACAGAACACACAAGCATTCACCCAAGCAACATCCAGATGCAGACATGCCAACAGCCACTACCTCCTCTGTGTCCCCCACCTCCTCGTCTCCCTCCTCCCTCCCTGTGACGTCTACACTCACACCTGCATGCACACCACCATCAGCCAGTACACCCATCACCAGCACACCCTCCAGACCAGTCCGCACACGTGCAGTCACCACCCCCACTGCCATGTACACGTCCCCTGTGTCCTCTCCCAGTGTGTCTGTCACCCCCGCTTCCAAACCACACAAACGCAGGCAGGCACCCACCCAACAGCCATCCACCTCACGACAGCCTCCAGCCCAAGCACCTGCACCCAAAGACACCAGACTTGACTCTCCTACAACCACATCCTCTTCCTCCACTCCCATACCCACTACAACTACCCTTCCCACTGCTCCTAAAAAACTTTTCCTCTCTAAGTTGAACCTCTTTCCATCACCTGACCCACCCCCTCCATCTCGTAAGAGTTCCAAAAACACCTCAGCCACCACCAGCCCAGCAACTCCGAAGAACATCGTGCCTGGCTTTTGGAGTCCGCCCTTTCCTTGGGCAGGCACATCGGCCAGCAGCAAGGGCACAGCCAGCCCCTCCCCCCCCCCTGGGAAGAGGACCAAAAAATTGAAGGGCCGGCGCGACAGGCCTGAGACGGCTGCCCCCAAGGAGAGTAGCCTTGCCCCGTCACCTGCCACATCCAGTAAGGGAGGCAAGGGCCACGGAGATTCTGCCAAGGAGAGAAAGGGCAGCAGGCCACAAAAGTCAGGAAGCAGCCGACCTGGCCATGAGGGCCCCACCAGCCCCATTCCGGGTGTATCGGAGGACACCCAGGGCCCCAGGACTCCATCACAGGAGGGCCCCGCAACGGAAAGGTCCGATGCTGACTGAGCGGGAAGTATTGGCCAGGTGTGGTTCCCTCGAAACACAAGACAGGCACCGCTGAACAGGGCCCCGCTGTGAGGAGCACCGCTGAACAGGGGCCGCCGTGAGGAGCACCGCTGAACAGGGCCCCGCCAAGACAAGCACCGCTGAACAGGGCCCCGCCAAGACAAGCACCGCTGAACAGGGCCCTTCAAGACAAGCACAGCTGAACAGGGCCCCGCCGTGAGGAGCACTGCTGAACAGGGGCCGGCAGGACATGCACCGCTCCGCTGGGCCCTTCATCTCAAGCACCGCTCCGCTGGGCCCTCATCTCAAGCACCGCTCCGCTGGGCCCTTCCTGTCAAGCACCGCTCAGCTGGGCCCTCATCTCAAGCACTGCTCCGCTGGGCCCTTCCTGTCAAGCACCGCTCCGCTGGGCCCTTCCTGTCAAGCACCGCTCCGCTGGGCACCCCTGTCTCAAGCACCGCTCCGCTGGGCCCTTCATCTCAAGCACCGCTCCGCTGGGCCCTTCCTGTCAAGCACCGCTCCGCTGGGCCCTCATCTCAAGCACCGCTCCGCTGGGCCCTCATCTCAAGCACCGCTCCGCTGGGCCCTTCATCTCAAGCACCACTCCGCTGGGCCCTTCCTGTCAAGCACCGCTCCGCTGGGCCCTTCCTGTCAAGCACCACTCCGCTGGGCCCTCATCTCAAGCACCGCTACGCTGGCCCCTCATCTCAAGCACCGCTCCGCTGGGCACCGCCGTCTCAAGCACCGCTCCGCTGGGCCCTTCATCTCAAGCACCGCTCCGCTGGGCCCTTCCTGTCAAGCACCGCTCCGCTGGGCACCGCCGTCTCAAGCACCGCTCCGCTGGGCCCTTCATCTCAAGCACCGCTCCGCTGGGCCCTTCCTGTCAAGCACCGCTCCTCTGGGCCCTCATCTCAAGCACCGCTCCGCTGGGCCCTCATCTCAAGCACCGCTCCACTGGGCACCGCCGTCTCAAGCACCGCTCCGCTGGGCCCTTCATCTCAAGCACCGCTCCGCTGGGCCCTTCCTGTCAAGCACCGCTCCGCTGGGCCCTCATCTCAAGCACCGCTCCGCTGGGCCCTTCCTGTCAAGCACCGCTGGCCCATTGGCAGGCCCGGATCTGTGTCGGGCAGGGCTTCACGAGGCACTCTGCCCACCATGCCTCCTCCATGACCAGTGGACTCCTGATGGACTGTGGCTTTGCACTCCCCAGGATGGTCCAGTGGGCAAGCCACCCACTGTAGAGACTTGAGAGACCGTGGCTTTGCACTCCCCAGGATTGAACAGTGGGCAAGCCACCCACTGTAGAGACTTGAGAGACTGTGGCTTTGCACTCCCCAGGATTGAACAGTGGGCAAGCCACCCACTGTAGAGACTTGAGAGACTGTGCCTTTGCACTCCCCAGGATTGAACAGTGGGCAACCCACCCACTGTAGAGACTTGAGAGACTGTGGCTTTGCACTCCCCAGGATGGTCCAGTGGGCAAGCCACCCACTGTAGAGACTTGAGAGACTGTGGCTTTGCACTCCCCAGGATGGTCCAGTGGGCAAGCCACCCACTGTAGAGACTTGAGAGACTGTGGCTTTGCACTCCCCAGGATTGAACAGTGGGCAAGCCACCCACTGTAGAGACTTGAGAGACTGTGGATTTGCACTCCCCAGGATTGAACAGTGGGCAACCCACCCACTGTAGAGACTTGAGAGACTGTGGCTTTGCACTCCCCAGGATGGTCCAGTGGGCAAGCCACCCACTGTAGAGACTTGAGAGACTGTGGCTTTGCACTCCCCAGGATGGTCCAGTGGGCAAGCCACCCACCCACTGTAGAGACTTGAGAGACTGTGGCTTTGCACTCCCCAGGATTGAACAGTGGGCAAGCCACCCACTGTAGAGACTTGAGAGACTGTGGCTTTGCACTCCCCAGGATGGTCCAGTGGGCAAGCCACCCACTGTAGAGACTTGAGAGACTGTGGCTTTGCACTCCCCAGGATGGTCCAGTGGGCAAGCCACCCACTGTAGAGACTTGAGAGACTGTGGCTTTGCACTCCCCAGGATTGAACAGTGGGCATGGAGGCCCTTCGTGGATCTGGCGTCGTGGACTCATGTGGCTGAGGTGCCCCCCCTTCCGTTCCCCCTGAGGTGCCTGTAGTTTATTTTTGTGATGCCCCAGCAGTGTTCTCTCCAATGGACTCGGTCTCGTGTGTGGGCTTTGCCCATGTGTTGATGCACATTGGCCCCCGAACATTTGAAGTTTGCCAAACTGTGCCGGACTTTTGCTACGTGTATATGTAGTTCATGATGTAAAACTATTTTTTATATATTTCATAGTTCACTATACTGAATTATTCCTATAATATAGTTATATTTGTACAATCATTTCCTTTTGTCTTTGCATTATTTTTTTGGGGTTTGGGGGTGTCACTCTGACTTGTTAATCTGCATTGGTGTGTAGGTATTTCGGTGGGGGTGTGGGGGGGTAGGTGTGTCGCGTATTTGTGTGCCCGTAACCTTTCCTCCTCCCCCCTCCCCTGTGTCGTAGGTGCAGTACTCACCGTTGTCGTCTGCGGCGACGTTCGTGCTCCTGGTAGAAGAGCAGGAAGGCAATGGCTGGGAGGATGTGGAGTTCCGGTTCCATGCTGTCCCGATTCCGCATGGAGTGTCTCGAGGTGAGCGTTTTCCATTCAAAATGTCTGTTTCCGCCGTGTTTTTATCGGCGGGGCTCCCGCCCCGGAAAAGGTGGCGGATTGGTGAGTCGTGATAGGGTGGCTGGTACATTGTCTGCTGCCTGGCTGTTGGCGGTGACCGCCGCGCTGTTTGTTTGTGCCGCCGTGGCGGTCGGAGTGTTAAAGCGGCGGGCTGTGTTGGCGATTCCCGCCAGGGTCAGAATTCCATTTTTTGGACCGCCAGCCTGTTGGCGGGTTGGCCGCCGCTTTAACACTGACTGCCAGGGTCAGAATGACCCCCACAGTTTCCACCCATTGGACAAGCAAGAAACGCACAACAACATTGACGGCGGCATTGCTGTTATGCGTCCGGTGCACCAGCACCTGTCACGCAAATCACTGTCTGCAAAGCAGGCAGCGATTTGCGCAAAGGGGTAGGCCAGGGGGGCCCCCGCACTGCCCATGCCAAGTGCATGGGCAGGACTGGGGCCCCCCTAGGGACCCTGATGCCCTGCCTCTGCCAGTCTTTCCATTGCGGTGAAAATGCCATGTAAACACCGGCGGTGAAAACGCCATGTAAAAACCGTTGGAGAGAGGGGTCCTAATTGCTGAAAAGTGGTGGTGCTGGTGGTCCAATCGTGGTGGTAATAACACGGTTGTAATAACGCGGTCGGACCGCTGCTTTGGCAGCGGTCAACGACGAAGACCGCCAGCCTCTTAATGAGAGCCTAAGTGTCCACCTCGGCTATCCAGTTTCACTAATTCTAGCACTTGCCACCACATCTCATTGGCAGTGTGGTTCTGCTCCAAGTGGTGTTTGGCCAACAATGCCCCTTCCACTTTGCATCTCACTCGGCTTCTGTGTTTGCACATCCTCTGCTTGACCATTTAGGTAGTCCAGCCAACGTATACCAGATTGCAAGGACATCGGATGGTATGAATTACATTTCTCTTTATACAATTTCTATTCCTTTCCCTTACCATAAATACTTTGATGTTACTTGTGATCTGACAATCTAGCCAACTGTTACATCTGCACTATTCAAATATCTCTGCAAGATTCCATAGTAATCTCATAGTACGTTTTGGAAGGAGTTTCTAATGTGCTCTAACAAGGTCCATAATGTATTGTTCAATGGCAAACAGAGGGGACTGGTTGCTGTTTCCTCTACTAGATACCAATGTATTTTGACAATCATTTCGATTACTCATGGGGTTGAATGTGCTGACCATAAGTATCCTTTTCCTGTTCTTATCTCTCCTATCTTTGGGAGTTAAAAGTGTCTCCCTCAGGCAATACCAGGCCCTTTTCAGAGCTCTATTGACTACCGTTCTTGGAGAACCTCTTTTGAACACTTTATTTTTGAGTGCTTGGGCCATCTTGAAATAGTCATCTCTATCTCGACAACGTCTCCTTACTTTCAAGCACTGCCTGTAGTAAATTGAGGTACTGGGTGGGGGAGGTGGTTGGGGGGTTTTAAAACCTTCTCAAGCAGCAACCACAATTCCTGTTAGGGTGAAATCACATGCAAATCCAAAATAAACCTGTGCTTAACTCTCTGGTAGCTTGCCACAAACAGTCAGGCTTAACTTAGAGACAATATGTAAAGTATTTATGCCGTAATAAAGTGAAAACACAAGACAAGAAAAAGCTCACCCTAATTTAGATTAATAGAATAACATTTACATTTAATGCATTATTTAAGACCTAAACAACAAAAATCCAATCAGTAGAATCAGAGATGTGCAATTTTAAGATTTAACTGAAAATACTCCCTAAAAGCACAAAGCACCAACTGTCGTTATTCAGTCTTGCCGGTCTGGGAAAAAGTCACAAGCTCAGGTTGATCACGATGGCGCACAGGCTGGGTACAGGGACCAAGTTAAGCCCCCTGAGCAAAGTACCTTAAATCCTGTTTGCAGAGCTTCATGACATCGCACTGCAAGGATGCATCGCGCAGCAGCAGTTGTGAAGAGAACTGGGCCTGCAATGTGGAGTCCTGTGTTTTTGTTGGACATGCTGTCAATGAAAGGTTTGCAATATGAAGTCCTATGTCGAGGATGAGCCTCAAGCTGGTGGTTCCAAACAATCTGCGAGGCTGCGATGTGAAGTCCTGTGTCATCGTAGAGGATCCTGTCGACGAGGGGCTTGCGATGTGAAGACCTGCCTGGAGGATGCATTGCGCATCGAGGGTTCTGAGGAGACTGTGGGCTGTGATGCTGTTGTTCTGAAGTGAAGCTTCGGGCTATGAATCATGCGTCATCAGTTCTGCTCACAGGACTGCAGATGGGCTGGCAGAGCACCTTTAGGCCCACTTACAAGGGTCTAGGACTGGGATGGCACCACTTGAAGTGCAAGACTCACATCAGACTGAGTCCAGCTGCTATGCTCGACGTGGTTTGTGCCTTTTCTGTCAATAGGGCTCTGATCAGGAGGTCAACCAACTACCCCTTCAATTCCATTTGGTGGTAATGGGCACGAGATGCAGGTCCAGTTCTGTCAACTCAGACAGCAGGGCAACAGACTAGCAGTCCTTCTTACACAGCAGTGCAGCAGTCCTTCAGAGTCTTCTGCAGGTCCAGAGGTGTCATGAAGAGTTTGGCAGGGTTCATTATTTATACCTGGTGCCCATTTTGAAGTAGAATAAGATTCTAGAGGTTTCCACCCGAGAGGTGTTTGGATATTTTTGCATCCCTGCCCTCAGCCTGTCTGGAGTCAAAAGACTAGTGTTAAAACCTTTTGTGAGTGTGCTGGGAAGAGCCTTTGTGATGTGCAGGTGTGGTAGGTGACCGCCTACCCCTCATCAAGTCAAAGATGGCCCATCCTGCCAACACCTATATTCCTATTGTCTCACTGTTTGGGAGCAAGGGCGGTTCTTTAAGGGCGTTGCGGTATTACCCCCCCTTTATTTCTGTCCCAACTGTTTTTGGACTTCCACATTGGCAGTATTAAATATAAAAATGCTAGAAAGGTTTTTTGGGCCACAATGGTCAGCTTTTTTCAGCCACGGGCCTGTTGCTTTAAGTTCATGAGGAAGATGGGAGTGGTCTAAAATAATTGACAGTCAGTGTGAATCACAATAGAATAAACATGATCGTGCAGCAGTATAACCACAGTCATCTACTCTTTTGCAGTGCGCATATCAGGTTGGACAGCATTCTCTCTATGGCCAGCCTGACATGTGCACTAGAGGCCTCTCTCATACGCTCAATAAGTGACCCTACCATAGCTGCAGCTCCCCGGTCTCCTAATGAGTGCTAATTTCACCTGCACAAGCGAACCCTGACAATACTCTCTACCATTACTGTGCCATGCTTTTTTAGTCTCTATGTCGAAAAGACTCTTCATTTTGAATCCTGTGCATTTGCCACCACACCACAACTATGGCATTGCAGTTGCAGTTCACACATCAAGTATCACTGAGTCAGGCACAGCACACATGGCACTGGGCACATGACGAGGCAGCAAAGCGGTGGAATGTCAGAGAGAGAGAGGTATAATATTTCCTCTTCTGACCTCCTCATCACCTCTTTTACTCTCACATTCCATGTCTAGGGCCTGGCCTCAAGGCAGCAGCACTTCGAGTCAGGATGCTGTGTGTAAATTAATTAGGTTTATACAGTTGACTACTAGTTGAGTGTTTTTGGTTGTGGTCACTGGTTGATGAGCAATTGGCAATCACTGTATGGTATGGCTTGGCTTTATTTAAAGTTAGGTATGGATCAGCCCTTAGTTTGTTTCTGCCATTGGCATGCTGCTGCTCTTTTAGTCTCTTTGGCAAAGAGACTCTTTGAGCCACCACTACGGCATTGATTGCAGTTCACGAGTGACATGCAGAGGGTGATCAAGGGAGGCGTGTAGGAACAGCTAGCGATGGATGGTACAGTGTACATGCTAAATGGCACTGCTACATTAAGCCTGACTCTGCATTTCGTAGCAATAATCTCAGTAGTGGCTCGTGGGCGGCAAAAGGGGCAGGACATGGAGGAAGTGCTCAGGGCGGGAGCAGCAGAA
Organism: Pleurodeles waltl; assembly: GCF_031143425.1. Taxonomy (NCBI): domain Eukaryota; kingdom Metazoa; phylum Chordata; class Amphibia; order Caudata; family Salamandridae; genus Pleurodeles; species Pleurodeles waltl. The sequence continues at coordinate 121,339,198 of NC_090448.1, read as the reverse complement.
AAATAAAATATATATGTTTTTTAAAAACAAAAACAAAACACTTATCTCTTCAGTGCGGTCCCGCGCTGTGCTCCTCTGTTACTCGTCGCCGCTGCAGGCACAGGCTCCCAGCCTTCCCTGCACTCAATCCTGACGCTGCCCAGCCGGGGCGCTCCAAGGCAGACTGGGAGCATGTGCAGGCTCTCTCCAGCCCAGCAACAAAGTTACCGGGCTGGAGACAGCCTACAGCGCATTAGTGTTTGGCTGGCCCGAGATGGCCGGCCAAATAAACTCGCACTCTGAGAGGGAGTGCTGAGTACGCCCCCTCAGTGCATGTCATCCCTGTGGCCCTGCCCCTTTTTTCTTTAAAAGTTTTTGCAGCTGCTGCTGCTGGCTGGGGGGGCAATGCTCCTCCACCCGTATGGAGGAGCCACCACTGAATAAACTAAACTATCACACAGGCAGTGTCAAGCACAGCACACAAGGCGCACTTGACGAGGAAGCAATATGGTGGAGTCAGGGAGAGTGGTATTATTTCCTTCTGACCTTGTCACTTTTCTCATTCTCAGATGTCTTGGCCAGGCCGCAAGGCAGCAGCACTTGAAGTCGGAGTGTAAAAAACAATGATAAAAAACTAAATGAGAGGTCAAATAAATTGCAAATTAGTTAAGTTCAGTCAGTTGACTAGTTGAGTCATTGTTTTTTCCTCTGGCTGTGGTCATTGGTTAAACAGCACTTTTGTGTATTGTGTTCATGCGTCCTCCGGCCCACATTTTTTTACTTTTTGACGCAAATCAGCGCCAGGGCAGATTTGCATCAAAAATTTTACCGCCGGCTATTGCTATTCCAACACGCCTACCGGGCGCCTTATGTATGGAATGATGTTAGCCAGCGCTGCGGCCTGGTTTGCGTCAAAATAAATTACTCTAACTGGGCAGCGAAGGCGAAGGGAAGACTAGGGGTTGTGTACCAAAGAATAGTGCGAGTCAGATTAGAGTAAAAAATATTGGCTCTAACCTGACTTGCGCCATTTTTTGATACACAACCCCCATGGAAATGACACCTGTCTTAGCAAAGACAGGAGTCATGCCCCCCTGCCCAACGGCCATGCCCAGGGGACTTCTGTCCCCTGGGAATAGCCATTGGGCACAGTGGCATGTAGGGGGGCACTAGTTAGGCCCCCCTATGTCACTGTAAAAACATTTTTATACTTACCTGCACTCACATGCACTCACCATGGATGGGTCCCCCCATCCCTTGGTGCCCTTCAGGGGTGGGCTAGGGTGGCAAGGTGCAGGGAAGGGCACCTGTGGACTGCTTCCATGGTCTCCCACCATGGAAAAGGGCCCACAGGTCCCTTAACGCCTGCCCTGACCCAGGCGTTAATTTCTGACGCAAATTGGGATTTATGTCATTTATGTCATTTTCCGGCTCCGACTCCCAGCCAGGCACCATTAAGTTATTTTTTGGATGGGAACGCCTACCTTGCATGTCATTAACGCAAGGCGGTTTCACGCATCCAGAAAATGACGCACACTGAGATATTTTGACGTTAGCGGGGTCTAGCGTCAAAGTATAAATATGGTCTTAGTTTTGCACCGAATTTGCTTAAAAAAATGAAGCAAATCTGGCGCAAGCAGAGTATAAATATGGGCCTTAGTTTGCCTCACCCTCGGTTTGCAACCATAGTGTTGCACTTTCCAGGCAGTCTTAGCTAAGATGATTTAGTTCCAAGCTAATATTCTGTGTTTAAATTGAGATAACGAGGACACCGGTGCCTGGCCTGGAGTGTTTACATTGCAAAGCTAAACGTATTGATTGTGGAGCAAAGATCAGGGTATCCATGCCATTACCTATGCGACTCATTGGTGCTTATATGACAAACACATTACCATGGATGGCTGGTAAAGAAGCTGAAAGATTTTTTAGAAACCACTCTAATGCACAAAATATGCTCATAGAAAACCTAGACCTATTATATATTGTTTACATGGGTAGTTACGTCCATTGGGGGTTTACAGAATAATGCATGAGACTCTCACTCCTAAGCATTTCCTCACTGTGATATATTATGATATGTGAGCAATGCTATATTATGCCCTGTTTGCTGCACTCAACTAGCTGTGCTTCAAAGACATGGAATGTATTCTGCAGATTCCCAAGTGGTTTACAGCTCACCCTGAGCCCAGTGTTTATGGCTTGTAAAGTAGCTCATGGTGTCGGGAAATCAGCCTTTTCAGTACCTCGCAAATGGTAGCAATGCATATAAGGAATTTGTCAGGGTATGAACACAGGCCTAGTAACAGAGCAGATTGGCAATGGAAAGAATTATGTCTGGCCTCAATGTGTAGTGTAAACATTCAGAAAGGAAAATCCCCGGAGGCCTCAGCCTTGCCTTTGATGCAGACCTTGTGACATTTTGCTTTATTAACCTTTTTGCATACTCAAATTTGCTTGAAAATCCACCATTTGCCGACAATTTTTTCAGATTTTCTTGGGAGGAGAACTTCCCGAACCCCTCCCAAGTGATGGTCAGGCTCACTTGCTTTGCGCCTTTGCCACAGGGCACTAATCCCAAACTTTATACCATACCACTTTTAAATGGCACCAGCCACCACTGTCTGGGTGTACTACAACTACTTCTAGTCATGTAAGCCAAGATACAGGCTGCAGTTACCAAAAAACTCATACAGAATATGACAACTTTCTAAAAGTGGCATTTTCAGAATTTATCCCTATCTTTATTAGTTTTTTTTCATATTGGGTAGTAAACATCTGTAAAGGATCACACCTCATTCACATTTTGTATACATGTCACTTACAGTTTTATGCCAATTCTCTGTATAATGTGCCCAGTTATACATAAGAGCCCTATCCACAATGTACTCCATTATTTCAATTGCAATTACTAAAGTAGCATGTCTAATGTGGAAAAGGCCTATAGAATGGGTGTGCGTATATGTATGTGACTAAATACCTGACTAAAAATTCACACCCAAGATACCGAATCGTTCACAGCTGAATTAGCATGTATAGCATAAGTAATGTTTATACGCTGTGTGTCAAGAATTGGGTCCGTCCCCAGAAAGGGTACCATAAGATATGACTATAAAAAGCAAAATAACATCAAACAAGCAACTCATGGGTCTCTGGGGTATTGTACTAGTCCATATAGCCCGTCTCATCCCCCAAAGGGCCAGTCTAGCCACAATAGTATCAGCATGCTTCCTTACATAATAGGTCATTTAGGCGAGGGGAGAGGTCCAACAGAGGTGTCAGGGCATCCATCGGCTGAGGACCATGTGCTGTGTTTCGTGTAGCCATGTGAGCATCTGGCTCCATAAGTAGTCGTCTGTTCACAGGGGTCTCTCTCATCACTTCTACGATTCTAAGGTCCTCACATCCCGCTCTCCATCTCCCACGTCCTCATCAGTCAGCTCCTGATCTTGGTACGGGTACTCCGAGCACTCCAGCACCTCCGTCCATAATGGAGCCACTGGGCACCTCCGGATGCCTCTGCCATCTTCCCCACAAAGTACGGCTTCCTCTGCCCTAGCCCATGTAGTAATATCTTGTTCCCATGTGTTAGACCTGGCATCCTTGGCGCGGTCTCCCCTGTATTTTTGCCTCCGAATCCCATGTTTTGACTGTGTGCTGGACTCCGATTGTGCTTTTTTTGGTACTCTGGGCACTTTACCACTGCTGACCAGTGCTCAAGTGCAAGTGCTCCTTTATAAATGGCATGTGTAATTGGCTTTTCCATGATTGGCATATTTGATTTACTAGTAAGTCCCTAGTAAAGTGCACTAGAGGTGCCCGGGGCCTGTAAATCAAATGCTACTAGTGGGCCTGCAGCACTAGTTGTGCCACCCAAATAAGTAGCACTCTAAACATGGCTCAGACCTGCCACTGCAGTGTCTGTGTGTGCAGTTTGAAACTAATAATTCGACCAAACCTCCCCTTTTTATACATGTAAGGCACCCCTAAAGTAGGCCCTAGCTAGCCCCATGATCAGGGTGCAATGTATGTTAAAGGTGGGAGCTGTACTGATGTGTTTTACATGTCCTAACAGTGAAATACTGCCAATGGAACCATACTGCTTTCCAGCCATGCTGCACTGTCATCAAAAGTGCTGGTTTGGTATACTACTGTAGAATAATACAAACACACTGCATGGGGGGGCACCATGACAATGGCCACTTGCTCATTTTACTGTTTGAGGATGAACAAGGAAATGAAACCTGACTTGGGAATGAAATGTTCTTGGTAGAGTACCTGTCCTACAAATTTGTCCTTTCAGTTATATAGTACCAGCCTGCAATATTTATAAGGAGAGAAAGGAAAGCTAAAAAAGGTAGAGAGGCACAGTAAAAAAAGGAAGAAAATGTATCCAAAATGAAGTGAGGTGAAAGTTAGGGAAATAATATAACTGGAAGACTTAATGAGGTCTGCAGATCTGCCAGCTGCCACACTGGTGGTGACACTGGCACCCTCGTCTTTCGGAACTGCCTGAGATCGTGCCCTCTTCTTTCCCCTGGGTGCTGAGGGAAGAAATAAAGAAAAAAATAGATTAATGGTACACTACCAAAGAATATTTTGACAGGCAAAGGCAAACACAGTAACATTGTACTTTTCTAAATCAGATCACCTATAGTACTAGTATCGACTCAAGTTAACCTAATAGTTTCCTACACCTAAGCCCTACTTCAAATTTCCTTAACTTAAACTACACTTTGCAAATGCTTACCACTACTAATGTGTTCATATTGCAACACATAATCTTTGCTTCTCAACCACCTTTGATGGACCAATTCACTCTCTATTTTTTTCAATGTATAGATTCATACTACACATCACAGGGACATTGTGATTTGGAGGAACTGCATAAGCTCAATAAAGAAATGCACAGAGAAGAGAATGCTAACTCACTGATAGTACTACCACTACCACTATCTTATTCTTGGTGACAGGAGAAGCCTCAGTCTGCACGGCTTCTGAAATGATAAGCCCAAACATGTGCTGGTGAGTACAATTAAAAAGCTCTGACTGAGTGAGCAGCTGCCCAGCTCAAACTGGATCACATACTATTCATCGTAACATAATCTTAAACTACCTCTAAGAGTCAGCACTGCTATTACCAAAAGAAAATATCATTGTAGAACATGCACGACAAATAAATAACTATTTACTCACCAAGCCCTGACAACTCAACACCCAGCAGGTCCTGCTCGTGGTCCAGTATGTCCGTTGAACAGTGTGTCAACTGCTGCTTGATGCGCCGACGCACACACATGCGCACCCTCTACCACAGCAGTCAACGCTCCTGAAAGGCATAATTGCTTCCAGGCCTGCCGCCCCCTGCCAGCTTGGAGGGAAGGTGGCATCGCACAAAGAACACAAGTGCTGCCACCTCTGCATCGGTAACATTGGGTCGGGCTGTACCCCTTGGCAGTACCGATGTCCACAATGTAAGCGGCTAGTAGCTGCACTGGTGCAGCCACACTCTCTGCCATGGCACTGGGTAAAAAAAGAAAGGGGAAGAAATCGAAAGAAGGAAGAATGAAAAAATAAAGAAGTAAAGGGAAAAACAAAGCGATGAAGCATTAAAAAAAGTCACGAAAAAGACACAAAAGAAATTACAGAAACGTAAAATACCCGGACACACATTAATATGAGGGGTTTATAGTTTAGAAAAGGGTGGGATTGAAAAGATTAAGGGTGAATTAAAGATAGGCCCAGCACCACGCTAAGAGTTACAGAGAAAACAACATGGCCTCGTGCACGCAAACTGTGTGGTCCCATTGGCACAATGTTTTCAGTGCCAGAACGTGCATCATGCTCCTTAACATAAGAAACATAACGCAAAACGGCACATCAAACTATTTCGCCCACTGACGGAATTCCACTCAGCTTGTAGTTTTTAACCACTATGTGGAATTCCATGTAGTAGAACTCTGCAAACTCCATCCACCCTTACAGTTGACCCTATGATGAGGGAGATACCGTTCTCAAAATATGGCATATAACACTGGCTCCAGACTTCCATTATGTTTTGGGTGGTCATAGTGATATGCATTGCTGTTTCAGTGGTGTAAGGAATATGGGGCCAGATGTAGGGAGCCGTTTGCATGGTGCAAACTGCGAAAATCGCAGTTTGTGCCATGCAAACAGCCCAACCTGATGCTCATTCACAAATTGCAAATCAGTACCGACTCGCAATTTGTGAATGCGACTCGCAAATAGGAAGGGGTGTTCCCTTCCTATTTGCGACTCGCGACGCAATTCAGAAATGCTTTGTGACCGCGAGTTCACAGTTACCACCAGTGTCACACTGGTGGTAACTCATTTGCAAAAGGGAAGGGGTCCCCATGGGACCCCTTCCCCTTTGTGAATGTGGACATAAAGGTTTTTTCAGAGCAGGCAGTGGTCCAATGGACCACTGCCTACACTGAAAAAACTAAACCAAATGGTTTCATAATTATTTTCATTTTGCAACTCGTTTTCCTTTGAGGAAAACGGGCTGCAAAATGAAAAAAAAAAAACTGCTTTATTTAAAAAGCAGTCTCAGACATGGAGGTCTGCTGACTTCAGGGAAGAGTAGCAATAAGGAGAAGTAAGGGTTTTTTAGATTCAGGTAAGGGTAGTGTTAAGGTGCTATCAAGGGCTTTTAGGTTTCACTGATGGGGAGTTCAAGGTGTTTAGGGTTCAGGGATGGGTTGCATTAAAACATAGTATTAAAGGGTTTTTAGTGTTCAGGGAAGGATAGAGTTATAGGATAGTAAGAGTTCTTTGGGGTTTAGGGAATGGTAGCATTAAGTGGTAGTAAGTTGTTTTTAGGGTGAAGGAAGGGTAGTGTTAAAAGATAGGTTCGGGTTTTCAGCTTTCAGGAAAGGTAATGTAAAGAGGCAGTAAGGAGTTTTTATAGTTTATAGAAAGCTTGCTTTAAGGGGTAGTTCAGGACTTCATGGATTCAGGGATGTGAAGTGGTTATGAGGTTACCACTGGATAATTTAAAGAATTCATGCAATAAAAACAATTTTTAACATTTTGCATTTTTAGAAACTGTCATAGGTAATTATGGAGGGCACACAAATACTGGAGGGCACAACATTATTGCCTTGATAATTTCAACTCGATTTCAATGTAATTGACATTTTACAAGTCATGTTTATTAGATACAACCTTACAAATAGTCCTTGTTAATGAAACAAAGAACATCACAAAACTCTCTGGAGTTCATGTAGGAAATTCAGATTCTTTACCTGTTGAGATTTCTGATGTAGGCATTTTGTTAAATAAATTCACAATGGTAGTCCGCCCAGTAATCAACCACAAATGTATAGTTTGCTTCGAATATCATGTCATTTTTTTCATAGACAAATGTTTCCAAGTCAATTAATATTATCAAACACAGCAAAGATTACAAAACGTGGCTAGCATCACTCTGGTTCTTTCCAAAGGCTGCAAAATCCAATTGGTGACTTGGACAATGGACACGATTCTTTAAGAAAAAAAAGCGTAGAATTCAGTCTGTAGATCTTCTACCTCCAGTGGTTGCAGATTGTTTACTGTTTGAAATTCGCAAAACGTTTCCATGCCATACCTGGAAAGCTGACTCTGCAACTTTACAACCATAAGCCTTAAAATGTTTTGACAAATTGTTTCTCACATGCAAAAATACACATCGTCACGTGAAATACAGGACATGCACAAATGAACTTAGTCACTTTTCTCTTTTTTACCTTAAAGAATATAGGGCCAGATGTAGTAAAATTCTGAATTGCGACCCGCAAATTGCGAGTCAGACCGATTCACAATTTACGAGTTGCAATTCAGAATGTAGGATGGTTTCCTGCCACTCACAAGGGGGTGCAAAGGCCCACCTCATTAATATTAATGAGGTGGGTCACCATTTGTGACCCCCTTGAGACTCGAGGCACTCACAGGGATGGTGGCCTGCTGGAGACAGCAGACCACCATGTCTGTGACTGCTTTTAAATAAAGCATTTTTTTTTTTTGTAATGCAGGAAAAGGAAAATTAGATGCATTACAAAACTAAAAAAAGAAACATTTTCGTTTCATTTTTTCAGAGCAGACAGTGGCCCATAGGACCACTGCCTGCTCTGAAACAATGTTTTTAATGCCATTCACAAAGGGGAAGGGGGTCCCATGGGGACCCCTTCCCTTTTGCCAATGGGTTAGCACCCAATTGAAATGGGTGCCAACTGCGATTCTTTTGCGACCACGTTCGTGGTCAAAAAACAATACAGCATCGCACTGCGACTCGCAATTAGGAAGGGGAACATCCCTTCCTAATTGCGACTCGCAGTCCCGTTTTGCGAATCGGTAACCAGGTAACTGAATCGCAAAACGGGGATTGGGCTTCGCAATGTGCTTTTTGCACGTCGCAAACAGCAAAATTCGCTGTTTGGACGTGCAAAAAGTTTTGTACATCTGGCCCATAATGTTATTTACATCGGACAAACCTTTTTTCATGCACCCCATACATTTTTGTTGGAAATTCCCTTTTTCACCCGTTTCCAAAAGGAATTTCCTCCTGCCCTAGATTGGAGTATATATATATATTCATTTTCAGAGAATCTTATTTAAGTCCCGGTGCCTGCTCAAAATGCTTTTATTCAGGGCAAATCAATTAATCTTCCCGTGCCCAAAATGTAATGTGGTACTCATGTAAAGTGCCGTAATGTGCTTGGGCCAAGATCGCGTTTTATAAAAACGAGAAAAAAAATTAAAAAAACAAAAAAACTTTTTAATATAAATACATTCAACATAGGATGTGTTTCTGATTCTGTTGACAGTGGGGATTCCCAAATTAAAGCCAATTGCCTGTACGGAATGGTTAAGTCGGGTACATTTTTACCCATAGAAGTTTTAAATACATAACCTTCCCATGGTAATTCTGCTTTTGTGATACATAGATAAATCTGTTGCTTGCCTTGTACAGGTGGAAACATTAGAAAGCCAGGAGATCGCACAAACTGAAGGAAATGAGAGCTATGTATACAATCTTCAAGACCATTATATGTCTCATACTTTTTTCTGATATTAAAAAAACGTGGGCGCCAATCTTTTTTGTCTGATCCCCAAAATATTTGGGTCCAGATGTCACTATTTCAAAAGAGCTCCGGAGTGGCTTTCAGATTATTCATTTTCCACCACGGGATGAAGAGAAATAAAAAATGAGGTATGTACTGGTAATCTCATTTTCGCGTATTTTTCAGTTTGGATGTTATCTGTTACTAAAGTGACGGAATGAAATCTGAAACGCTCTAAATATACTCTTGACTTAGTAAAGGATCTGGGGAAACCTAGCAGGTGTTTGTGTAAAGCTTTACTAACAAATTTAACATAGCAATCAGTCAACAATTATAAAGGCATTTAATTGGACCTTTCTTGAGAATCTATGCAGAGGGGTGCGAAGATCCTGGTTAGTTTTTTCCAGTTCCTTAATTACTATTTCAGGTAAATAATTGGGGCCTTGCTGCAGTGAACAATATGCAGAATATATTAGCTATGTGTTGGACCTGACAGCTTAAGGGTTGTCACCCCCAACGTTTTGCCTGCCTTCCTCCACTTTTTTACACTGTTTTTGCTGGTTTTTAGGACTCTGCAAACTTTACCACTGCTAACCAGTGGTAACGTGAATATGCTCTCTCCCTTAAAACATGGTAACTTCGACTCATACCCAATTGGCATATTTAATTTACTTGTAAGTCCCTAGTACAGTGCACTTCATGTGCCCAGGGCCTGTAAATTAAATGCTACTTACTAGTGGGCCTGCAGAACTGATTGTGCAACCCACATACATAGCCCTTAACCATGTCTCAGGCCTGCCATTGCAAGGTCTGGGTGTGCAGTTTCACTGCCACTTCAACTTGGCATTTAAAAGTACTTGCCAAGCCTTAAACTCCCCTTTTTCTACATATCAGTCACCACTAAGGTGAGCCCTAGGTAGGGCAGGGTACTTTGTAGGTAAAAGGCAGGACTTATCTCTGTGTGTTTTCATTGTCCTGGTAGTGGAAACTCCTCAATTTGTTTTCCACTGCTATGAGGCCTGTTCCTTTCATAGGCTAACATTAGGTCTACCCTCATATACTGTTTGAGTGGTAGATTCTGATCAGAAAGGGGTAAACAGGTCATATTTATTATGGCCAGAATGATAATACCAAGTCCTGCTTATTGGTGAAGTTGGATTTAATATTACTATTTTAGAAATGCTACTTTTAGAAAGTGAGCATTTCTCTGCACTTAAACTCCTTCTGTGCCTTACAGCCTGTCTCCAATACACGTCTGGGCTGGGCTGTTTGACAACTCCCTTGTGCATTTTACCCAGACAACCACAAACACAGGATGCTCAATCACACCTGCACACATCTGCATACTGAATGGGTCTTCCTGGGCTGGAAGGGTGGAGGGCCCGACACTTACATTTCAAAGGACAGTGGCCTGCCCTCACACAATGGACTGCCAAAACCCCTACTGGGACCCTGGCAGACAAGGTTGTACTGAAAGAGGACCTTGTGCAATTCAAAACAGCTCTTTGAAGTATCCCCCACTTCAAAGGCATCTTTGGGTACATAAACTGGTTCCCTGACCCCACCAACTCAGACACTTCCTGGGACAGACACTCTGAACCAGACCCTGAAGCCTGCCAAGATGAGCTGCCTGGCTGCCCAAAGGACTCACCTGGACTGCTTGGCTGTGATGGACTGCTGCCTTGCTGTTGCCCTGCTGCCTTGCTGGCCTCTGGCTCTGCTGAGAAGTGCTCTCCAAGGGCTTGGATTGAGCTTGCCTCCTGTTCCTGAAGTCTCAGGGCCAAAAAGACTTCTTCTCTGGAAGGAAACTCCTTGGAATCGACACACAGCTTGCCCAGTGCTAAAAGAAACACAGCATCACCAATCCAGAATGACGCAGCCCGGCTCCCTGAGTGGAGATCGACGCAGCAACAGCGTTGCGACCGGAACTTCGATGCAAAGCCCATTGGATCAACGCATCGTCAAGCTGGTATGATGTAGCCCGACTTCCTGTGGGAGGAATCGACGCAGCGCCTGCTGTGTGACCGAAACTCGGATGCATCACCCACCGGATCGACGCAGCACCTGTGACTTTATCCTGCAAGCCCAGGATTTCCACGCATTGTCCCTGGACATCAAAAAATCTTGCATCGTAAAGAGAATTTAAGCCTGCGCACCGGAACTCGACTCAAAGTCCTTGCCATGTAGAAAAGAATCACCACACCGTCTGTGTGTGTCTGGAAATCCAACACACACCCTTCGATTTCCCCGCATCTCCTCTTCTGTGGTCTCCGTGCGTGTAATTTTGACGCATGTCAGGTACTTTATTCTTGCAAGAGACATTTGTTGCTTTTTAAATACTTAAGACTATTATTTCCATTGCAAAAAGTGATATTTCAACTTGCACTTATTAAGTCTTGATCATTTTGACCTTAATTCCCTCAGATAAATATCTTATATTTTTCTGAACCTGTGTGGTGTATTTTTGTGGTGTTTTCACAGTGTTATTGCATGATTTATTGCTCAAATACTTTACACATTGCCTTCTAAGTTAAGCCTGTCTGCTCAGTGCCAAGTTAGCCGAGGGTGGGCACAGGATAATTTGGATAGTGTGTGACTGGTCCCTACTTGGACAAGGGTATATACCTCTGCCAACTAGATACCCCATTTCTAACACTATGCTATTAGGACAACAGTTAATACATATCTTTGGTTTTTGTGTTTCGAATCCCCAGAATTTCATTTTTTTACTCTATTTTTAAATCTGTTTTTTACAAATGCCTTAGAAATGAGTCCCAATCATTCTCAGGGATCGTAAGCTGAGACTCTCTGTTTGGTAAATTTCGTGGATTTGGGTATGAATCTTTTTTTCAGTCTAAACTGCTCGTTATTGGGTTATTACATGTATGACACACATGATGAAACAGCATAGAGGTGTAAAATGTTCATGCACCTTGCATGGGGAGAGTATCAGAGGGTGCAGGACTACAGTGCTGGACCTAGAAATGAGATTGTGGACAGGTGAAGCAGAGGGGTGGGCTTGTACCTCACTTAGAGAAAAAAGGCTCTGGAAGCACTGCAAGAGGGCCTCAGTTCTGACAAATTGGAACTTTGTAAGGGTAGTGGCATAATATACTTGAGTTGTGCGAGGTGTGTGGGTGTCTTGCTGTGGTGAATTAGAGACGTGTTGGTTCAAGGTAAGGTACGGTGTCAGAGGACCCATATCTGTAACCTTTTGTGGTTTCATGTCTGAATGGAAGCCAGTGCCAGCAGGATAATATTCCACTCTGTCATTGATGTGGGTTTCCCATCCCTAAGCTGTCTAACCACATCATCTTCAGCCCAAGCCTATTTCATGAAATCCGATTTTTCAAGAATGCATGGATAAGGGCATACCAAATTTCCAGTGCAGCGTTATAACACTTTTGCAAGACAGAGGGCAAGGTCAATAAAGTTACTATGGGACATATCTGTCTTTGGACAAGCCATTAATCTTAGGAGGCATCTTGTAGGTCTGAAAATGTGAAGCATACTCATCAGACACTTAACTAACTCACACCTCTCTTCAGAAAGGCTGGAATGAATTCCACTGCCATATTTGAATGCAAATATTTAACACCATTTTGAGCCTTTATTTTTTATAGGACTTGGGAGGGACAGCCAAAACTTATCTTAGCTTTTCATACAGGCCTGTAGCAAAATTGTATGTTGTTTGTTTCGTAAGCATCAAATTAATTTTTGCTTTCAAAACTGATAATCTAAATAGCAACACCCATTGCATTTTTACACTGCCTCAGATTTACGAGTTTTCATAAACCTGAGGTAGTACCAAAATCTAACGCCACCCCAGGGGTGGTGTTAGCAGGGCGCAATGAGGAGGAATATTTTTTTTCCTCCTTGTTTTTTGCTTTTTCTATGTGTGCTGCATACTGCAGCATGCATAGAAAGAGCGAAATGCCAGACATGGGTCCTGATTATGACCCTGGCGGACGGCGGAGGCCGTCCGCCAGGGTACCGCCGCTGAATGACCGCACCGCGGTCAAAAGACCGCGGCGGCCATTCAGACATTTCCTCTGGGCCGGCGGGCGCTCTCCAAAAGAGCGCCCGCCGGCCCAGAGGAAATGCCCCTGCAACGAGGACGCCGGCTCAGAATTGAGCCAGCGTAGTTGCAGGGGTGCGACGGGTGCAGTTGCACCCGTCGCGTATTTCAGTGTCTGCTTTGCAGACACTGAAATACTTTGCGGGGCCCTCTTACGGGGGCCCCTGCAGTGCCCATGCCATAGGCATGGGCACTGCAGGGGCCCCCAGGGGCCCCGCGGCACCCCCTACCGCCATCCTGTTCATGGCGGGTTTCCCGCCATGAACAGGATGGCGGTAGGGGGTGTCAGAATCCCCATGGCGGCGGAGCGCGCTCCGCCGCCATGGAGGATTCCCCCGAGCAGCGGAAAGTCGGCGGAAGACCGCCGACTTTCCGCTTCTGACCGCGGCTGAACCGCCGCGGTCAGAATGCTCGTGGGAGCACCGCCAGCCTGTTGGCGGTGCTCCCGTGGTCGGTGGCCCTGGCGGCCACCGGCCGCCAGGGTCAGAATGACCCCCATGATTCTTTATGTGCGGAAAGGTGTCCCTTCTTGCACTTAAACAATAATTTCAAATTGACGCTTTGGCACATCTGTGTGTGCTGCATTTTGCAGCACACACAGAAGTGCCAAATCACCATTAGTGATTGTTTATGTGCAGAAAAGGACACCTTCCCGCATATAAACAACCAAACCCCTCAATGCAGACATCCTTGCATGATGGTGCAAGGAAGCCTGCGATGGCGCTAGGCAGCTCAATTTAGCGCCAGTGCAGGGGAGAACACAGGGGTGCGCTATATTCAGTTAAATACGGTGCATCCCTGCATTGTGAAAATGACGGAGCACGGCGCTGACAATTTTGGCGCAGGTCCCGCTCCCTCATTTTCCCTTAAATATTGGCCCAGTTGCCTCAGTTCACTACAGAATGCTTAGCTGTGATGCTGCACCATATGACAATCTCTTCTGCCCTTTACCTCATGCATGTTAATAGGCCCTAGATCCCCAACAGCAGCGGTAGGCTTGGTAGTGCACATGTAAGTGAAGGCGGCAAGACATCAGTGACAGCAGACAGTAGTTCTAATAGCAGCAGCAATAGGAGCATGTTTACTAGCCTGGATCAGCTAGCAGACACGATTCCAGAAATTTAAATATTCATTTCAACATAATTCTTCATGTATAATAATATGTGCAATTATTAATAGCCCACACATTTCCCGAATAATCACTTTTTCAGGGTTGTTCTGAAAAACTAAAAATAGAATGGAAAACCAATACCAAAACGATTACAGAATAGCATCTAGTTAGATATGGCCGAATTAAGGGCCAGATGTAGTAAACTAAAATTCTGCGACTTGCAAACTGCAAGTCTGACGACTCGCAATTTGCAACTCGCAAAATGGGATGCACAAAGGTGTCTCAGACACCTTCTGCGACTCTCTATGGGGTCGCAAAGACCTACCTCATCAATATTCATGAGGTGGGTCGCAGTTTGCGACCCCATAGTGAGTCCCTGCACTCACAGGGATGGTGGCCTGCTGTAGTCAGCAGACCTCCATGTCTGTGACTCCTTTTTCAAGAAAGCAGTTTTTTTTTTTCAGTTTGCAGCCCGTTTTCCTTAAAGGAAAACGAGTTGCAAAATGAAAAATAAACAGAAACCATTTGGTTTCGTTTTTTTCGGCATTCACAAAGTGGGACCCCTTCCCTTTCGCGAATGAGTTACCACCAGTGTTACACTGGTGGTAACTGCGAGTTGGTTTGCGACTGCATTCATGGTCACAAAGCAACTCAGCATGGTGATGCGGTCGCAAATAGGAAGGGAACACACATTCCTATTTGCGAGGCGCATCCCCAAATTGCGAGTCGGTACTGACTCGCAATTTGAGGATGAGCATCGCGTTCGGCCTTTTGCATGCCGCAAACTGCGTTTTTCTGAAAAGGAATTGGAGGTGCTGACGGATGAATGCTGCCAGCACCATGATCACATTTTTGGAAGAGCAGCCCTCAGTGTGCCTGAGTTGGAGAAAAGGAGGATTTGGATGGAAATTCAGGAGAAGGTGAATTTGATGGGGGTGAGCCACAGGACAATTGATGAACTTAAAAAAAGATGGTATGACCTGCGCTCCAGGACAAAGGAGAGGGTGGCAGAGCACCTCTGGGAGATGAGGGGCACTGGAGGAGGCCCATCTACCATCCCACCACCCACACCCATGGAGGAAAGAGTGCAAGAGACCCTGGAGCCAGAGGCAGTGTCTGGAATAGGAGAGCTGGACACATCAGCGCCAGGACCATTAACCAGTGAGTACCATGAAACATGCATGTACACCCATATCTGCCATACTCCCACCCACCTAGTAAATAGCAGCATGCACAAGCAAAATAGCTCCATTTCAGAGTAGCAACCACCAGAATGGTGCATTATGGGCAATGTATTCCAGTAGGCAGCTGATAGGCAACAGTTTATTAGGAAGCATACAACAGATGGTAGATTCTGACAGTGTGTTCCCTGTGTCCCACAGGTCTCCCACAAGACACCACCACCAGCCACACCGTCCAGGATGCAGAGGTCAGCCACCAGGCAGCACAGGACCCAGTAGCAGCCACCAAAGGGACCTGCACTACCCGACCATAGTCCCCTCCAGATGCACCAGTGGCCATAGTGGAGATAGACCCAGCACCTGGTCCCAGCCACAGTGCCAAGCAACAGGACACAGATGCTCCACCTCGTCGCAGGCGACGTGTCCATGTCCCTGCAGTGTCCCAGGGAGATGTAGGGGACTAATCCATGTCCGCCGCCGAGGCAGCCCTCATCCAAGTTCAGCGCCTGCAGACAAAGGAAATGAGACAGATATCAGGGGCCATGTGGCGAATGGAGAGGAATCAGACAACAGGGCTGGCACAGGTCCTCACAGAGCTACAAAACCTCAACAGTAATGTAGGTGACCTTGCGCTCTCCATCAGACAAATAGTGACTGAACTAGTTACGGAGAGAGAGTGCAAGGTGCTGTGACCGCCAACTAATCCACCGACTAGACCGCATGGCTGCCTCCATCGTCCGCCTGGATGTGAACACCACAGGGCTGTCACGCTGCACAGTCAGTCTACAGGTCGACATGGGCCACTTTGCCAGCGATGTGGCTCGCGGCCTGGGACGGATAAGCCACGCTGTGGATATGATGGAGGCACAACAGGTGGCTAGGGGCGCGGCAGACACGCCGCAAGACAGTGAGGATGGCTCTACTATCAGTAGTGCTTCTGCCATAGACACCAGGGTCTTGCGTAGTGGAAGTGCACGGCAGGGATCTGCGGACGCTCCAGGCACCAGCCATGCTGGGCGTCCCAGGCGTAGGATGTGAGCTACGCACGTACAAACAATGAAGGCACATGAGGTTAATGTGTCCTCATAGCAGGTGGACTTTTACAGCCCCTGATCAATAGTTAATTTCTATAGTTTTTTGGTTCACTTCATTAAAGTTCTTGTTTTGTTCCACTTCACACCTGGGCTCTTTGTGTGTGACATTAGTGTGTGTGTGGTGACAGTTAGCACGTACGTTCCAAAGTATTGGTTTGCAATGTGGTCCCGTCTCTGTCTGCCTTGATTTGCAATGCTTCTATCCCCATGATGGGGATGTGGTAGCTCTTGCTCGTTATCCTCCGGATCTGGGTCTTCAGGGGTGAGATGTAGCCCACGTCTGGTGACAATGTTGTGCAGTATAGCGCATGCGCCAACGATCTTGAATGCTGTTATTGGGGCATACTGGAGGGCACCTCCACTTCTGTGGAGGCATCTGAACCTTGCCTTCAACAGTCCAAAGGTCCTCTCTATAATATTTCGGGTCCTCCTATGTGCACTGTTGTATCACCTCTCTGTCTCATTGCTGGGTGTTAAGTACGGGGTAAGTATCCATGGTCGTAGTGCATATGCACTGTCGCCTGTTGGGCAAAAATGAACAATGTTAGCTGGGCATGGATGGGTTCCACATTGACCTGTGTGTATGTCTGCAAGGTGTATTCAGCAATACCTAAGAAATATCCGTCTCCAAACTCCCCACGTTCTAGGCGTTGGTGTATCCCACTGTGCCTGAAAATGTAAGAGTCATGTGTACTCCCTGGAAATTTGGCTACCATGTCAGTTATAACATAATGGGCATCACATACCACCTGGATGTTCAGTGAGTGGGTACACTTCCGGTTGCGGAACAGATATTCCAGATTTGCAGGAGGGCATATTTGTATATGTGTCTCGTCTACACACCCTATTACATGAGGGAAGTTGGCAATCCTGTACAATTCCAACTTGGTGCTGTTGATTTCTGCCTCATTCCTGGGTAGGTATATGTATCTGGACATGTGTGTGAGTATGGCATCTAGGAATGATCTGAAAAACCGTGAGAGGGCACTTTGGGATACCCCACCTGCCGCAGCAATGACCCCCTGATAGCTACCCGAGGCCAAGCGGTGCAGTGAGCATAGCACTTGCACATGTGTGGGGATGGCGTTGCCGCGCACAGTCTGGCGTTGAAGCTGCGGATTGAGTAGATCTATTAATTCTAATATTGCTGCACTGCTGAGTCTGTATTTATCATAGATCTCTGCCTCTGTTTGTTGGAATGGTGTCTGTCTGGTTCTGTATATCTTCTCCTGTCTCTGGCTCCTCCTCCTCATCTGCTGTGCGGCGTGGGCTCTTCTCCTCCTTGCTATCACATATATCTCCGCCATCTAGAGTAACCCAGGTGCCTTCTGGGTCTCCTTTTATACTGTACTTTGGTTCTGATTACCACCTGCTCTGAGTTAGTGGTAAATTGGAAGTGCAAAATGGGCTTTTTGCGACTAGTCGCAATTTGCGAGTGGCTATTACATATGGTTTGTGACTCGCAAATTGCAACTTCCTATTTGCGGGTCACACAATGGGGTCGCAATTTTTGCCGAGTCGGTAATGGTTCGCGGCGCAATTTGCGATTCGGAAATGGGGTTTTTGCATACCATTTCCGATTTTGCGGGGTCGCAAATTGCGATTCGGGCCATTTGCGACTCGCAAAATTTTGCTACATCTGGCCCTATGTGTCTCCAAATCTTTCATGATATTCATTATCAAACAAACCGGACCATATTCTCTCAGTTTAATAATATTACCCTTGAATCATTTCACGTTTCAACCATTGTCCTAAAAATCATGTATTATTTTGTATTATTAATTTGTATGGATAATCATGTTGAAATGAATGTGCATCTATGGCTATGAATAGAAATTTATGGAATTTAACATTCATCTATCATAATACCAAGAAATGTTTACAAAATACTCACAGTTCAAGGACTTCAGATTGTCTCTCAAATAGGTAATCAGTTATATTTTGTTGTTGGTTGCATGAGGTTTTTACACTAGAAGGTAACCAATGACCTGTCAGTCTAGCGCCAGGAGAGATTTCCTTTTGTTAGTGAATGTATGTTTTCCCCGTAAACAATGTTGTAACTTTTGCATGTGATACCTAAGCGTGATACAAAAGTGCCGTCCACAAAGTTTGAAGGTATGTGTTCAAACCGTACATTTCTTATTAATTAGAAGATGTAGTGGATCATATGAGATTATGCAAGGAGCAGTCTGTAAAATGCAATGCTGTTAAAGTCAGTACCATGAATTCAGGACTTTGTGGTTATTCACAAACACGTGTAGTGCATTTGCCGAATCGATGGCCACTTTTTTTTAAATTATAACCAAATGAGACAGATATGAGATGGCGCAGAACATATGGTAAAATGCATCAATATAGATCTACTTGCATAGCTTTCACAAATCGAACATTGTACACATATATGCATAGGTTTTTCTTAAAAATAACCTGGTAAATCACCTCAAATCCAAAGATTTTTGATAATTTTTGTTACTCGGTCCTCAAAATTCTTACCATCTGATGACTATTTTAAGGTCCAGATAACTTTCTTTCATTCACTACAGAGCAAAACCCGGTTACATAGTAGCACTTTCATAACGCATGCACCCTTTTATGTTTTTTTTGCAGACTCAAAATGAAGTGGAAGTCTACAGCCTGAAAATTAATTGCAAGGTCACTTCCCGCTTCTCTCACAATGTCATCACGAGTCGAGCTGTCAACCGTGCTAACACCTCCAAAGAGGTCTTTTTTGATGTGAACCTTCCAAAGACAGCCTTCATCACCAATTTCAGCATGTTAGTGCCTACTTCAAGTTTTTTTCTTTTTATTTGTATTTTACCACATTGTAAATATTACTATTTAAATGCATTTTCCTAGCAGAATATCTTTAAAATCTCTAGAATTGATTGTTTAATATTGTTTTGTATTAAGGTTTTGCAAACAAACAACAGATACAAAGTGTAGTGTAGAAATCACATAATCAGTGTCTCCGAACTTACCAAACAGTAGGAGTCCATCACGTTACAACACGTGTGTGATTACAGCCTTCAGTGGCAATAACATATCAGAAATTCACTTCCATCATGCAGTGTAACAACATTATAATGCAAAACGGTTAGGAATACCTGGAGCAGACTAGTGCAGAAGATTGCAACAGGTAAAACAAAAGACCAAAATGTTTTCATCTATAGTTGCAAAGCTATGCAACATTCAACTCATGTGTGCTTTCGCGCCTATCGCGATACGTGGTATCAGTCATTAATGGTAGCGTGCTTATGCTGACTCTAAGAAGTACTGTATGGAGGTCCTCCTTACATGTGTTAGCATACTTATTAATCGTTTCGATTATGTATGCTCCATGCTTAATTTGTTGCCTCGGGGCGAACATAAATCCGACTTCACCTCCAGCTTTTCCAGATATGCGTCCCCTAGTGTAAAGCACTCTCCTCATCACCTTCGTCCGGAGGGACCCGACAATACAGCTATCTCTGCTTATGTCCATCTCGATACATCTCTCCACCAAATTCGGATAGAGTGCATGGCGGTTGCATTCCAAGCCATAGCAATACGTCATTTTGTCAAATTAAGAGCTAAGAGCCATATAAACGAACACATTTTCCCATAGATAGAATGTCTAGTAGATAGTAGATTCCAATTTGCGACTTGCAAATTGCGAGTCAGAGCAACTCACAATTTGCGAGTCATCTGCGACTCGCAAGGGGGTCACAAAGGCCCACCTCTTTAATATTCATGAGGTGGGTCGCAGTTTGCGACCCCCTTGAGACTTGCGGCACTCACAGGGATGGTGGCCTGCTGGAGACAGCAGACCACCATGTCTGTGACTGCTTTTAAATAAAGCAGTTTTTTTTTGTAATGCAGACCGTTTTCCTTAAAGGAAAACGAGATGCATTACAAAACTAAAAAATGAAACGTTTTTGTTTCATTTTTTCAGAGCAGGCAGTGGTCCATAGGACCACTGCCTGCTCTGAATTTTTTTTTGCAGTTCCATTCACAAAGGGGAAGGGTCCCATGAGGACCCCTTCCCTTTTGCGAATGGGTTACCAACCATTTCAAATGGGTGCAAACGTCGATTGCTTTGCGACCGCATTCGCGGTCACAAGCAATCTGGCATTGCACTGCGACTCACAATTAGGAAGGAGACTCCCCTTTCTAATTGCGACTCGCAAATCCGTTTTGCGATTCGGTAACCAGGTTACCGAATCGCAAAAGGGGTTTTGTGCATTGCAAAGTGCCAAAAATCTTTCCCAGTTTGTCTCACTTAACTCAGTTCCCAGTTGTTGTTCCCATCAATGCTTCTATCTCTCATTTTCAGCATATTGACTGTAGAAATGTTGAGTACAGGCATATAACAACCTTCCTGGTGGTACCATGTGTCAGAACTACTTGTAGGGGCTGTGAGGTAGTGGGCTCTATTTGCTTACCAGCATAGCCTAAAGCATAAATTGACCAGGGCCTAGCCCATTAGTGTCATGCAAACTATCAAAGGATCAGAGTTTCTGTTCCTCATACAAGTCATTCCATGTCTGCAGGTCCACCTTTTTCTAAGGACCCAGATCATACATCCTAGACAGAGTGACAGAGCCTGGGAGAGACCCCAAGGGTGGGCCTGGGTGTACAGAGGGGTGTGGAAGCTCTTGTGTATGTACCCTTTCCAGCAACAGCCTGCCACCCATAGTGGAATATTGTCTTTTGCCTGACTCCTCCCTTCCGAAAACCCACTCTAGGATTGGTGTGCCCAACAATTGTTGTGGCAGGTCCCTATTCTCAGGGTCTTGCGTGTTAGCAATCCACCATGCTGGCCAATGTAGTTGCCCCCTTACGTAGTATAATTCATAACTGGACACACCTAGCCCATCCTTTATCATTTGGGCATACAATTGAGATATTGCTGCTCAGCTTTTACCAGGGCCTTCTATCACTGAAGTGAGCAGTGATTTAGGTTCCAAAAGAATGTATTCTTTAGAATTATAGTGAAGGCCAAAAAAATATATAATAAACCTTAATAGGGTCAACATTTTGGAGATTGAGACTCCGCCCAGTAAAACATCAGTATTGATAATAAGCTTGTGCATACATAAAGAATGTTTGACCTCATGTTAAATGTCACCAATCAACAAGCCTTGACAAAATCAGCAAACCTACATCAGGCATTCATGTCCCAGATCACCAAGTATTCAGCCCTCAATGGACACAGCCCTTTTGGCAGCAGAATGCAAGGGAAGGTGCATCAGCAGAACATATGACAATGTACTATAGTCGAATTAAAGTGAAATTTAGCAACATAACACAGTATGATGACCATAAGGGCCTCACTACATACCATGTAGGAGCCAAGGGAGATTTGCAACAAAGGAGCATAGGTAATGTGTAAGATGGAAACACTTATGAGGTACTAAAGATGGATGTCAGTGGAACACTGAGTAGTTCACCTCTAGCACATACCAAGTTATGTGCTTCCAAGGCATACGACTTCGGTGAATCATGTGACCATTGGTTGCTGTTCAACAAGCGGCTGCTGAATGTTTGTGCCTGGCTGAAGGACGGGGAGATGTTCCTCACTGTTGCATTAGGTTCTGTGAAACAATGGAGTCCTGGCTCACCTGCATGAGGTGATAACTGGATAATATGTATCAGAGGGGCACCACTGATGTACAGATCAAGGTAGAAAATTCTAGGATAATGATGGGCACCTGAAGATGGACAACAAGGGAACACAGTGCTGTAAAGTGAGAACACACGTAAATGTACAATTAGGGGGAACACTTTTGTGTGCCATGTGTCAATCTGCATCAGATGATGGATAATGTGTCAAATGTGGAAAATCCATACCTATGCAGAAACGTGAATATTCCTACTGGCCCTATTTCTAACTCATAATGGATGATTTAACTGTAGTTGACCATTGCTCACCCAATCACAACCCCATTAACATTTTTCTGCAAATTTATCCTTTGCTAAACATTGCTATTGGGGTTGTGTTAATCAATTTTTTTAGAGGTTTTTGATCATTAATTTATTTAGAGGTGAGTCCAGTAACTTAAAAGTGATTTATATCAGGCTCACTGGAGTTGTGTGTGTCTTCCTTTCTCGTCTTTTCATGAGAGTGCAGCTGGTATCTCTCTAAAGTCTTATATATTACATTCATTCTTCTTTTTTTTAATCTTTAAATTATTAGTAGCAAAGGGTAACATTTGGTAGAAGAATACTGTCCAATCCTTTTAGAAATGAAATTCCAGAACCTTTGACAAAGTTGTACCATCCCTGCCATATTTTCCTTTTGTTTCAAGGTTACCTTGGAATTTTTCTTTTTGGCAGATACTAAGGCCATGCTATCTGGGGACAACAAAATTGTAAATTTGCTCCTCAGGAACATCCCTTGTCTTGACAAGAGATGCATGTTTGCTCACTCATCTCGGGATACACCATAAGATGTGTGCTTACCCACCTTTCTATGCTCTTTTAGTATAGACATTCTGTAGCCTCCACTGGAAAGGCCCCCACCCCTTTAGCTGCTATGGATGGTGGCATTCTATAATGATTTTAGGGTACAGGGGACTCTCATGCTCCTCATATATATCATTTGAGCAATTGGACAGAAATAGACTGTTTTACACCTGTCAGCCTTAGGGTAGTCTTCTCCCAAATGGTTTGCCTTCCTCCTCTATTTGTTCTGGTCTTGTTTTTGCTGACCTTGGACTCTCTGTATTTACCAGTGCTAACTTGTGCTAAAGGGCATGTACTCACTCCCTAATCTGTTTTTCTGCCTGTGTCTATTGATTTAACTTGCAACCGCACAAATATGTTCTCAACAATCTTTGTTGACTTACCAAAGTGTCAATTATGTCAACATTTAGGTAGGATTTTTTTCATGTAAAACAAATATAGCTGGACCCTGTTCAGAGGACCTCATCTGCTTCAAAAGTCACATATTAGATGTTCAGAGGAAACAATAAGTAGAACAAATCAAAAGGATGGATTATCTTACAAGATCCATTATTTTTTTTTAAATGAACACATACAGGCCAAGCATGGTAAATGTGTTTATTCTAACTGAAAAATGTATAGTATCCTATTTTTCATTAGTGATACATGCAAAACCAACAGATGAACGATAGAATGCAGAACAAAATAAACATTAACCCCCAGTCACAGATTTGCATTTAATACATCAGTTTTTTTTTGCTGGCCATGCCATTCTAGTTTGGACTCAGCCATATGCAAATCAGTCTTGACCATGTTCTCCATGAGAACAGTCCAGCTCGAACTGCCAGGCCCGATCCTATCTGGACCAGAAACACACATCCTGGGCTGGTTTCAGGATATTACCCTTCATTAGCCAGGCTATCTAGAATCAGGTGGCATAGCGAGCACGGGACCCACGTTTGGGCATACACTTTCCACTTAGGGTGACGCATGCAAAAACAACAGATGAAGGATGGAATGCAAAACAAATCAAACATTCACCCCCAGTCACAGATCTGAGTTTAATCTATCATTTCTTTTGCTTCCCATGCCATTCCAGTTTGTACTCAGCCATATGCAAATCAGTCTTGACCCTGATCCCCATTGGAACAATCCAGCCGAACTGCCAGACAAGGTCCTCTGTATGGACCAGAAACACGTTTTCTTTTTTTTTTTTTTACATTTCGAAAACGTTTATTCAACTAAAAGGACAGAATAAATGTTAGCCAATCCATGTTTCAGGTGGCATGACATTTGACCAGGCAAAAACCACACACAGTGCCAAGTTCGACACCAGGTTTACTTCTAGATGGTTTTGCATTCTGAAGTAAAAGAAACTTTAAAACATGAATATTTAAAACCTGTGGAATAAAAGTAATAAGCCAAAAAGAGTAAACCAATGAAACATATTAACTCATGTTTATGAAAACCTCAAAATCAAAAAAACAGCCATCACTCATGATCACTCCAACACCATTCCAAGAAAATTGCCACTTTGGCCTTCTGTAATATAACTTTACACATATAGGGGGTTATTCCAACTTTGGAAGAGGTGTTAATCCGTCCTAAAAGTGACGGTAAAGTGACGGATATACCACCAGCCGTATTACGAGTCCATTATATCCTATGGAACTCGTAATACGGCTGGTGGTATATCCGTCACTTTTAGGACGGATTAACACCTCCTCCAAAGTTGGAATAACCCCCATAATCTTGGATCAAAGAACGTCCCAGAGCTTAGATCACTTGTGGGGAGAGATCTACGCCTTTGAAAAGCAAGAGATTCCTGGCTTTCCACAGAGCATCTTTCAAGCAGTTCACAACAATCCAAACTTTCTGACATGAGAAGAAGGATCTGATTAGACCAAATACCACAACCTGTTTAGATAAAACCACATCAGAACGTAGGGGAGATTGCCATATTTCTGCTAAAGCCTACACCTTTTGTGCCATAGGGCAGTACCAAAAATGTGGTCACAGGATTCTTCTGACAAACAACCCATCCTCACATAAAATGGGGTTCTAGAACATCTTCTCCTATACAAAAACAGTGGAGAGGAAGGCAACAATGCACAGTGGACCATGCCAGGGCACAATGGATATTAAGCAGGTACCATGCAGAAATATTTACCCAAATTGCCTGAAAAGTCTGATCTGAAAATCCGCTGAATGGTACGTGTAGCTGTTCACCAGTGACACATTTTTGAATGAGCTTAGGTGGGATCAGACCCAAAGAAAACCCTTGCAAATTGTGTTTCCTAATGAATTTCCTGGCTTAAAACTAAGAAAAGGGGCAGGTTTCCAAATGAGGCATGCTGTTAGATACTACCATGCCCCATGTTCTGCATACCAGAAAATGCAACCAAAAACTGACAAAAAAGTACCATTTCCTTTCTTCCTTGTCCTAATAAATGCTCCCTTTCATCATGTTGCAAATAAACAAGGATTGTAAGGTGAAGCCAATGTTTGGAGCATTCTTGCCACCCAAAACCACAGGTTTAAACATGGTCACACGAGTCACTCATTCTCGCTTTTCTCCCCAAATTAACTGAAAAATCCACCTTGTTAGCAGTGTCAGCCAGTTTCGGGGGATGGGGCAAACCACACCAAAATACAGTTTTATAGAAATTCTGCCTTTGCAACGAGAATTCTACCAGTCATAGTAAGTGACCTCAGACCCGAAAGTGCTTGACCTTGGACATACATTCTGACCAGCTCTTCAAACGACCACCCTCTCCAAAGAATAGACCAAGAACCTTGATGCGATCTTGCACCACTTTAAGGCCCCTATCCTTCCTGTCTTATTTCAGTTCACATACAAACATTCACTCTTTGCCAGGTTAATGTTTGATGAGGATGCAAAAGAAAAAAATCAGTAATACCACAAAACCTGTTGTTGTAAATTGTATCTGAACAAAAAACAGAAATGCCATTCATATAAGCAGAAGCGGTGACAGAACACCCCATTTATCCTGGTACAGAGATCCCTTTAATGGGCTTATCAGCCCTGAGAGTAGCAAGCAAAGGTTTGATGGTCAAAATGAAAAAGAGGGGGGACAAAGGACACCCTTGCCTCACTCCTGAAAAAACAAGAAAAGTCAGTTAACATGCCATTGACCATGACCTTGCTGTAACAGTGTTGTTAGAAATGGGGTCTTTGGTTGACAGTCAGGTTACCCCCTGTTCAAGCAAGGACCCTCACTCTAGTCAGGGTAAAAGAGAGTCACCCTCAGCTAACCCCTGTTTACCCCCTTGATAGCTTGGCAGAGCAGTAGGCTTAACTTCAGAGTGCTAGGTGTAAAGTATTTGTACCAACACACACAGTAACTTAATGAAAACACTACAAAATGACACAACACCAGTTTAGAAAAATAGGAGATATTTATCTAAACAAAACAAGACCAAAATGTCAAATATCCAACATACACAAGTCAAGTTATTAATTTTTAAAGATTAAACTAAAAAAACAGTGCTTAGAAACAAAAATGCTTCGATGAGGTGTTAACACGGCGTCGTGACGGAGTCGTTCCCAACAAGCCGACACCAGCGGCGCCGGACACGGAGTCGCGTAGACCCCCAAGTACAGTACCTTTGGTGAAGAGTGAAAACAAGTCGATGCGCGAAGTCGGGGATCACGGCATCAGTGCGAAACGTTGAATCCGTTCACTTTGAGCGGCGTCGGTCATGACATGGTGCGGCGACTTTCACGGAGTCGCGGACTTCAGCGGGGCTGCAGCGGCACGGGCCTGTGAAGAGCTACGCGTTGAAGCGAAGGTCACGGCGTCGGGTGCAGGCGGCGTCACCGGATTCAGCTGCGGTGTCGGTCCGAAGTCGTCCAAAGTCGATTTCCTTGGATTTCCACCAGCTTTCATTCCAGGGGCCAAGGAACTGGATAGGGCACCACTTGTCAGAGCAGAAGTCTCTCCAGAGACTCTAGGTGCTGGCAGAGAGAAGTCTTTGCTGTCGCGGAGACTTCAAACAACAGGAGGCAAGCTCTGAATCAAGCCCTTGGAGATTTCTTCACAAGATGGAAGGCACACAAAGTCCAGTCTTTGCCCTCTTACTCTGGCAGAAGCAGCAACTGCAGGATAGCACCACAAAGCACAGCCACAGGCAGGGCAGCACTTCTCCTCAGCTCTTCAGCTCTTCTCCAGGCAGAGGTTCCTCTTGATGTCCAGAAGTGATCTAAAGTCTGTGGTTTTGGGTGCCCTTCTTATACCAAATTTCTCCTTTGAAGTAGGCCTACTTCAAAGTAAAGTCTCTTTTGAATGTGTAATCCTGCCTTTCCCAGGTCAGGCCCCAGACACTCACCAGGGGGTCGAAGACTGCATTGTGTGAGGACAGGCACAGCCCTTTCAGGTGTAAGTGACCACTCCTCGCACAGATGGCTCATCAGGAAATGCAGACTACACCCCAGCTCCCTTTGTGTCACTGTCTAGTGTGAGGTGCAACCAGCCCAACTGTCAAACTGACCCAGACAGGGAATCAACAAACAGGCAGAGTCCCAGAAATGGTATAAGCAAGAAAATGCTCACTTTCTAAAAGTGGCATTTTCAAACACACAGTCTTAAAAACAACTTTACTAAAAGATGTATTTTTAAATTTTTAGCTCAGATACCTCAAACTCCACATGCCCATCCGCTCCCAAAGGGAATCTACACTTTAATCAGGTTTAAAGGTAGCCCCCATGTTAACTTATGAGAGGGACAGGCCTTGAAACAGTGAAAAACGAATTTAGCAGTATTTCACTGTCAGGACATATAAAACACATTACTATGGTGGTCATTACAACCCTGGCGGACGGTGTTAAAACGGCGGTAAGACCGCCAACAGGCTGGCGGTCAAAAAATTGCAATTACGACCGTGGCGGAAACCTCCAACAAAGACAGACAGTTTAACACTCCGACAGCCACGGCGGTACAAACATACAGCGCGGCGGTCACCGCCAACAGACAGGCGGGAGACAATGTACCGCCCACACTATTATGACAGGCCAATCCGTCACCTTTTCCGGGGTGGATTCACCACGGACAAAAACACGGCGGAAACAGAAATTTCGAAGTGAAAACGCTCACCTCTACACACTCCACGAGGAACGAGGACACCATGGAACCGGAACTCCAAATTCTACCTGCGATAGTCTTCCTGCTCCTCTACCAGGAGCACGAACGCCGACGGCGAAGACCACGGTGAGTACTGCACCTACGACACAGGGGAGTGGGGAGGGAAAAAACAGGGACACACACACGCAACACCCCCACACTCACCCACCACAACACACACACTAATGAATAGCAATACATCACAGTTACAACCCCCCAAACCCCTCTGGAAGAATGCAAAGACCAAAGAAAATGAGATTAATCATCGGAATATATTAAAAACAAGTAGGCAGAAATATATATATACACAATGTACAAAATAAACACCAGGCATAGTAGTCAAGGTACTGCACAAAGAAAGTCCGTGGAACACTGGGACCACACGGTATGGGCGAGGCCCACACAAGATCCCTAACCATGACGGAGAGAACACTGCAGGGGCATCAGACAGCAAGAAAACAGGCACCTCAGGGGGAGGGAAAGGGGGGGCACCTCAGCCGCTTGAGCGCACAACGCCAAATCCATGAGGGGGCCACATGTCCACTGTTCCATCCTGGGGAGTGGAAAGCCACAGTCTCTCAAGTCTCTACAGTGGGTGGTTTGCCCACTGTTCAATCCTGGGGAGTGCAAAGCCACAGTCTCTCAAGTCTCTACAGTGGGTGGCTTGCCCACTGTTCCATCCTGGGGAGTGCAAAGCCACAGTCTCTCAAGTCTCTACAGTGGGTGGCTTGCCCACTGTAGAATCCTGGGGAGTGCAAAGCCACAGTTCCCTCAAGTGGATAACAGTCACCACTGGTTCTGGAGGGGGACTGGTGCCCAGAGTGCTTCATCCTGTGAAGGACAGAGGTAGTGGATGGATCTCTCCACTGGTTCTGGAGGGGGACTGGTGCCCAGAGTGCTTCATCCTGTGAAGGACAGAGGTAGTGGATGACAGTCTCCATTGGTTCTGGAGGGAGACTGGTGCCCAGAGTGCTTCATCCTGTGAAGGACAGAGGTAGTGGGTGGACCTCTCCACTGGTTCTGGATGGGACTGGTGCCCAGAGTGCTTCATCCTGTGAAGGACAGAGGTAGTGGATGACAGTCTCCACTGGTTCTGGAGGGGGACTGGTGCCCAGAGTGCTTCATCCTGTAAAGGACAGAGGTAGTAGATGGATCTCTCCACTGGTTCTGGAGGGGGACTGGTGCCCAGAGTGCTTCAGCAAGGCAAAACACAAACGCTGTGGGATAGCGTAACTGGATGGACGGAATGCGGAACCAATCAAACATTCACCCCCATTCACAGATCTGGGTTTAATCCATCCATTATTTTGCTCACCATGCCACCCCAGTTTGAACCCAGCCATATGCAAATCAGTCTTGACCCTGTTCCACAAGGGAACAGTCCAGCCCGAACTGCCAGGCCAGGTTCTCCCTGGACCGGAAACAAGCATCCTGGGACCGGTTTCAGGGTTTCACCCCTCATCAGCCAGGCTAGCTTGAATCCAGTGGCACAGCGAGCCCGGACCCACGTCTGGGCATACCCGGCGCACTTAGGGCAGCAAAAGCAAGGCAAAACACAAACGCTGTGGGATAGCGTAACTGGATGGACGGAATGCAGAACCAATCAAACACTCACCCCCAGTCACAGATCTGGGTTTAATCCATCCATTATTTTGCTCACCATGCCACCCCAGTTTGAACCCAGCCATATGCAAATCAGTCTTGACCCTGTTCCACAAGGGAACAGTCCAGCCCGAACTGCCAGGCCAGGTTCTCTCTGGACCGGAAACAAGAATCCTGGGACCGGTTTCAGGGTTTCACCCCTCATCAGCCAGGCTAGCTTGAATCCAGTGGCACAGTGAGCCCGGGACCCACGTCTGGGCATACCCGGCGCACTTAGGGCGGCAAAAGCAAGGCAAAACACAAACGCTGTGGGATAGCGTAACTGGATGGACGGAATGCAGAACCAATCAAACATTCACCCACAGTCACAGATCTGGGTTTAATCCATCCATTATTTTGCTCACCATGCCACCCCAGTTTGAACCCAGCCATATGCAAATCAGTCTTGACCCTGTTCCACAAGGGAACAGTCCAGCCCGAACTGCCAAGCCAGGTTCTCCCTGGACCAGAAACAAGCATCCTGGGACCGGTTTCAGGGTTTCACCCCTCATCAGCCAGGCTAGCTTGAATCCTGTGGCACAGTGAGCCCGGGACCCACGTCTGGGCATACCCAGCGCACTTAGGGCGGCAAAAGCAAGGCAAAACACAAACGCTGTGGGATAGCATAACTGGATGGACGGAATGCGGAACCAATCAAACATTCACCCCCAGTCACAGATCTGGGTTTAATCCATCCATTATTTTGGTCACCATGCCACCCCAGTTTGAACCCAGCCATATGCAAATCAGTCTTGACCCTGTTCCACAAGGGAACAGTCCAGCCCGAACTGCCAGGCCAGGTTCTCCCTGGACCGGAAACAAGAATCCTGGGACCGGTTTCAGGGTTTCACCCCTCATCAGCCAGGCTAGCTTGAATCCAGTGGCACAGTGAGCCCGGGACCCACGTCTGGGCATACCCGGCGCACTTAGGGCGGCAAAAGCAAGGCAAAACACAAACGCTGTGGGATAGCGTAACTGGATGGACGGAATGCAGAACCAATCAAACATTCACCCACAGTCACAGATCTGGGTTTAATCCATCCATTATTTTGCTCACCATGCCACCCCAGTTTGAACCCAGCCATATGCAAATCAGTCTTGACCCTGTTCCACAAGGGAACAGTCCAGCCCGAACTGCCAAGCCAGGTTCTCCCTGGACCGGAAACAAGCATCCTGGGACCGGTTTCAGGGTTTCACCCCTCATCAGCCAGGTTAGCTTGAATCCTGTGGCACAGTGAGCCCGGGACCCAC
Source organism: Pleurodeles waltl (assembly GCF_031143425.1). NCBI lineage: Eukaryota > Metazoa > Chordata > Amphibia > Caudata > Salamandridae > Pleurodeles > Pleurodeles waltl. Next base: position 121,308,242 of record NC_090448.1, on the reverse strand, counting down.
GTCTGGGCATACCCAGCGCACTTAGGGCGGCAAAAGCAAGGCAAAACACAAACGCTGTGGGATAGCGTAGCTGGATGGACGGAATGCGGAACCAATCAAACATTCACCCCCAGTCACAGATCTGGGTTTAATCCATCCATTATTTTGCTCATCATGCCACCCCAGTTTGAACCCAGCCATATGCAAATCAGTCTTGACCCTGTTCCACTAGGGAACAGTCCAGCCCGAACTGCCAGGCCAGGTTCTCCCTGGACCGGAAACAAGCATCCTGTGACCGGTTTCAGGGTTTCAACCCTCATCAGCCAGGCTAGCTTGAATCCAGTGGCACAGTGAGCCCGGGACCCACGTCTGGGCATACCCGGCGCACTTAGGGCGGCAAAAGCAAGGCAAAACATAAACGCTGTGGGATAGCGTAACTGGATGGACGGAATGAGGAACCAATCAAACATTCACCCCCAGTCACAGATCTGGGTTCAATCCATCCATTATTTTGCTCACCATGCCACCCCAGTTTGAAACCAGCCATATGCAAATCAGTCTTGACCCTGTTCCACAAGGGAACAGTCCAGCCCGAACTGCCAGGCCAGGTTCTCCCTGGACCGGAAACTTCATCCTGCGAAGGACAGAGGTAGTGGATGACAGTCTCCACTGGTTCTGGAGGGGGACTGGTGCCCAAAGTGCTTCATCCTGTGAAGGACAGAGGTAGTGGATGGATCTCTCCACTGGTTCTGGAGGGGGACTGGTGCGGTCCTTCATGGCCCAGCGAGGCTGGTGCTGGTGGTCCTTCATGGCCCAGCGGGGCTGGTGCTGACGGTCCTTCATGGCCCAGCGGTGCTGGTCTGGCGGTCCTTCATGGCCCAGCGGTGCTTGTGCTGGCGATCCTTCATGGCCCAGCGGGGCTGGTGCTGGCGGTCCTCCATGGCCCAGAGGTGCTTGTGCTGGCGGTCCTTCATGGCCCAGCGGTGCTTGAGATGGCGGTCCTTCATGGCCCAGCGGGGCTGGTGCTGGTGGTCCTTCATGGCCCAGCCGGGCTGGTGCTGGCGGTCCTTCATGGCCCAGCATGCTCGTGCTGGCGGTCCTTCATGGCCCAGCAGTGCTTGTGCTGGCGGTCCTTCATGGCCCGCAGTGCTTGTGCTGGCGGTCCTTCATGGCCCAGCGGGGCTGGTGCTGGCGGTGCTTCATGGCCCAGCGTTGCTTTTGCTGGCGGTCCTTCATGGCCCAACGGTGCTTGTGCTGGCGGTCCTTCATGGCCCAGCGGGGCTGGTGCTGGCCTCCTGGGCAGCTGGGATGGGGCTGGGGCTGGCAGTGCCCTCCTGGGCAGCTGGGCTGGGCAGCCTCCTGGGCAGCTGGGCTGTGGCTGGCGGTGGCCTCCTGGGAAGCTAGGCTGGGGCTGGCGGTGTCCTCCTGGGCAGCTGGGATGATGGCGGTCTTCTCCGCCGTGCTGCTCTTCCCAGACTTGCTGGGTTTCTTGTGGCCCTTCCCCACCTTGGAAGGTGTCACAGCTGACTCCACACTCCCAATGGGACCCCTGGGAGCGGCTTTGGTGGCTGGAGTCTTCCCCATCTCCCGCAGGGCACGGGCCAACTTCTGATGCTTCACAAGTGGGGGGACTGTCTGTGCTGTGGCTCCGTGCCACACTGGCTGTCCTGGTGGCCGGTGCACTCCACATAATGGGGAGCTCCCATGAGAGGATGAGTCCGTGTCACTGGTGTCAGCTCCTGTCCCTGCCATGGAGCTCCCCTCGCCCTCCGTCCCACTGGTGAATTCCGAGTCCGTAGTCTCGCCCTCCAGGGCCATGTGGGATGCAGCTCCCTTGTGCTCCGGTGCCACTGCTCCTCCGACTGATGATGCTAATGCATACAAGAACAGGGAGACCACAAAAAGGGGGGGGAACGACAGAAGAAAGACATGTTGAGTGCACAGCTTACAGCTACCTTTGGCGGACACGACAGACACAGAAGGCCCCTGCACTACGCCGTGCTCTCCGAGTCCACTGTTCAATTCATGGGAAATGGCCTACAAGGCTATGGACGACATCTGCACACATAGATGACACAAGGGCATGAATAGCTGTACTTGGCACTCTACAGAGGTGGGGTGGGTTTCCACATGGCCTGCCTTACGGAGGGGCCTTGCATACGGAACTTGTCCTGGCCTAGGGAAACCCACAGCCCTCCTCCCCCACCCAGACACCTCCACTGCGCACAAAGTCAGCAGAATGAGAGTGTACTCACCCCCTTGTGTCTGCTGTGATGCCCTCAAGTGCCCATCCAACTCCGGGTAGGCCACCGCCAGGATCCTGAATATCAGGGGGGTCATGGTGCGACGGGCACCCCTCCCACGTTGGGAGGCCATCCCCAGCTGAGCCTCCGCCGTCTTCTTGCTCCAGCGGAGTTTTCCTTCCATCTTTTACGGCAGTGGGTGCTCCGTCTGTGGTAGACCCCCAGGGTCCAGACATCCTTGGCGATGGCACGCCGAATATCTTTCTTCTGGTGGGTGCTGACCTACATGAAATGTACCGGGGAAAAAGAGAAGTCATTACCAACTGCACCATCACAGTGATTGCCCCCCATCCCTACCCTTGCCATGTGGCACATGCATTCACTGTCTTTCATGCACGCAGCACTCTGCCCCCTTCCTTCTTGCATCCAGCCCTCTCCACACAGGCATAGCCCATACAACATGCTCCGTGTGTACTTACCTGTTTGTCTGGAGGACCGTAGAGTAGCATGTACTGGGGGAGGACCCCGCCCATGAGTTTCTCCAACTCCTCCGATGTGAAGGCAGGGGCCCTTTCCCCAGATGCACGAGCCATTGTCTCTTCCAGACCGAGGTCACAGCAGCACTTGCAGTGTAGGTCCTCTCCTGTCGAAGATCAGGTATCGAGTGATTGAATTGATAGAAAATGGTGGTCACGTCCGCGGCGGTGCGTACCGTCACCGCCGGCGTACATCATCATTGGCTCCTGGGACCCATAGGGTCCAATGTTAACCAATGCAGCATTGCGCCGAGGTCTTCAACCGCCTACCGCGACGGTGTACAACAACAGCGCAGTTACCTCACATCTCATTGTCCCACTTCAGAGGTCAGGCAGCCGCCATTTCAGGGGCCCACATGGCTTCATTTTCAACTGCATCACACATACCTAAGTCTAGACTCAACACACATACAGGCCACCTTTTGTGTATGGATGGTGTTCTGTGTAAACTGTGGGTACGTACCTCTGAGGTGGTTGACTCTGTGCTCGCTCTTGTCCTACATAGGCACCATCCGCTGGGACATGTGAGGAGATGGCGGCATCCTTCGGTGTACCGACCGTTGGTGGACCTGTCGACAATGGAGGAACAACATTTGATAATCACCTACAGGCTTGACCTTGCCACAATCCAGGAACTGTGTACCCATTTGGAGCCAGACCTGATATCAGCAATCCGCCATCCCACAGGAATCCCACCTCAAGTGCAGGTGCTGTCAGTGCTCCATTTCCTTGCAAGTGGGTCATTTCAAACAACTGTGGCCATGGCATCAGGGATGTCCCAGCCTATGTTTTCCAACGTATTGTCCAGAGTGTTGTCTGCCCTTCTGAAACACATGCAGAGCTACATCGTTTTCCCTCAGGTTTAGGATTTGCCTACAGTGAAAGGTGATTTCTATGCCCAGGGACATATCCCCAACATCATAGGTGCCATTGATGGGAACCATGTGGCTTTGGTCCCCCCCCCACAGGAGTGAACAGGTGTACAGAAACTGGAAGAGTTATCATTCTATGAATGTACAGATGGTATGTTTGGCAGACCAGTACATCTCCCATGTGAATGCCATGTTCCCTGGCTCAGTGCATGACGCCTACATCCTGCGGAATAGCTGCATCCCTTATGTGATGGGGTAACTCCAAAGGCACCGTGTGTGGCTATTAGGTGAGCACCTGGAAGCAAGTCATTGGGAATGGTTGTCTGGGTCTGGGGTTATCCCTACAGGTTAGTGTGTGTCTAGCAGTTGTCCCTCACCATTTGCAGGTGACTCTGGTTACCCCAACCTGTCATGGCTACTGACCCCAGTGAGGAATCCCAGGACCAGGGCAGAGGAATGCTACAATGAGGCCCATGGGCAAACTAGGAGGGTGATCAAGCCGACCTTCGGCCTCCTGAAGGCGAGGTTCAGGTACCTCCATATGACAGGTGGATCCCTATTCTATTCACCAAAGAAGGTGTGCCAGATCATCGTGGCCTGCTGTATGCTTCACAACTTGGCTTTGCGACGACAGGTGCCTTTTCTGCAGGAGGATGGTCCAGATGGCAGTGTTGTGGCAGCTGAGGAGCCTGTGGACAGTGATGAGGAGGAAGCAGAGGAAGAAGACATGCACAACAGGGACTCAGTGATCCTGCAATATTTCCAGTGAGACACAGGTAGGAATCCAAACCTGCCTACTACATGTACTTTGACACTACTACCTCTCTCCTGTCTGTCGTTTTCTCCCAGTGTATGGTCACTGAGTTGTCACTTTCCCTTACGAATTCACAGATGTGGGTCCCACTGTGTGACATCTGCTTAGATTCGTCATGGACTAGAGCTGTGTGACATAGGTATGTTGACATTATTATTTAAAAAACATTTTAGCACTGCAATTGCTAATACACTATTTCGAAATCACAGACAGACTCCAGATTGTTTTGTGCTTTAGGTGTGTTTATTTAAATGCTCAATATTGTAGGGGGTAGAGAAATGTTGAGGGGTGATGGCGGAGGAGTCTCCATGGCAGAGTCCAGTCTATCAGTCTCACAGGTGCATTGCCCATATGGGCATAGGAAGTGGAGCTGGGGCAGTTAAGGTATGGACAGGGTGACAAAGTGGGACAGTAGGATGACAATCAGGGTGGTCTCATTTCTTGGCAGGGGTCTTGGCATTGTGCTCTGTCTTTGTTCTGGATCTCAGGGACCATTTGCGGGGTGGTTCTCCATCTGCAGGGAGTGGGGTGCTGGTGTGGTGGTCCTGTGGCGGGGCGTCCTGTCCACTAGCGCCGGCAGAGGTGGTGGGCAGTTCATCGTCCATGCTAGTGTCAGGGGCCCCTTGAAGTGCCACAGTGTCCCTCGTGGTGTTGAGTAGTTCCTTCAGCACCCCTACGATGGTGCCCAGGGTAGTGCTGATGGTTCTGAGTTCCTCTTTGAATCCCATGTACTGTTCCTCCTGCATGCGCCAGGTCTCCTGAAACTTGGCCAGTACCATTGCCATCGTCTCCTGGGAGTGGTGGTAGGCTCCCATGATGGAGGAGAGGGCCTCGTGCAGAGTGGGTTCCCTTAGCCTGTCCGCCCCCTGTCGCACAGCAGCCCTCCCAGTTCCCCTGTGTTCCTGGGCCTCTGTCCCCTGAACCGTGTGCCCACTACCACTGCCCCCAGGTCCCTGTTGTTGTTGGGGTGGTGGGTTATCCTGGGTTCCCTGGTATGGTGGACACACTGCTGATTGACGTGTCCTGGGGACGGAGGTATGGGCCAGCTGGGTTGGTGCTGTGCTGGTGTTTCCAGAGGGGGGAAGGTCTGTGGTGGCCTGTGCTTGTGTGAGGGGAACCGACTGTCCCGAGATCCCCGATGGTCCGGGCTGGTCATCTAGATCCAGTTGGACAGAGGTGCTGTCATCACTGTGGACCTCTTCTGTTGGTGGTGTGGACATGTGTGGACCCTCCTGTCCGGTGACGTTGGGTAGGGGTCCTGCAGGGGTATAAAAGGATGGTTATTAAATCTGTGTCTGTAATGGTGTGCAATGGGTGGGTGACCGTGTACCCCAGTGCTAGCATTCCTGTGTGGGTCCTTGTGTGATGATGGTTTAGGGGGGTGTTTGGGTATGTGCAGTGGGCATGCATTGGTGATGGGTGTCCATGCTTTGTTGTTGCATGCAGGGCTTGATGTTGGGATGGGTGGTTTGTGATGTTGGGACATATGTGAGGAGTTGGGGTGCTGGGGGTAGGGTGGGGGTATGTGATAGCATGCAGGTAGGGTGGGGGTTGTAATAGTAAAGGTTTGACTTACCAGAGTCCATTCCTCCAGCTACTCCTGCGAGGCCCTCAGGATGCAGAATCGCCAAGACCTGCTCCTCCCATGTTGTTAGTTGTGAGGGAGGAGGTGGGGGTCCGCCGCCAGTCCGCTGAACCACCAGGTGGTGTCTTGAGACCATGGAACGCACCTTCCCCTGTAGGTCGTTCCACCTCTTCCTGATGTCCTTCCGATTTCTTGGGTGCTGTCCCACTGCGTTGACCCTTTCCACTATTCTTTGCCATAGCTCCATCTTCCTGGCAATGGAGGTGTGCTGCACCTGTGCTCCGAATAGCTGTGGCTCTACCCGGATGATTTCCTCCACCATGACCCTGAGCTCCTCCTCCGAGAACCTGGGGTGTCTTTGCCATGCCATGAGGTGGTGTAGGTGATGTGTGGGGTGGAGTGTGTGGTGATAAGTGTAGTGATATGTAGTGGTGTGTTGTGTGAGGTGCGTGGAAGTTGTGTGGGTGATGGTGTTGTGTGCCTGTGGATGCTGTTGTTCTTGCTGGTGCTGTCTCTCTCTGGCCTTCTTTCAGAACCTTTGGTCGTAGGGGTCTGCGGGTGATGTGGGTGTGTTTTTTATATTGTATTGGATGTGTGGGAGTGGTGTACATATGTTTATCAGGTGTGTGTATTTGGAATTGTCCAATGTGGCAGTGTTTTGTAAGAGTGTGTTTATTTTGAGCGCAGCGGTGTGTACCGCCAATGGAATACCGCGGATGAAAGATCGCCGCGTGGATTCGTGTGTCGTGATAGTGTGGGCGTATTTCTGTTGGCGTGATGATGGAGGTTTTGTTTTCGCCAGTTTATCACTGACCTTTGGTATGGCGGACTTGTGTGGGTGTCAGATTTTTGGCGGATTCCGAAATGTGGGTCATAATAGCTGTGGCAGAATTCCGCAGCGGTGTGTTGGCGGTCTTCTGCACGGTGGTAAGCAGCTTTTACCGCCAATGTTGTAATGAGGGCCTATATGTCCTACCTTAACTATACACTGCACCCTGCCCTTGGGGCTACCTAGGGCTTACCTTAGGGGCGCCTTACATGTAAGAAAATGGAAGGTGTAGACCTGGCAAGTGGGTATACCTCCCATGTCGAATTTACAGTTAAAACTGCACACACAGACACTGCAGTGGCAGGTCTGAGACATGATTACAACGCTACTTATGTGGGTGGCACAACCAGTGCTGCAGGCCCACTAGTAGCATTTGATTTACAGGCCCTGGCACCTCTAGTGCACCTAACTAGGGACTTACTAGTAAATCAAATATGCCAATCATGGATAAACCAATCAACCATACAATTTACATGGAGAGCATATGCACTTTAGCACTGGTTAGCAGTGGTAAAGTGCTCAGAGTTCAAAAGCCAACTGCAACAGGTCAGAAAAGATAGGAGGCAAAAAGATTGGGGAGGACCCTGCATAAGCAAAAAAGTCCAACAAGTGTAAATACAATAAAGTAATCCATGACCTGAAATTTGGACCAAAATTCATATGTTTTAAAACCTTGAACGTAAAAGAGTGGTTTAACCTATCAAAGGCCTTTTCCTGGTCCAAGTTCAGGAAACCCACAGATAACCCACAGTCTTTCACATATAACACATCTCTAACTATACATAAATTGTCAGAGATTTTACGCCCAGGTATGCAACATGTTAGGTTTGACCCAATGACTGTGAAAACAAGAGGCTTTAATCGAAGGACCAATGTTTCAGACAAGATTTTAAAGTCTACGTTAAAAAAGCCAATGGGGCGCCAGGTCAGCTCTATCACCTTTCTTCTTATAGATATGTTTTATGCAACCACCTCTCAAGGAGTTGGGGAGCAATCTTTCCCTCAAAGAACATTGAAATAATTCAAGCAATTCAGAGCCTACTAAGTCCCAAAATGTAGCATGGAATTCTACAGATATGTCATCACAACCGGAGGCTCTTCCCTTGGGCAACTCCTGCATAGCTCTTTCCATGTCTGCATGTTCCAAACCCCTTTCAAGATCTTCCTTATCTTCATCAGAAAAAAATAACTGCAGATGTTGCATAACAAAATTCACAGTCGTATTGTCTGATTCTTAGGGGCCATATAGGTCTTTATAGAAGTTACGCACACAGTCTTTGATACCGTCAGTAGTGGTATGCTTGGTACCCTGGGAGTCCAACATAGCATCTATAAGTCTCCAAGTAGCTTTAGCCTTCAGAAAGAAAAATCTAGAGCAAGTCCCATTTTCCTCCAGGAACTGAGCACGGCTGTAGAGAATCAAACATTTTGTAAACTCAGTGTACAATGGAGATATCCTCTGCTTGTAAAACATTATGGGGGTCATTCTGACCCTGGCGGTCAGTGTTAAAGCGACTGCCAACCCGCCAACAGGCTGGCGGTCCAAAAAATGGAATTCTGACCCTGGCGGGAACCGCCAACACAGCCCGCTGCTTTAACACTCCGACCGCCACGGCGGCACAAACAAACAGCGCGGCGGTCACTGCCAACAGCCAGGCGGCAGACAATGTACCGCCCACCCTATCACGACTCACCAATTCGCCACCTTTTCCGGGGCGGGAGCCCCGCCGATAAAAACATGGCGGAAACAGACATTTCGAATGGAAAACGCTCACCTCGAGACACTCCATGCGGAATCGGGACAGCATGGAACCGGAACTCCACATCCTCCCAGCCATTGCCTTCCTGCTCTTCTACCAGGAGCACGAACGTCGCCGCAGACGACAACGGTGAGTACTGCACCTACGACACAGGGGAGGGGGGAGGAGGAAAGGTTACGGGCACAAACATACGAGATACACCCACCCCCCACACCCCCACCGAAATACCTACACACCAATACAGATCAACAAGTCAGAGTGACACCCCCAAACCCCAAAAAAATAATGCAAAGACAAAAGGAAATGATTGAAAAATATAACTATATTATCGGAATAATTAAGTATAGTGAACTATGAAATATATTAAAAATTGTTTCACATCATTAACTATATATACACGTAGCAAAAGTCCGGCACAGTTTGGCAAACTTCAAAAGTTCGGGGGCCAATGTGCATCAACACATGGGCAAAGCCCACACACGAGACCGAGTCCATTGGAGAGAACACTGCTGGGGCATCACAAAAATAAACTACAGGCACCTCAGGGGGAAGGGAAGGGGGGGCACCTCAGCCACATGAGTCCACGACGCCAGATCCACGAAGGGCCTCCATGCCCACTGTTCAATCCTGGGGAGTGCAAAGCCACAGTCTCTCAAATCTCTACAGTGGGTGGCTTGCCCACTGGACCATCCTGGGGAGTGCAAAGCCACAGTCTCTCAAGTCTTTACAGTGGGTGGCTTGCCCACTGTTCAATCCTGGGGAGTGCAAAGCCACAGTCCATCAGGTGGATTACAGAGTCCACTGGTCATGGAGGAGGCATGGTGGGCAGAGTGCCTCGTGAAGCCCTGCCCAACACAGATCCGGGCCTGCCAATGGGCCAGCGGTGCTTGACAGGAAGGGCCCAGCGGAGCGGTGCTTGAGATGAGGGCCCAGCGGAGCGGTGCTTGACAGGAGGGCCCAGCGGAGCGGTGCTTGAGATGAGGGCCCAGCGGAGAGGTGCTTGACAGGAGGGCCCAGCGGAGCGGTGCTTGACAGGAGGGCCCAGCGGAGCGGTGCATGTCCTGCCGGCCCCTGTTCAGCGGTGCTCCTCACGGCGGGGCCCTGTTCAGCGGTGCTTGTCTTGAAGGGCCCTGTTCAGCGGTGCTTGTCCTGCCGGCCCCTGTTCAGTGGTGCTTGTCTTGGCGGGGCCCTGTTCAGCGGTGCTTGTCTTGGCGGGGCCCTGTTCAGCGGTGCTTGTCTTGAAGAGCCCTGTTCAGCGGTGCTTGTCTTGGCGGGCCCTGTTCAGCGGTGCTTGTCTTGGCGGGGCCCTGTTCAGCGGTGCTTGTCTTGGCGGGCCCTGTTCAGCGGTGCTTGTCTTGGCGGGGCCCTGTTCAGCGGTGCTTGTCTTGGCGGGGCCCTGTTCAGCGGTGCTTGTCTTGAAGGGCCTTGTTCAGCGGTGCTCCTCACGGCGGGGCCCTGTTCAGCGGTGCTTGTCTTGGCGGCCCCTGTTCAGCGGTGCTTGTCTTGGCGGGGCCCTGTTCAGCGGTGCTTGTCTTGAAGGGCCTTGTTCAGCAGTGCTTGTCTTGGCGGGGCCCTGTTCAGCGGTGCTTGTCTTGAAGGGCCCTGTTCAGCGGTGCTCCTCACGGCGGGGCCCTGTTCAGCGGTGCTTGTCTTGGCGGCCCCTGTTCAGCGGTGCTTGTCTTGGCGGGGCCCTGTTCAGCGGTGCTTGTCTTGAAGGGCCCTGTTCAGCAGTGCTTGTCTTGGCGGGGCCCTGTTCAGCGGTGCTTGTCTTGAAGGGCCCTGTTCAGCGGTGCTCCTCACGGTGGGGCCCTGTTCAGCTGTGCCTGTCTTGTGTTTCGAGGGAACCACACCTGGCCAATACTTCCCGCTCAGTCAGCATCGGACCTTTCAGTTGCGGGGCCCTCCTGTGATGGAGTCCTGGGGCCCTGGGTGTCCTCCGATACACCCGGAATGGGGCTGGTGGGGCCCTCATGGCCAGGTCGGCTGCTTCCTGTCTTTTGCGGCCTGCTGCCCTTGCCCTCCTTGGCAGAATCTCCGTGGCCCTTGCCTCCCTTACTGGATGTGGCAGGTGACGGGGCAAGGCTACTCTCCTTGGGGGCAGCCGTCTCAGGCCTGTCGCGCCGGCCCCTCAATTTTTTGGTCCTCTTCCCAGGGGGGGGGAGGGGCTGGCTGTGCCCTTGCTGCTGGCCGATGTGCCTGCCCAAGGAAAGGGCGGACTCCAAAAGCCAGGCACGATGTTCTTCGGAGTTGCTGGGCTGGTGGTGGCTGAGGTGTTTTTGGAACTCTTACGAGATGGAGGGGGTGGGTCAGGTGATGGAAAGAGGTTCAATTTAGAGAGGAAAAGTTTTTTAGGAGCAGTGAGAAGGGTAGTTGTAGTGGGTATGGGAGTGGAGGAAGAGGATGTGGTTGTAGGAGAGTCAAGTCTGGTGTCTTTGGGTGCAGGTGCTTGGGCTGGAGGCTGTCGTGAGGTGGATGGCTGTTGGGTGGGTGCCTGCCTGCGTTTGTGTGGTTTGGAAGCAGGGGTGACAGACACACTGGGATAGTACACAGGGGACGTGTAAATAGCAGTGGGGGTGGTGACTGCACGTGTGCGGACTGGTCCGGAGGGTGTGCTGGTGATGGGTGTACTGGCTGATGGTGGTGTGCATGCAGGTGTGAGTGTAGACGTCACAGGGAGGGAGGAGGGAGACGAGGAGGTGGGGGACACAGAGGAGGTAGTGGCTGTTGGCATGTCTGCATCTGGATGTTGCTTGGGTGAATGCTTGTGTGTTCTGTGGTGCTTATGTCTGGATGAGCTTCCCTTGGGTGTTGAGGTGTGTGCAGGCTGGTCTGTAGGTGTGGATGGGATAGGCAGAGGAACAGGGGAGTGGGACTGGGTGGAGGGAGTTGGAAGAGGGAGGCTGGAGACAGGGACAATGGCTGCCGTCAGTGCTGAGGCCAGAGCGTTGAACGATCGCTGCTGGGCAGCCTGACCCGAATGAAGGCCCTCCAGGTATGCATTGCTTTGATGCACCTCCCTCTCCACACCCTGGATGGCATTCAAAAGGGTAGACTGCCCAACAATGATGGTCCTCAGGAGGTCAATGACCTCCTCACTGAGGGCAGCAGGGGTGACTGGGGCAGGGCCTGAGGTGCCTGGGGCGAAGGAGATGGCCGGCTTCCTGGCCGTGCGGGCACGGGCCGAACGCTGAGGGGCTGCTGGGAGGGCGGAGCTGGTGCGCTGGATGGCGGCTGTACCTGTAGTAGCGGGGGGCACGGATGTTGCCACCACCGCAAGGGAGCTCCCATCCGAGGACGTGTCGGTGTCACTGACATCTGCAGGGGTCCCAGTGATGGAGCCCCCCTCACCCTCCGTCTCACTGGTCAACTCGGAGTCCGTTGCATGGCCCTCCGGGGCCATGTGAGATGCAGCTCCCTCTTGCGCCGATGCCACTTCTCCTCCGCCTGATGATGCTAATGCACACATTAACAGAATAACAAAGAAAATGGGGGGGTTGGAGAAATGAAGACAAGTTGAGTGCATGCATTGGGGACACCGTTGGCGGAGAGGACAGACACAGAAGCCCCCTGCACTACGCTGCGCACTTGGGGTACACTACTCATTCACTGGGACATGCCCTACAAGCCTATGGGCGACAACTGCCCACATAGAATACACTGGTCCATGAATACCGTTACTAGGCACCCTACAGAGGTGGGGGGCGGGGACACAGGACCATGCCTCATGGAGGGGCCTAGCCTACAGAAATCGCCCTGGCCTAGGGATACCCACAGCCCTCCTCCCCCACCCAGGCACCTCCACTGCGCGCAAGTATAGCTGAATGTGCTGGTACTCACGCCCTTGTGTCTGCTGTGATGTCCTCAAGCGCCCATCCAAATCAGGGTAGGCCACTGCCAGGATCCGGGACATCAGGGGGGTCAAGGTACGACTTGCACCCCTCCTAGGTTGGAAGGGCATCCCCAGCAGAGCCTCAGCGGTCTTCCTGCTCCCGCGGCGGATGTCCTCCCACCTCTTGCGGCAGTGGGTGCCCCGTCTGTTGTGGACCCCCAGGGCCCTGACGTCCTTGGCGATGGCACGCCAAATCTCGATCTTCTGATGGGCGCTGACCTATGTGACATGTACAGGGGGGAAAAGAAACATCATCACTTTTCTGCATGGTGGGTGTGAGTGGCCCCCCCTCCCCAACTTTGCCATGTGGCACATGCTCTCATCTGTCGTGCCATGCATTCCTCATTCGCTCCCCTCCCCTCCACCGTACATCCACCCCACTCATCCCAGGCATTGGCCACTAAGCATTGGCCCCCGTGTACTCACCTGTTGGTCTGGAGGACCGTAGAGTAGCGCATACTGGGGGAGGACCCCGTCCACGAGCTTCTCCAACTCTTCGGAACTGAAGGCGGGGGCCCTTTCCCCAGTCGCAGCAGCCATTATCACTTCCAGACAAGGTCACAGCAGCACTTGCAGTATAGGTCCTCTCCTGTGGATGCTCAGGTCTCGAGTGATTAAGCAGAGAGAAAATGGCAGTTACGGCCGCGGCGGTGTGTACCGCGGCGGTGCGTACCGCGACCGCCGGCGCACATCGCCATTGGCTCCTGAAACCCATAGGGTTCAATGTTATCCAATGCGGCTTTGCGCCGCAGTCTTCGACCGCCTACCGCCACGGTGTGCCACGCCAGCGCAATGACCTCAAATCACATTGTCACACTTCACAGGTCAGGCAGCCGCCATTTCAAGGGCCCACATGGCTTAATTCCTACTGCGTCACACATGCCTAGGCCTTGCATCGACACTCATAAAACCCATTCAATGCAGAGAGAATCGTGTACTGTGCAAGCTGTGGGAACTTACCTGTGGGTTGATTGACTCTGTGCTCCATGTTGTCCTTCCTAGGCACCGTCCGCCTGGACTTGCGAGAAGACGGAGGAATGTTCCCGTGTACAGACTGCTGGTGGACCTGTCGACAATAGAAGAACGACATATCATACTCACCTACAGACTTAACCGTGCCACTATACAGGAACTGTGTGCCCAGCTGGAGCCAGACCTGATGTCACCCATCCGCCAACCCACAGGGATTCCGCCTCTAGTGCAGGTGCTGTCAGTACTCCATTTTTTGGCTAGTGGATCATTTCAAACTACAGTGGCCATTTCATCTGGGATGTCTCAGCCTATGTTTTCCAAGGTATTGTCCAGAGTGTTGTCTGCCCTGATGAAATACATGCGGAGCTACATCATTTTTCCAGAGGTGGGGGATTTGCCTACAGTGAAGGGTGATTTCTATGCCCTTGGACACATTCCCAACATCATTGGTGCCATTGATGGGACCCATGTGGCTTTGGTCCCCCCAAAAGACAGTGAACAGGTGTACAGGAACAGAAAAAATTATCATTCGATGAATGTCCAGGTGGTCTGTTTGGCTGACCAGTACATCTCCCATTTAAATGCCAAGTTCCCAGGGTCAGTGCATGACGCGTACGTCATGCGAAATAGCAGCATCCCTTATGTGATGGAACAGCTACAGAGATAGCGTGTGTGGCTAATTGGTGACTCTGGTTACCCCAACCTGCCTTGGCTATTGACCCCAGTGAGGAATCCCAGGACAAGGGCAGAGGAACGGTACAATGAGGCCCATGGGCATACTAGGAGGGTGATCGAGCGGACCTTCGGCCTCCTGAAGGCCAGGTTTAGGTGCCTGCATATGACAGGTGGATCCCTAATGTACTCACCAAAGAAGGTGTGTCATATCATCGTGGCCTGCTGCATGCTTCACAACTTGGCTTTGCGACGCCAGGTGCCTTTCCTGCAGGAGGATGGTCCAGATGGTGGTGTTGTGGCAGCTGTGGAGCCTGCGGAGAGTGAAGAGGAGGAAGACGAAGAGGACGACACAGACAACAGGGACACAGTGATACTGCAGTATTTCCAGTAACACACAGGTAAGAATCAACTCCAGCATTTTAAAATATCTTTTACAGTACTGGCTCTCTACTGTCTGACCTTTCCCCCCAATGTATGGTAACTGAGTTGTGAATTTCCCTTCCAATTTCAGAGATGTGGTCCCCACGGAGTGACCTCTGGTTTATTTCCCCATGGACTACCGCTGTGTGACACTGGTATGTTGTCATCACAATGTAACTGAACATTTTTGGTTGGTTTTGTCTGATACATTTGGTTAAAAAAAAAAATATAGCAGACTCCTGATGGTTTTTGTGCAATAATTGTGTTTATTGAAGTGCAAATATTGGGGAATAGTTCAAAAAGGGTGATGGTTGATGGTGGAGGACTGTCCATGGCAGAGTCCAGACTCTCAGTCGCACAGGTGCATTGTCCATATGCCTGTGGAAGGTGGAGCAGGGGCAGTTCAAGGTTGGACAGGGTGAACAAGTGGGACAGTGGGATGACATCCGGGGGTATCCGTGCATGGCGGGGGTCTTGACATCCTACTCTGTCTTCTTCCTAGATCTCAGGCCTTTCTTGCGGGGTGGTTCTTGTTCTGCAGGGGGTGGGGTCCAGGTGGCCCGTTGCTGTTGTGTAGGGGCCTCCTGACCACTAGCGCCGGCGGAGGTGGTCGGCTGCTCTTCCTCCATGCTAGTGTCAGGGGCCCTTTGGGGGGCCACATGTGCCCGCAATGTGGTGACAATCAGGTTGAGTGCCACCACGATTGTACCCATTGCGGAACTGATGCTGCGCAGTTCTTCCCGGAACCCCATGTACTGTTCCTCCTGCAGGGCCTGGATCTCCTGGAACCTGGCCAGGACCGTCGCCATCGTCTCTTGGGAGTGGTGGTACGCTCCCATGATGGTGGTGAGGGCCTCTTGGACAGTGGGTTCCCTAGGCCTGTCCTCCCTCTGTCGCACAGCAGCCCTCCCAGTTCCCCTTTGTTCCTGGGCCTCTGTCCCCTGGACGGTGTGTCCACTCCCACTGCCCCCAGGTCCCTGTTGTTGTTGGGGTGGTGGGTTACCCTGGGTGCCCTGTAGTGGTAGACACACCGCTGCTTGACCTGTCCTGGAGACAGAGGCATGGGCCCGCTGGGTGGGTGCTGTGCTGGTGTTCCCAGAGGGGGGTAGGTCTGCAGTGGCCTGTGGCTGCCTGAGGGGAACCGACTGTCCAGAGGTCCCCGATGGTCCGGGCTGGTCATCTGGTTCCAGGTCGACAGAGCTGCTGTCATCACTGGGGGCCTGTTCTGGGGGTGGGATGGACATTTCTGGACCCTCCTGGCCGGTGTGTTGGCGTTCGGGTCCTGCAGGGGTATAAGAGTATGGTTATTGCTTCTGTGTGTGCCATAGCGTGCGATTTGTGGGTGCCCTTGTCAAACAGTGCTGGCATTCCCTTGGGGGAGGTGTTGTGATGGTGGTTTGTGGGGGGGATGGGTATGTACAGTGGTCATGCTTAGGTGATGGGTGACCATGGTTTGTGTTGGCATTCAGGGCTTGGGGTTGGGTTGGGTGGGTTGTGCTGGTGAGACATTAGCAGGGAGGATGTGTGATGGGGGGTTGGGTGTGAGGGTGGGGGTGTGGGTTGGCATGCTGGTGGTTGGGGGGATGAAGTAGTTGAGATTAGACTTACCAGAGTCCATTCCTCCGCCTACTCCTGCGAGGCCCTCAGGATGCAGGATGTTCAAGACCTCTTGCTCCCATGCTGTGAATTTGGGTGGAGTGGGTGGGGGTTCCGCTGCCAGTCTTCTGCACGGCGATGTTGTGGCGCGCCACCATCGACCGCACCTTCCCCCGTAGGTCGTTCCAGCGCTTTCGGATGTCTTCCCGATTTCTGGGATGCTGTCCCACAGCATTGACCCTGTCGACGATCCTTTGCCATAGCTCCGCCTTCCTGGCTATTGTGGTGTGCTGCACCTGTGTGCCGAAGAGCTGGGGCTCTACCCTAATTATTTCCTCCACCATGACCCTGAGTTCTTGGTCCGAGAACCTAGGGTGTCTTTGGGGTGCCATGGGGTGGTGTGGATGAGGTGTGGGGTGGTGTTTGTGGTGATGAGTGTGGTGGTGTGTGGTGTTATGTGCGTGGATGTAGTGTGGGTGATGATGTTGGGTTCCTCTGTGTGTTGTGGTTTGCGTTCGCTGTGCTCTCTCTCTGTGTATCGCGCCTTGTCTCCGATTTTCTAGTAGTGGGGGTTTGTGGGTGATGTGGGTGTGTGTTTTATAGTTGATTGGATGTGTGTGAGTGGTGCATGTATGTGTATCAGGTGTGTGTATTTCAAATTGTCCAATGTGGCTATTTTTTGGTGCTGGGTGCATATTTTGTGTGTACCGCCAATAGAATACTGCGTTTGAATGAGCGCCGCGTGGATTCGTGGGTCGGAATGGCATGGGCGTATTTCTGTTGCCGTGACGGTGGAGGTTTGGTCATCTCCAGTTTATCGCTGACTGTTGAGGTGGCAGCCTTCAGTGGAGGTCGGGTTTTTGGCGGTTTGGCAGTTGTGGGTCAGAATGACCGTGGCGGTTTACCGCGGCCGCGGCAGTGTTATGGCGGTCTTCTGACAGGCGGTAACTGCCTTTTACCGCCAGGGTCAGAATGACCCCCTAAGTCTGCTTGCACATAAAACCCATACTCCAACAGCTTGGACAAATTCTGGTGCCTGATTTGTAAATGGTTGATTCTGCATCGTCTCTCTCTCTAGCCACTCTAGTTCCCTCACAAATAAAGAAGGACCGTATACAATTCTTAATGTCCTCCCACCATTAACAGACTGAGGGGAAAATAATTTTCAGGGATTGCCGATTCTGGTAATGATATCTAAACTTTTCACGGGTGGCCTTGTCATTGAGTAAATGAGTATTTAGTTTCCACAGTCCCTTCCCTCCAAGAGGTATCTCAGCTATGGACATGCCAACTGAAATTAGTTGTGATCTGACAAGAAACCTGGAATGAGTGTTGCAGAAACTGGCTTTTCAGGGGGACTTGCAAAGATAAAATCAATGTGAGACTTAGTGGAAGAGTTAGAACTAACCCAAATATTCCCTGGATCATTAAGATACAACACTATGTAAAAATTCTGTAAGTGGAAATCAGCAATGATATCAGCAGTGAGTTTGAGCTACTGTCAAGATACACTGTAGAAGAAGGTGCTCTGTCTTTTACATCCAGTAAACAGTTAAAATTACCTCCCAAAAACACATTCCTGTTGCATAAAAGGAGCTGTGGCAGGAAGCTGAAAACATTGTTCGTACATGACAATGAGTTAAGGCAATACACATTAATGAGGCGAAATTCATTTCCATTCCATGTACTATCCACACATAGTAGTCTCTCTTTAACCACATGTTGTATCTTTTGAACAGTAAAGTCTGAACTGCAAAATAAAATGCCTAATCCTGCATTTTGGTCTGAATTGCAACCTGACCAGATTGAAGGGCCACAGTTCCACATTTGCTGCAATTTCTTGTCCTCAGAATGTTCTGGAATGGCACATTCCTATAAAATAATAATGTCTAATTTTTGCTGTTTCAAAAAGTCAAAAACTGCTGAACATGTTTAATTACCCAAACACCTGACATTAACCCCTTAAATGCTGGGCCTCCCCCCCCATTTTAGGCTATTTGGGGTAGTTTGCTTAGGTCCTCATAACTTTTTATCCACATAAGCTATCCATGCAAAATGTGCGTCCTTTTTTCCAACATCATAGTGATTCTAAAGGTACCCAGAGTTTTGAGGTTCCCCTGGAGGAGACCAAGAAATTAGCCAAAATACAGCTGAAGTGTAGTTTTTTTCAGAAAAATTGGTAAAAAGGACTGCAGAAGAAATCATGTGGCTTTTTCCCTGAAAATGGCATCAACAAAGGCTTTGAGGTGCTAAAATCACCAACTTCCCAGCTTTCAGGAACAGGCAGGCTTGAAGCAGAAGACCACATTTTTCAACACAATTTGGGCATTTTACTGGGACATGCCCAATTTTTACTATTTTTTGTGCTTTAAACCTCCTTCCAGTTAGTGACAGAAATGGGTGTGAAACCAATGCAGGATCGGGACAGCTAAACATTTCTAAAAACTAGACAGAGTTCTGAATTCAGCAAGGGGTCATTTGTGTAGATCCTACCAGGTTTTCCTACAGACAATAACAGCTGAAATAAAAAAATATTGAAATTCAGGTGAAAAAAAAGCCATTTATCTCCACGTTTTACTCTGTAACTTTTTCCTGTGATGTCAGATTTACGAAAGCAATACCGCGCTACGTCTGCAGAAATCTTCTGGTTGCAGGGATATATAGGGTTTATAGGCTCATCAAGAGCTGCACCTTGCAATGGGATTTCATTGTATACTGGTATGCAGCAATTCATGTGGTGAAATCTAAAGAGTGAAAAATAGGTGTCAAGGAAACTTTTGAATTTCCAAAATGGGCACAAGATAAGGTATTGAAAAGCAGTGGTTATTTGCACATCTCTGAATTCAGAGGTCCCCATACTAGCATGTGAATTACAGAGCATTTCTCAAATACACTTCTTTATTACACACTGTCTTACATTTGGAAGGAGAAAATGTAGAGAAAGACAATGGGCAGTGTTGGACCTGGCCCTTTTACAGGGTCATTCCCCAGACATTTTGCTTTTTGCCTCCTTATTTTTCTGACCTTTGTTGGCTGATGTTTTGACTCTGAGCACTTTTTCACTGCTAACCAGTGCTAAAGTGCATGTGCTCTCCCTTACAAAATTGGTATGATTGGATTATACCTAATTGGCATATTTAATTTACCTATAAGTCCCTTGTAAAGTGGTATCCCTATACCCAGGGCCTGTAAATTAAATGCCACTAGTGGGCCAGCAGCTCTGCTTGCTCCACCCACCGAAGTAACCTGTCAAACCTATCTAAGGCCTGCTAGCGCTGAGCCTGTGTGTGCAGCTTCCTGCCACAGGGACCTGGCATCTAAATTTACTTGCCAGGCCCAGAACTCCCCTTTTACTACATGTAAGTCACCCCTAAGGTACGCCCTAGCTAGCCCTTTGGGCAGGGTGCCATGTATGTAGAAGGCAGGACAAGTGCCATGTTGCTTGGCCTGTCCTGTTAGTGACAAACAGCCTAACTTGGTGTCTCACTGCTGTGAGTGCTGCCTCCTCATAGGATTGCATTGGAAATGCCCTGCCTTATGTGTAAGGGGTATTGTCTGATTTATGAGGGGTAGCGAAGGCATGTTTGGTATGGTTGTGATAGTGGTAAGAAATACTGCTTACTGGTGTAGGTGTATTTTTTATTACTATCACAGAAATGCCACTTCTAGAAAGTGTGCATTTATCTGTGCTTTTGACTTTGGTGTTTTGCAGCTTGCCTCCAATCCACGTCTGGGCAGACTGACAGTTGGGGCTTTGTACATACTTCTCAGACAGCCTGAACACAGGGAGGGTGGAGGTGTCACAGAGGTGCATCTACATATTGTAAAGCCTTCCTGGGCTTAGAGAAGGGAGATGCGGGGCACACCTGCATTTGTAAAGGCTGTGCCCTGACCTCACACAATAAAGTCATTTACCCCCCACTGATGTTGGGAGCCTGTGCTGGAGGAGAGAAAGGGCACTCCCAGAACCAGTTGTAACTGGTTGGAACCGCCTCTCCTGGCTATTGTAAAACACAATGTAAACCCAATATAAGTACAGGGGAATTTTCCCCTCAATTTGAACATTCTTGGGACTTGAAACTGGACACAGGACGCTGATGAATGGACTCACCAGGAAACCACCTTGGACTGCTGCTGCTGTGCTGACCTGTGACCTGCCTGGTCACTAGAAGGAACTGCCACCATCTGCACCCCTTGTGCTGGCCTGTAGCTGGGCCCACCAGCCCTGTGCTTCTTCTTGTTTTTGCTTGTTCCCAGGGGCAGGGTGCTGTGGTCCCTGACCCCTGCAATGATCCCTGCAGATTTGTCCTTAGCTCTTTCCAAAGCACCCTGTTGGTGCCCAGAAAAATCACTGCCACAGCCGGGGTCACAGTGAGGCCTTGGCGCTTTTAAAAAGCACCCCTTGAGGCCCCCAAGATCACCGCTGCAGCCTGGGAGCATCGGAGTGCCTCTTGCGCTCTTCACGGCGCCTCTTCCCTGCCGGGATTCACCGCTGCAACCCGGGCTTTGGATTTTTGCTTAGCGCGAGGTCTGCGCTAGTTCTAGTGCCCCCGGGGCATAAGGAGAAGCCAAACGGAGCAAGCGTGCTCCTGTCGGCGCCCCCGGGGCACGGTCTGCTCCCGAGAGCGCCCCCGGGGCACCAGCTGCCTTGGATCCCAAAATAACTCATTGCGGCAGCCCGGGAACAACTTGGAACACTTGCGCACCACGTTGGGTGCGGGTGAGTGCCTTCTTGGGCCCCCGGAGGGGTCCGAGTTCCGGAATAACTGTATTTCAGGACGCGGGGAGGGCGCAGGAAGCACCCTCTTCCCCAGTCTCTGCGCTAGGAGCAGAATGCTCCTCTTTTTCAAACCGGGCAAGCGTTTTTGTTCAGAACCTGGAAGGGAGACCTCGACGGAGGCCCCTTCCTTTCGCCCCCATATCTGCTTGTTTGGCCCCGCTTGGCCCCCCACCCCGAGGACAGGGTGTGAGGAGGCCGAAGCAGGCCCCCCTCCAAATTGCGGGCCCCCAGTGGGAGGGTTTTTGCCCCTCTCTACCCAGGAGCACCACGTGGCTCCTGTTCGTGCATAGGAGTGCCAAGGGGGCCCTCGTTCCTCTTTTAGGCACTGGGATCAATCAGGTACTGTGGGACACATATTTTGACCTAATAGCGTGGTATGGACCATGGGGGACTCATAAGTTACAAACCTGCTTGTATGACATAACATATATGTGCTGATGTTCCTTTTATGGGCATGTCTAGCTGATATGTATTTTTATGACTTGTGATTTGTTCTCTAATGTTCCTTCTATGGGTATTTAGAAGTTTTTTCTTGCAAGTGCATAGAACTTTTACTGTAATTCCAGACTATTGCTTATGTTGCAGAATCATGAGTACTTTCGTATTCTAATGTGACAACTGCGTATTCTTGCAGAGTATTAGTAACTTATGTAACATTCTGACAACTGCTAAGGTAGCAGGGTATTACTTACGTGTAATGTTGGTCTAATTATGCTTTGTGCAATACAGATTATTTTTACATAGCTCAGTGTTGTGTTTACTTTGTGGTGTACATTTTTGCGTCACATGTGTTGTGTGTGTTGTGAAAACGCTTTACTCATTGCCTCTGGGATAGGCCTGACTGCTCGTGCCAAGCTACCAAGGGGGTGAGCAGGGGTTATCTTGGACGTGTAACTCCCTTGCCCTGACTAGAGTGGGTAGGTTCTGCCTGGCTGAGATGCATACCCTAGCCAACCAGAAACCCTATTTCTAACAGGCAGTAACACTTGTTCTTCTATTCTGTGTTCCCCCATATCTCCCGATAACAATGGTACCTCACTTGTGTGGGTAGGCCTAGTGCCTGCGACAGGAAACGCCCCAAAAAAACATGGACACATCAAATTTTTACATTGAAATTTGGCGTGTTTTTTGGAATGTGCCTAACTGTGGATTTTGGCCCCTAGCTCAGCTCGCACCTAGGGAAACCTACCGAACCTGTGCAGTTTTAAAACAAGACACCTAGGGTAATCAAGGATCTGGTGACTTTTGGGGTTCTCTCCAGGTTCTGTTACCCAGAATCATTTGCAAATCTCAAAATTTGGCACAAAAAAACACTTTTTCCTCACAGAAAAGAGAGGAGTCACAAAATTCCTTCCACCCATCATTCCCCCAGGTCTCCCAATAAAAATAGTACCTCAGTTGTGTGGGTAGGTCTAGTGCCCGCAACAGGAAATGCCCCAAAAGACAATGTGGACACATCACATTTTCCCAAAGAAAACTGAGCTGTTTTTTGCAAAGTGCCTAGCTGTGGTTTTTGGCCTTTACACCAGCTATCACATAGGGAAACATAGCAAACCTATACATTTATGGAAAGTAGACACCAAGGGGAATCCAGAATGGGGTGACTTGTGGGGCTCTCACCAGGTTCTGTTACCCGGAATCCTTGGCAAACCTCAAAATGTGACCAAAAAACACTTTTTCCTCACATTTCTGCGATGGAAAGTTATGGAATCTAAGAGGAGCCAGAAACTTCCCTCCACCCAGCATTCCCCCAGGTATCCCTAAAAAAATGGTACCTCACTTTTGTGGTAGGCCTAGTACCTAGGAAAGGAAATGCCCCAAAACACAGCATGAACACTTCACATTTTCCAAAAGAAAACTGAGCTGGTTTTTGCAAAGTGCCTAGCTGTGGATTTTGGCCTCTAGCTCAGCCAGCTCCTAGGGAAATCTGGCAAACCAATATTTTTTTTTAAGCTAGACACCTAGGGGAATTCAGGATGGGGTGACTTGTAGGGCTCCCATCAGGTTCTGTTACCCTGAATCCTTTGCAAACCTCAAAATTTGGCAAAAAAAACAATTTATCCTCACATTTTGGTGAAAGAAAGTTCTGGTATCTGAGAGGTGCCACACATTTCCTTCCACCCAGCACTCCCCCAGGTCTCTCAATAAAAATGGTACCTCATTTGTATGGGTAGGTCTAGTGCCCGCAAACCCACATCAAATTTTCCCAAAGAAAACTGAGCTGTTTTTTGCAAAGTGCCTACCTGTGGTTTTTGGCCTCTACTCCACCTATCACCTAAGGAAACCTAGCAAACCTATACATTTATGGAAAGTAGACACCAAGGGGAATGCGGAATGGGGTGACTTGTGGGGCTCTCTCCAGGTTCTGTTACCCAGAATCTTTTGAAAACCTCAAAATTTGGCAAAAAAACAATTTTTCTTCACATTTCTGCGATGGAAAGTTCTGTAATCTAAGAGCAGCCAGAAATTTCCCTCCACCCAGCATTTTCCCAGGTATCCCAAAAAAAATGATACCTCACTTGTGTGGGTAGGGCTAGTACCCTGGAAAGGAAATGCCCCAAAACACAACATGGACACATCACATTTTCCCAAAGAAAATTGAGCTGTTTTTTGCAAAGTGCCTAACTGTGGATTTTGACCTCTAGCTCACTGGCACCTAGGGAAACCTACCAAACCTGTGCATTTTTGAAAGCTAGACACCAAGGGGAATCCAGGATGGGGTGACTTTTGGAGCTCTCACCAGGTTCTGTTACCCAGAATCATTTGCAAACCTCAAAATCTGGAAAAAAAACACCTTTTCCTCACATTTCGGTGATGGAAAGTTCTGGAAGCTAAGAGGAGCCAGAAATTTCCCTCCGCCCAGCATTCCCCCGGGTATCCCAAGAAAAAAGATACCTCACTTGTGTGGGTAGGCCTAGTACCCGGGAAAGGAAATGCCCCAAAACACAACATGGACACATCACATTTTCCAAAAGAAAACTGAGCTGTTTTTTGCAAAGTGCCTAGCTGTGGATTGTGGCCTCTAGCTCAGCTCACACCTAGGGAAATCTAGCAAACCAATACATTTGTTAAAGCTAGGCACCTAGGGGAATTCAGAATGGGGTGACTTGTAGGGCCCCCATCAGGTTCTGTTGCCCAGAATCCTTTGTAAACCTCAAAATGTGGCATAAAAAACACTTTTCCCTCAAATTTTGGTGAAAGAAAGTTCTGGAACTTGAGAGGAGCCACACATTTCCTTCCACTGAGCATTCCCTCAGATCTCCCAATAAAAATGGTACTTTATTTGTGTGGGTAGGCCTAGTGCCCACAACAGGAAATGTCCCAAAACACAACTTGGACATATCACATTTTCCCAAAGAAAACTGAGCTGTTTTTTGTAAAGTGCCTAGCTGTGGATTTTGGCCTCTACCTCAGCTACCCCCTAGGAAAACCAAGCAAACCTGTACATTTATGGAAAGTAGACACCAAAGGGGAATCCAGAATAGGGTGACTTGTGAGGCTCTTGCCAGGTTCTATTACCCAGAATTCTTTGCAAACCTCAAACTATATAAAAAAAACACTTTTTCCTCACATTTCGGCGATGGAAAGTTCTGGAATAAAAGAGGAGCCAGAAATTTCCCTCCACCCAGCATTCCCCCAAGTCTCCCGATAAAAATGGTACCTCACTTGTGTGGGTAGGCCTAGCGCACGCAACAGGAAATTCCCCAAAAGACAATGTGGACACATCACATTTTCCCAAAGAAAACTGAGCTGTTTATTGCAAAGTGCCTAACTGTGGATTTTGACCTCTAGCCCAGCCAGCACCTAGGGAAACTTATCAAACCTGTGCGTTTTTAAAACTAGACACCAAGGGTATTCCAGGATGGGGTGACTTTTGGAGCTCTCACCAGGTTCTCTTACCCAGAATCCTTTGCAAACCTCTAAATTTCGCAAAAAAAACACTTTTCCCTCACATTTTGAAGATGGAAAGTTATGGAATCTTAGGGGATCCACAAACTTCCTTCTACCCAGCGTTCCCCCAGGTCTCCCAAAAAAAAAAATGGTACCTCACTTGTGTGGGTAGGCCTCGTACCTGGTAAAGGAAATGCCCCAAAACCCAACATGGACACATCACATTTTCCAAAAGAAAACTGAGCTGTTTTTTGCAAAGTGCCTAGCTGTGGATTTTGGCCTCTAGCTCAGCCGGCACCTAAGGAAATCTAGCAAACTTATATATTTCTGAAAGCTAGACAACTATGGGAATTCACAATGGGGTGACTTGTAGGGATCACATCAGGTTCTGATACTCAGAATCCTTTGCAAACCTCAAAATTTGGTAAAACAAACCCCAATTTTTCCTCATATTTCGGTGAAAGAAAGTTCCGGAATCTGAGAGGAGCCACAAATGTCCTTCCACCCAGCATTCTCCCAGGTCTCCCAATAAAAATGGTACCTCACTTGTGTTGGTAGGCCTACTGCCCACAACAGGAAATGCCCCTAAAGACAACGTGGACACATCACATTTTCCCAAAGAAAACTGAGCAGTTTTTTGCCGAGTGCCTAACTGTGGATTTTGACCTCTAGCCCAGCCAGCACCTAGGGAAACCTATCAAACCTGTGTGTTTTTTAAAACTAGACACCAAGGGTAATCCAGGATGGAGTGACTTTTGGAGCTCTCACCAGGTTCTCTTACCCAGAATCCTTTGAAAACCTCAAAATTTCACACAAAAAACAGGTTTCCCTCACATTTTGGTGATGGAAAGTTCTGGAATCTGAGGGGATCCACAAACTTCCTTCTACCCAGTGTTCCCCCAGGTCTCCCAAAAAAAAATTGTACCTCACTTGTGTGGGTAGGCCTAGTACCTGGGAAAGGAAATGCCCCAAAACCCAACATGGACACATCACATTTTCCAAAAAGAAAACTGAGCTGTCTTTTGCAAAGTGCCTAGTTGTGGATTTTGGCCTCTAGCTCAGCCGGCACCTAGGGAAATCTAGCAAACCTATATATTTTTAAAAGCTAGACACCTATGGGAATTCAGAATGGGATGACATGTAGGGCTCTCATCAGGTTTTGTTACCCAGAATCCTTTGCAAACCTCAAAATGTGGCAAACAAAAAAACACTTTTTCCTCATATTTCGGTGAAAGAAAGTTCTGGAATCTGAGAGGAGCCACAAATTCCCTTCCAACCAGCATTCCCCTAGGTCTCCCAATAAAAATGGTACCTCACTTGTGTTGGTAGGCCTTGTGCCCGCAACAGGAAATGCCCCTAAAGAGAACGTGGACACATCACATTTTCCCAAAGAAAACTGAGCTGTTTTTTGCAAAGTGCCTACCTGTGGTTTTTGGCCTCAACTCCAGTTATCACCTAGGGAAACCTTGCAAACCTATACATTTATGGAAAGTAGACACCAAGGGGAATGCAGAATGGGATGACTTGTGGGGCTCTCACTAGGTTCTGTTACCCAGAACCCTTTGCAAACCTCAAAATTGGCAAAAACTATTTTTCTTCACATTTCAGCGATGGAAAGTTCTGGAATCTAAGAGGAGCCAGAAATGTCCCTACTCCCAGCATTCCCCGAGGTATCCCCCACAAAATGGTACCTCCCTTGTGTGGGTAGGCCTAGTACCCGGGAAAGGAAATGCCCCAAAACACCACATGGGCACATCACATTTTCCAAAAGAAAACTGAGCTGTTTTTTGCAAAGTGCCTAGCTGTGGATTTTGGACTCTAGCTCAGCCAGCTCCTATGGAAATCTAGCAAACCAATAATTTTTTTACAGCTAGACACCTAGGGAAATTCAGAATGGGGTGACTTGTAGGGCTCCCATCAGGTTCTGTTACCCAGAATCCTTTGCAAACCTTAACATTTGGCATAAAAAATCAATTTTTCCTCAAATTTTGGTGAAAGAAAGTTCTGGAATCTGAGAGGAGCCACACATTTCCTTCCACCCAGCATCCCCCCAGATCTCCCAATGAAAATGCTACCACATTGGTGTTGGTAGGCATAGTGCCCACAACAGGAAATGTCTCAAAACACAACGTGGACACATCACATTTTCCCAAAGAAAACTGAGCTGTTTATTGCAAAGTGCCTAACTGTGGATTTTGACCTCTAGCCCAGCCGTCACCTAGGGAAACCTCGCAAACCTAGACATTTATGGAAAGTAGACATCAAGCGGAATCCAGAATGAGTGACTTGTGGGGCTCTCAACAAGTTCTATTACCCAGAAATGTTTGCAAACCTTAAAATATGGGAAAAAACAAAACTTTTTCCTCACATTTCGGCGATGGAAAGTTCTGGAATCTAAGAGGAGCCACACATTTCCCTCTACCCAGCATTCCCCCAAGTCTCCCGATACTAATGGTACCTTACTTCTGTAGGTAAGCCTAGTGCCACAACAGGAAATGATCCAAAATACAACATTGACACATCACATTTTCACAAAGAAAACTGAGCTGTTTTTTGCAAAGTCCATACCTGTGGATTTTGACATCTAGCCCAGCCGGCACTTTGGGAAACCTAAAAAACCTGTGTGCTTTTTAAAACTAGACACCAAGGGGAATTGAGGATGGGGTGACATTTGGAGCTCTCACCAGGTTCTGTTACTCACAATCCTTTGCAAACCTCACAATTTGGCAAAAAAAAAATGCATTTTCCTCACATTTCGGTGATGAAAAGTTCTGGAATCTCTGGGGAGCAACAAACTTCCTTCTACCCAGCGTTCCCAAGGTCTCCCAAAACAAATAGTTCCTCACTTGTGTGGGTAGGCCTAGTACCCGCGAAAGGAAATACCCCAAAACAAAACATGGACACATCACATATTCCAAAAGAAAACTAAGCTGTTTTTTGCAAAGTGCCTAGCTGTGGATTTTGGCCTCTAGCTCAGCCGGCACCTAGGGAAATCTAGCAAACCTATAAATTTTTGAAAGCTTGACACCTAGGACAATTCGGAATGGGGTGACTTGTGGGGCTCTCATCAGGTTCTGTTACCCAGAATCCTTTGCAAACCTCAAAATTTGGCAAAAAATAAAACATTTCCTCACATTTCGGTGAAAGATAGTTCTGGAATCTGAAAGGAGCCACAAATTACCTTCTACCCAGCCTTCCCCCAGGTCTCCCAATAAAAATGGTACCTCACCTGTGTGGGTAGGCCTAGTGCCTGCAACAGGAAATGCCCCAAAACACGACGAGGACACATCACATTTTCCCAAAGAAAACTGAGCTTTTTTTTTGCAAAGTGTTTAACTGTGGATTTTGGCCTCTAGCTCAGCTACCACCTTCGTAAACCTAGTAAACCTATACATCTATGGAAAGAAGAGAACAAGGGTAATCCAGAATGGGTGACTTGTGGGGCTCTCACAAGGTTCTATTACCCAGCATTGTTTGAAAACCTTAAAATATGTTAAAAAAAAACGTTTTTCCTCACATTGCAGCGATGGAAAGTTCTGGAATCTAAGAGGAGCCGCACATTTCCCTCTACCCAGCATTCCCCCAAGTCTCCCAACAAAAATGGTACCTCACTTGTGTGGGTAAGCCAAGTGCCCACAACAGAAAATGACCCAAAAGACAACGTGGACTTATCACATTTTCACAAAAAAAACTGAGCTGTTTTTTGCAAAGTCCCTAACTGTGGATTTTGACATCTAGCCCAGCTGGCACCTAGAGGAAACCTACCAAACCTTTGTTTATTTTAAAACTAGACACCAAGGGGAATTGAGGATGGGGTGACATTTGGAGCTCTCACCAGGTTCTGTTACCCAGAATCCTTTGCAAACCTCACAATTTGGCAAAAAAAAAAAAAAAATTCCTCACATTTCGGTGATGAAAAGTTCTGGAATCTCTGAGGAGCAACAAACTTCCATCTATCCAGCGTTCCCCTAAGTCTCCCAAAAAAAATGGTCACTCACCGGTGTGGATAGACCTAGTACCTGGGAAAGGAAATGCCCCAAAACACAACATTGACACATCACATTTTCACAAAGAAAACTGAGCTGCTTTTTGCAAAGTGCGTAGCTGTGGGTTTTGGCCTCTAGCTCAGACGGCACCTAGGGAAATCTAGCAAACCTATACATTTTTTAAAGCTAGACACCTAGGGGAATTAAGAATGGGATGACTTGTGGGGCTCTCATCAGGTTCTATTACCCAGAATCCTTTGCAAACCTCAAAATTTGGCAAACAAAAACAATTATTTCTCATATTTCGGTGATGGAAAATTCTGGAATCTGATGGGAGCCACAAACTTCCTTTTACCCAGCATTCCCCCAGGTCTCCCGAAAACAATGGTACCTCACTTGTGTGGGTAGGCTAGTGCCCGTAACAGGAATGGATCACATAAGGGTCAATGGTAATCCTTGCATGAGGGCTACTGTTAACCCTGGAGTGATCCATTCCTGATGCAGGCACTATACACAGGCACACAAGTGGGGTTGAGCTTTTATCAGGACAAGTGGAGAAACTCTAAGTGGTAGGAACTGTGTGGATCCCTGCACATTCCTGTGGTTTCTGTGATGAAAAAGGAAGGAAAATAGTGTTTTTAATCATTGTTTCACTTTTGCAGGGTATTCGAGGTAAGAAAACATTGTGAAATCCAAACACGCCACACTTCCTTGGACTGCCTCAGGTGTCTAGTTTTCAGAAATGTCTGGGTGTGGTAGGTTTCCTGTTAGAAATGGGGTCTTTGTTTGACAGTCAGGTTACCCCTGTTCAAGCAAGGACCCTCACTCTAGTCAGGGTAAAAGAGAATCACCCTCAGCTAACCCCTGCTTACCCCCTTGGTAGCTTGGCAGAGCAGTAGGCTTAACTTCAGAGCGCTAGGTGTAAAGTGTTTGTACCAACACACACAGTAACTTAATGAAAACAGTACAAAATGACACAACACCTGTTTAGAAAACTAGGAAATATTTATCTAAACAAAACAAGACCAAAACGACAAAAATCCGACATACACAAGTCAAGTTATGATTTTTTAAAGATTAAACTCAAAAATAGCGCTTAGAAACAAAAATGCTTCGATGAGATGTTAACACGGCATCGTGACGGAGTCGTTCCCAACAAGCCAACACCAGCGGGGCCGGACACGGAGTCGTGTAGACTCTGTGCGAAACGTTGAGTCCGTGCACCTCGAGCGGCGTCGGTCACGACGTGGTGCGGCGACTTCCACGGAATCGCGGACTTCAGTGGGGCTGCTGCGGCATCGGGCCTGCGAAGAGCGTCGCGTTCCAGCAAAGGTCACGGCGTCAGGTGCAGGCGGCGTTACCGGATTCAGCAGCAGCGTCGGTCCGAAGTCGTCCGAAGTCGATTTCCTTAGATTTCTACCAGCTTTCCTTTCAAGGGCCCAGGGACTGGATAGGGCACCACTTGTCGGGGCAGGAGTCTCTCCAGAGACTCCAGGTGCTGGCAGAGAGAAGTCTTTGCTGTCCCTGAGACTTCAAACAACAGGAGGCAAGTTCTAACTCAAGCCCTTGGAGATTTCTTCACAAGATGGAAGGCACACAAAGTCCAGTTTTTGCCCTCTTACTCTGGCAGAAGCAGCACTGCAGGAAAACTCCACAAAGCACAGTCACAGGCAGGGCAGCACTTCTTCCTCAGCTATCAGCTCTTCTCCAGGCAGAGGTTCCTCTTGGTTCCAGAAGTGTTTCTAATGTCTGTAGATTTGGGTGCCCTTCTTATACCAATTTTAGTCTTTGAAGTCACCTTTCTTCAAAGGGGGCTCACACCTAATTGTGAAATCCTGCCTTGCCCAGGCAAGGTATCAGACACACAGCAGGGGGTTGGAGCCGACATTGTCAGAGGCAGGCACAGTCCTTTCAGATGAGAGTGACCACTCCACCCCTCCTTCCTAGCAGAGATGGCTAATCAGGAAATGCAGGTTACACCCCAGCCCCCTTTGTGTCACTGTCTGGTGTGAGGTGAAAAACAATCCAACTGTCAAACTGACCCAGACAGGGAATCCACAAACACGGCAGAGTCACAGAATGGTTTAAGCAAGAAAATGCTCACTTTCTAAAAGTGGCATTTTCAAACGCACAATCTTAAAATCAACTTTACTAAAAGATGTATTTTTTAAGTGTGAGTTCAGGGACCCCAAACTCCACATGTCCATCTACTCTCTAGGGGAATCTACAGTTTAATCATATTTAAAGGGAGCCCCCATATTATCCTATGAGAGAGACAGGCCTTGTAATAGTGAAAAACGAAGTTGGCGGTATTTCACTGTCAGGACATATAAATCACATTACTATATGTCCTACTTTATCCATACACTGCACCCTGCCCTTGGGGCTACCTAGGGCCTACCTTAGGGGTGCCTTACATGTAAGAAAAGGGAAGGTTTAGGCCTGGCAAGTGGGTACCCTTGCCAAGTCGAATTTACAGTGTAAAAATATACACACAGACACTGCAGTGGCAGGTCTGAGACATGATTACAGGGTTACTTGTGTGGGTGGCACAACCAGTGTTGCAGGCCCACTAGTAACATTTGATTTACAGGCCCTGGGCACCTCTAGTGTACTTTACTAGGGACTTAACAGTAAAACAAATAGGCCAATCATGGATAAACCAATTACATACAATTTACACGGAGAGCATATGCACTTTAGCACTGGTTAGCAGTGGGAAAGTGATCAGAGTTCAAAAGCCAACAGCGACAGGTCAGAAAAAAATAGGAGGCAGGAGGCAAAAAGATTCAGGATGACCCTGCATAAGCAAAAGTCCAACATTTCCCTATATAGCAGCAAAGCCCAGGACCAAATACTCAGGTGACTGTCTTACAAAACGAGACTAGTTTGTGGCAGGTAATTTTGATGTCTCCACAATCCGTTTTGGGCTCTTCCCTGTCGCGGTCACTTGCCCACCCACACAAGGGATTCAGCGTTTTTCTCTGCAGACTTAGTGGAACGCTGGGTGGTAGAAAATGTGTGGCTGCCTGCAGATTCCAGGACTTCCCCTCACTAAATTCATTGAAGCCTCCTTCTTCCTCAACATTACTGAAGGCATGCGTAATGAACCATTAATAATTACTCCTATGAAGCCACCCAAGGCTCAGGAAGACATGTTTTTCTTGCGCCTTAAGCATACTCAAGGTGCTAAATCCAGATCCTTCCAGTTTGTGGATGCA
Source organism: Pleurodeles waltl (assembly GCF_031143425.1). Classification (NCBI taxonomy): domain Eukaryota; kingdom Metazoa; phylum Chordata; class Amphibia; order Caudata; family Salamandridae; genus Pleurodeles; species Pleurodeles waltl. The sequence goes on along the minus strand of NC_090448.1, from coordinate 121,276,194 downwards.
AGTTGGGGTGTCCGAGTATGCTGTGCAAAGCGATTCCTCGAACTGAGCAAGCATATCTACCTTTGAAACGAAGGCAGACATGCTGGGGAATTCTCGCAATGTTCCTTAAAGAGAAGGTCATAGGCTATGAAAAAGGGTAGTCTTTGGCACAGAGGGGAGTCCGTGAGAACGTAGCATATTCCCCAGCCAACATCATGTACCGTTCTGTGACTGCAATGCACTTATCATACAGCAAATTGAATATCTACTAAGTTCAGATGGAGGATGAACATGAAAAGCAGGTCAAACACTGATCCATATGTGTCATTGTCCTTCAGTGCTGGGATGGCACGAATGGGTTTGAACCCATAGGTGTAGATGATGTACATCTGTACTACCTTTACTATCTGCTTTCTACCTGTGCAGGATCCCTGTGAAGGTACACCTACCATAGGATTTCCTTATCCATTCATGTCTGTCCTCATCAGAGTCCTGACTAATCCTGTATAATTGGCAAGTGAACCCATACTAGTTTGTGGATGCAAGTTGGGGGTGTCGAGTATGGCTTGGGAGGCCTTTGCCTCGAAATGAGCAAGCATATCTACCATTGAAACTAAGGCAGACATGCTGGTGAAGAAATCCTATGGTCTCTAAAGTAAAAAGTCAAACAAATATCCAGTGTGACTCATTCACCAACACTTCTGCTTTTGCTTTGAAAGTGAAGCTACAAATTGAGTTTGCACACTTTCAAAAAAGTAAAAATGGTGGTGAATTTGCCCGACAGGACATTTGTTTGACTTATTACACTTACTCTGGTTCTCGTTGGCAATCCTGGTGGTCCTTGTGTAGCATACATAATTTCCCTAACAAGTATTTCAAAATTTAGTCATGCCTTTAACATTTTGCACCACATGGTACTCCGGGACAATGTGGCATATGTTCTGTCCACTAGTATGTGCAGTATGGGGACTATAATGCACATTCATTGAACAGAACACCTACCACGTTCGGACGGTGGATATAGGTGTCAAGCAGGCCATAAGGAAGTCCATGATTTCCTGAAGTAGATGAAGTAAAATTCTGTGGCTGCTTGCCTAACGAAGCAGTGGCCCATGGACATTAGGAATCCATGCACAGACACTGAAAGGATTACCCAACGGCAGCTCCACCTCAGTTGATTTCCCAGAACTTTGCTTTAGTATGATACAAGGTAAAGCAAGTAGGGACACAGAGGCCTGGTTGAGATGGGCACTGGGGACAGTAACACCGACTCTCCTGTCGCTTTCCATGCTTCGAGCACCCTTTAGAGCAACGACATGGATGATCCTTTTTGGGTGTTTTAGGAATGCGATCAGCAAAGTGTTGCTCCAGCAGCCTTGCCACATCCTCCAGAACATATGAGGTAGAGACTGCTGCTGTTTCTGTAACAGCAGTGAGGCTTTCAATTTCAGACAACTGGAAGTTAAGGAAAGTTACGAGTCTTCCTGTGGTTGTCTCACAGTAAACAACATACCATATGTTGCCATCTGGATCAGGTGGGTAAACAGTTTCTTGTACCAAGTGCAAGTTTTACGACACACATTGTATGGTTGAAGAACCTGGTCGTTCTTGTTCACTACGCCCATGTACTTATTGTAATCAAGTATATAGGTGGGCTTGTGGACTACGGCCATCTGACCCCAAACCGTGATGGGGAAGTGCTCTCATCATGTATTGTAGTGAGCACATATACATCACGCCTATCCAAGAACTTGACTGCGAGCAGTTTGTTGGAACTTAATTCAGTACTCTGGGATTTCTGGAGCTTCTTGCAAACAAGCTCTTGAGGGAACCCTTTGAGGTTACAATGAACTGTAACACAGTCCACAGTGGCATCTTTGTAGAACTCACTGAACAGCTCCTGTATAGAAATTGTCCACATAAAGGTTATAACCTTTGTGAAGGAATGGCTGGACAAGTTCCCATACAATCCTACCTGTGACTCCTAACACTGGAGGGCAATCAACAGGGTTTAGGGTAGAGTCCTTCCCTGTATACACTCTCAAGCTGTACAAATAGCCAAAAGAACTCTCACATAGCATGTACAGCTTCATGCCATAGTGAGCTACATTGCTCGCAATATACTGTCTGAACAGCAGCCGTCCTTTGTACAGGATCAAGGACTCATCGACTGCTATATTCTTTCCAGGAGTATAAATCTCTGGAAACCTGGCAGACAAATGTTCCACGACAGGCCGAATTATGAACAACCTGTCATGGTCTGGATGGTCCTGGGACAATGCAGCAGAACTGTCATTGAAATGCTGCATGCGCTGCAGTAGCAAAAAATGATCTCTGCTCATGTATGGTGCAAAGATGGGGTTACTCAAACTGTGCAAGTCGTCCAGTAGGACTGCAAGGTGGGTTTCTGCACTAACCCCGTTTTGAGCGTAAGGCCCAGAAATATCTTCAACTCCACCAGCAAAGTGGGAGTCCACTGGTGTGCCCTAGAACGGGGCCCTAGAATGCCTCCATGCTCCCTCAGAAATTGGTCTGCACGCAAATTTGTTTGCTGCACAAATTCCTGAAGTAAGTCAACATACGAAAACAAATGGACGTAGCCGACTTTACATCCAGCATCACCAGTAAAAGGTGGAAATTGGGGCTGAACTAAATTGGGGGCTGCCAAGAGAGCACTCTCTCTGTGCTTGCAGCTGCACGCACCTGCTCTCTGGGTTCGGCTAACCCGCTGTTGCCTCGCTGCACTTGCTTGCAAAGGGACAGCACGACTATCGTCATCGTCTCTCTCAGAATCGCTGGAAGAGGTGTCGTTGGATAGGACTCCGCCTACGGAAAAATCACTCCCAGATTCTGCCCCATTGTCCTTTCCCTCAGATGCTGTCTCAGTCTCTGATCCTACCAGAGAGCTATCCTCCATAACGTGAGTTAGGGCTTGAGCAGCAGTCATCCAACAAGACACCATGGGGGTCATTCTGACCAGGGCCACGAATGACTCAAGCACCGCCAACAGGCTGGCGGTGCTTCATAGCCGCGGTCGGAAAACCGGGTCTGGCGGTTTCCTGCCGGATTTCCCCCGGCTGGGCGAATCCTCCATGGCGGCACTGCAAGCAGCGCCGCCATGGGGATTCTGACCCCCTTCCCGCCAGCCTGTTTCTGGCGGTTTTCACCGCCAGGAACAGGCTGGTGGGAACGGGTGTCCTGGGGCCCCTGTGGGCCCCTGCACTGCCCATGGCACTGGCATGGGCAGTGCAAGGGCCCCTTAACAGGGCCCCAGCCTGCTTTTCACTGTCTGCCTAGCAGACAGTGAAAAGCGCGACGGGTGCAACTGCACCCGTCGCACACCTGCAACACCGCCGCCTCCATTCGGAGCCGGCTTCTATGTTGCAGGCCCCTTTCCCGCTGGGCCGGCGGGCGCTACCTTAGGTAGCGCCCGCCGACCCAGCGGGAAAGTTAGAAAGGCCCCAGCGGTCTTTTGACCGCGGGGCGGCCTTATGGTGGTTCCCTCCAGGCGGGCGGCGACCGCCGTCCGCCGGGGTCAGAATGACCCCCCATGTCTCCTACTGCCTAAACTTTCCCTCTAAAGTACTAGCCTACGTAGAAGGCAGATAGAGTCACAAAATTGCTCGTGGGTGTGTGTGATGTGTCCAATAGTAAATGTCGGCACCTTAGCTTTGCTTCTTCTCTGATTCAGCAGATTCTCTGAAGACACTGAAAAAACAAAAAAGACATGCTATTACTTCACCTTACCATAGACCCATCATCACAGCCTTTAGCGCTTGTGGCACCCAATGCGACAAACATTTTTGGTGCTCTGCCTCCCATGACCTCCTTTTTTAATTCCCTCAGTACCACCCAGAAAAAATGCCCTCCATATCCCCATAGCCACCCCCATATACATTTAATTTGTTTTAAAGCAGAGGTAATGCCTTGCTTTACTAATCCACTTGGCTAAATACATGTTTATCCTTTGCAGCAGGCAAATAAACCATCTGCGCTACTTTATGGTGTCAAAACTGCCACTAGACAAGACAGATATATCTCTTTCTCTCTCTATGTCCCTCTTTCTCTCTATCTCCATCTATCTCTACATATATATATACATCACTTTTATATATGTGTGGTGTCCCTGGGGGGCGATCGTGGTGCCCGGAAATCGACACATGTTAAAAAAAACGATATATATGTGTATATACATAATTATCTAGAGAGATTTGTCTCTCATTAAATATATTTATATGTATATATATATATATATTTATATATACATATATTTATATGTGTATATATATATATAAATATATTTATATGTAAAAAATATATATATATATATATATATATATATATATATATATCTATATATATATAGATATATATATATATATATATCAAACCAAAACCCTTTCAGGGATAGAGCGCCGCATAAATTATGCAAAAAACAAAGGAGAACTCTGGGAAGTTCCCAATTTTAGGTGGAGAGCTGCTCTAGTAAGGAGCACCCTGCAACACCAGCGACACTCTAGATTTGCTCACCTCAAATGTCTGCTTATCTAGCAAAGTCTTTAAGCATAGGATTAGCACAGTGCTATCCTCGCCGAGCTAGATAGTGACAAAGTCTTTTGCCATTTGTACAGCAAAATCTTTAAGCATAGGATTGACATAGTGTCATCCTTGCCGAGCTGTAAAATAACAAAAGCCATTTACCACTCCAGGCACAGTATTACAGCTTTGGACTGGTCAAATACCATCCAAGCCAACCTGGAATGAGTAAAGCAACCCCTGACACGTGTTTCGCTCTCATTAGAGCTCTTCAGAGGAGTATAGCTTTGTCCAGACACAAGGGAGCACCCAGTATAAGTCAAACCAAAACTCTTTCAGGGATAGAGCGCCAAAGCTGTAATACTGTGCCTGGAGTGGTAAATGGCTTTTGTCATTTTACAGCTCGGCAAGGATGACACTATGTCAATCCTATGCTTAAAGATTTTGCTGTACAAATGGCAAAAGACTTTGTCACTATCTAGCTCGGCGAGGATAGCACTGTGCTAATCCTATGCTTAAAGACTTTGCTAGATAAGCAGACATTTGAGGTGAGCAAATCTAGAGTGTCGCTGGTGTTGCAGGCTGCTCCTTACTAGAGCAGCTCTCCACCTAAAATTGGGAACTTCCCAGAGTTCTCCTTTGTTTTTTGCATAATTTATGCGGCGCTCTATCCCTGAAAGGGTTTTGGTTTGACTTATACTGGGTGCTCCCTTGTGTCTGGACAAAGCTATATTCCTCTGAAGAGCTCTAATGAGAGCAAAACACGTGTCAGGGGTTTCTTTACTCATTCCAGGTTGGCTTGGATGGTATTTGACCAGTCCAAAGCTGTAATACTGTGCCTGGAGTGGTAAATGGCTTTGGTCATTTTACAGCTCGGCAAGGATGACACTATGTCAATCCTATGCTTAAAGATTTTGCTGTACAAATGGCAAAAGACTTTGTCACTATCTAGCTCGGCGAGGATAGCACTGTGCTAATCCTATGCTTAAAGACTTTGCTAGATAAGCAGACATTTGAGGTGAGCAAATCTAGAGTGTCGCTGGTGTTGCAGGCTGCTCCTTACTAGAGCAGCTCTCCACCTAAAATTGGGAACTTCCCAGAGTTCTCCTTTGTTTTTTGCATAATTTTTGCGGCGCTCTATCCCTGAAAGGGTTTTGGTTTGACTTATACTGGGTGCTCCCTTGTGTCTAGACAAAGCTATACTCCTCTGAAGAGCTCTAATGAGAGCGAAACACGTGTCAGGGGTTGCTTTACTCATTCCAGGTTGGCCTGGATGGTATTTGACCAGTCCAAAGCTGTAATACTGTGCCTGGAGTGGTAAATGGCTTTTGTCATTTTACAGCTCGGCAAGGATGACACTATGTCAATCCTATGCTTAAAGATTTTGCTGTACAAATGGCAAAAGACTTTGTCACTATCTAGCTCGGCGAGGATAGCACTGTGCTAATCCTATGCTTAAAGACTTTGCTAGATAAGCAGACATTTGAGGTGAGCAAATCTAGAGTGTCGCTGGTGTTGCAGGGTGCTCCTTACTAGAGCAGCTCTCCACCTAAAATTGGGAACTTCCCAGAGTTCTCCTTTGTTTTTTGCATAATTTATGCGGCGCTCTATCCCTGAAACGGTTTTGGTTTGACTTATACTGGGTGCTCCCTTGTGTCTGGACAAAGCTATACTCCTCTGAAGAGCTCTAATGAGAGCGAAACACGTGTCAGGGGTTGCTTTACTCATTCCAGGTTGGCTTGGATGGTATTTGACCAGTCCAAAGCTGTAATACTGTGCCTGGAGTGGTAAATGGCTTTTGTCATTTTACAGCTCGGCAAGGATGACACTATGTCAATCCTATGCTTAAAGATTTTGCTGTACAAATGGCAAAAGACTTTGTCACTATCTAGCTCGGAGAGGATAGCACTGTGCTAATCCTATGCTTAAAGACTTTGCTAGATAAGCAGACATTTGAGGTGAGCAAATCTAGAGTGTCGCTGGTGTTGCAGGGTGCTCCTTACTAGAGCAGCTCTCCACCTAAAATTGGGAACTTCCCAGAGTTCTCCTTTGTTTTTTGCATAATTTATGCGGCGCTCTATCCCTGAAAGGGTTTTGGTTTGACTTATACTGGGTGCTCCCTTGTGTCTGGACAAAGCTATACTCCTCTGAAGAGCTCTAATGAGAGCGAAACACGTGTCAGGGGTTGCTTTACTCATTCCAGGTTGGCTTGGATGGTATTTGACCAGTCCAAAGCTGTAATACTGTGCCTGGAGTGGTAAATGGCTTTTGTCATTTTACAGCTCGGCAAGGATGACACTATGTCAATCCTATGCTTAAAGATTTTGCTGTACAAATGGCAAAAGACTTTGTCACTATCTAGCTCGGCGAGGATAGCACTGTGCTAATCCTATGCTTAAAGACTTTGCTAGATAAGCAGACATTTGAGGTGAACAAATCTAGAGTGTCGCTGGTGTTGCAGGGTGCTCCTTACTAGAGCAGCTCTCCACCTAAAATTGGGAACTTCTCAGAGTTCTCCTTTGTTTTTTGCATATATATATATATATATATATATATATATATATATACATAGAGAGAGAGAAAGAGACTGACTCTCTACATAACTTCTCTCTTTTTTTTGTTTTTATACATGTGTGCCTTCCCAGGGGCCGATCATGACCCCATGGCAAGGCACACATGCATAAAAAATGCTCCCATAGGGGTCAGCCCTTTTTAAAAAAAATATTCCCTGGGGGGCATGATCGTCCCCCCAGGGAAAACTATTTAACATATTACCCCCCCAGGGGTGGGCCGTGTAGAAAGGACCAACCCCACCATTTTTATTTTCTAAATAAAACGTTTATTTCATATTCTGAGGGGCGCGATCGCCCCCCAGTAGAACCCCAACATATTTTTATAAAATATTACTGCCCCTATGGGGGGCGGGCCACTTACACGGGGGCTGACCCCCCCAAACAAGATCCCTGGTGTCTAGGGCCATTTCCTGGCCATGGATCGCAGCCGTGCTGCGATTCATGGCCAGGAAATGGTGCCAGGAAGGCATTGATGGAAAGGGGAGACTCTCCCCTTTCCATTGTTGCCTCCCTGGCATCTGGGGAGGTCGTTTTGGTATTTTTTCCCCACCGGAGTGGGAAGAGGACTCTCACCTGCTCCTCCGCTGATTCGGTGGGGAAAAAGGTGACGTCATCGCGCCTCGCAGCTAACTGACGTCACAGACGGGCTGGTAGGGGACAGGGGGAGATGCAGAAGTTCTTTCACGTCTCTCGGGGTGATAAAAGCACTCTTAAAATATTCATTAAACATGAAGACATTCACCTATCTATTTTGAGGCTTGAGTCAAGGCACTTATGAAAAAAACTTTCAGATGAGTAGAATCATTCCTCTCTTTAAAGTGCTTGAGGCTTTGTTCAAACAAAGCAAAGGTGGTGAAAATCACTTCAAAGACTTTACCTGCACGAAAAGCAAGCAGGTAGTCAATATGATCTTGTCCAAGTTCCTTTTGCAGCACTGACCGGCTGACCAACAATCCATCCATTATGACGTCTTCAGTTGCTGAGAACCTCACAGCATTGAGACTCGCTTGATTAGCCGCCATCTTTGCGGAAACCCCTTTCGGAAGGGTGGCCTGATCTCACACTGAAGAGTAGAGCTGCACCTGCTGGAAACACTAGAACCTCCTTCTTGGGTACCTCAGAGAACACAAACAACTGATCATGGTGTCTCCCCTGCCGGGTAAGTATCTGGTGGCATAGCAAGCAAAAGTCCCACGTCTGGGCATACCCTTCCCACTTAGGACGACAAATGGAAAACTAACATATGATGGATGGAATGCAAACCAAATCAAACATCCACCCCTAGTTACAGATCTGAGCTTAATCCATCCATTTTTTTGCGCGCCATGTCATTGCTGTTTGGAACCAGCCATATGCAAATAAGTCTTGACCCTGCTCCCCATGGGAACAGTGCATCCCAAACTGCCAAGCCAGGTCCTCCCTGGACCAGATCAAGCATCCTGGGACTGGTATCAGGGTATCACCCCTAATGAGATAGCTACCTTGAATCTGGTGCCATAGCAAGCACTGGGCCCACGTCTGGGCATACCCTTCCAACAGGGTCAAGACGGATTTGCATATGGCTGGACAAAAACTTTGGTGGCGTGGTGGGTCAAAACATATTTTAAACCCAGATCTTTCTGACTGGGTGTGAATGTTTGCATTGTACAGCATTCCGTCCATCATCTGTTTTTTTTAACTTTAGTTAGAGACACTACAGAATTTTTTAACCATACATTAACTGAATAATGTAGTGTCTTGCATGATTTGAATTAAAACTTTAGAGCTCCCACAGGACTCTATATCGGTGTGTGATGTAATCGCTGCTTTAGAATGTTGGAGTTCACGGGTACACAAATAAAGACGTGTTATTTACAACTCAGTTTGTGACCTAGTCATTCAGTGGGTAGCAGGCTGGGATAGACTCTACAGATATGATAGAAATTCATGGGTCATTAAGAGTTTACTTCTGCTGACTATCTAAAAGGAGCTAGTTAGTATACTTTAGACCTGATTATAAGTGATATACAGCAGAGTCTCTGAGTGGATTTACATGGTGTGGAAACATTGCACTCACCTTTGCTCTCTAGAATATCCAGCCAGTAAAATCACTTTGAGAAAGCGCTACATTGCAGCCTGACCTTTTTACCAATCCTCAGCTAGGCAACATTTTCTGCACCCTTCCCTAAGCCTTCCCATCCTCTCCACTCACCCCCCAACCACCGCAAAGAGGTCCCATATACCTTTGCCACCTGCTTAGCGAAGGTGGTAGATGTCAGAGCTAATACCACTTGAATAGTGATTTCCTTGCACGATTCTACTGAGACAGTTATTCTTAATTCGAAGTTTTTACTTGCAATAGTAGGAATTTAGGCCCGTATTTATACTCCGTTTGCGCCGAATTAGCGTCGTTTTTTTCGACGCAAATTCGGCGCAAAACTAACGCCATATTTATACTTTGGCGTTAGACGCGTCTAGCGCCAAAGTATGGGCAAATAGCGTAATTTTTTTGCGTGAACGCCTTCCTTGCGTTAATGAGATGCAAGGAAGGCGTTCCCGTCTAAAAAAATGACGGCGACGCAAATGCGTCGTATTTATACTCCCGGGCAAAAATCACGCCCGGGAGGTAGCGGGTCAAAAAACCCCGCATTTGCGCCACTATTTAACGCCTGGGTCAGGGTAGGCGTTAAGGGGCCTGTGGGCTCAAAATGAGCCCACAGGTGCCCTCCCCTGCCCCCAGGGACCCCCCCTGCCCACCCCAGGAGTACACCCAAGGATGGAGGGACCCACCCCAGGGACATTCAGGTAAGTTCAGGTAAGTATAATTTTTTATATTTTTTAATTTTTTTTGGGTGGCATAGGGGGGCCTTATTTGTGCCCCCCTACATGCCACTATGCCCAATGACCATGCCCAGGGGACATAAGTCCCCTGGGCATGGCCATTGGGCAAGGGGGCATGACTCCTGTCTTTACTAAGACAGGAGTCATTTAAATGGCGTCTGGGCGTCGAAAATAATGGCACAAATCGGGTTGAGGCGATTTTTTTGCCTCAACCTGACTTGCCCCATTTTAAGACGCCCTAACGCCATTTTCCCCCTACACCGGCGCTGCCTGGTCTACGTGGTTTTTTTCCACGCACACCAGGCAGCGCCGGTCTGCTAGCGCCGGCTAACGTCATTCCATAAATACGGCGCCCGCATGGCGCTTCAGAATGGCGTTAGACGGCGCTAAATTTTTTGACGCTAAACTGCGTTAGCGCAGTTTAGCGTCAAAAAGTATAAATATGGGCCTTAGATACTACCTGGTGTAATAAATTCTGGCAGCCAATAATCTCTACATAAACTTCCTCTTGGCTCATAATCGGGGCTTTCAGACTGTTTCACTTTGCATATTGACTCCACTGCTGACTGACAACTATTACATTCCCAAATCGAGAAACCTAGCAATGAAAAGGGACATTTCAAATGTCATGTTTAAAAATGTGTTTTAGTAAAGTTAAATTATATATCCATATATTCGTTTTCAAAGGAAATAATGTGTTCAAGTATCAAAGAATACATACTGCTAACTTTTAGTACTGTATGTAGGACATGGAGTTGTAATTGTGCATATGAAATAATCCACCAATCTAGATGTTTCTCCTAAAATATGAGGGTTGACTTCAGTGATCTCCTTGAATATTGGGCTGGTGGTTTCACTGCTGACAAAGGTATGGTGAAGGAAACATGATAAAAGATATAGCTTGTCAACTACAGCACTCACATCATAACCTCTCTGCTCCACTTTAATTAGTATCATTTTGCCTCGAATGGGTGTAATGTTTTAATATTCAGCTATCCATTTTGCTGAGTGCTCGAAAATGGATTGCCATCCCTTAATACAGGCCTTTGCCACACTTGAGAGAGGGCATATTAAAGACAATAATAGCCTTTAGCAGACTATTATAATGCTGCAGTGCTCAGCGCGAGCAGATCGACCTGTTTGTGTTAGGGTCCCTGTAGAAAAATCATTATGAGAAATCTGTAGCATGTTGTTCATTGTAGTTGTTTATTTTATGCAGGACAATTGACGGTGTCACCTATCCTGGAACAGTTAAAGAAAAGGAGGCTGCAAAAAAGCAATATGACAAAGCGGTGTCTCGTGGACAGACTGCAGGGCTCGTGAAGTAAGGATGTAGATTAGAGTCAACATTTGTTTGCATTAATTGTGTTTCAACGATAATTTCAATTTATAAATGTTAAAAGTTAAGGGGCATATTTATACTCCGTTTGCGCCGAAATTGCGTCGTTTTTTTCGACGCAATTTCGACGCAAAACTAACTCCATATTTATACTTTGGCGTTAGACGCATCTAGCGCCAAAGTTCATGGAGTTAGCGTCATTTTTTGGCGTGAACACCTTCCTTGCGTTAATGAGATGCAAGGGAGGCGTTCCCGTCTAAAAAATCGACTCCGAGGCATGTGCGTGGGATTTATACTCCCGGGCAAAAATCACGCCCGGGAGTGGGCAGGTCTAAAAAACCCGCTTTAGCGACGGATTTTAACGCCTGGGTCAGGACAGGCGTTAAGGGACCTGTGGGCCCAGAGGTGCCCCCCCATGCCCCCAGGGACACCCCCTGCCACCCTTGCCCACCCCAGGAGGACACCCAAGGATGGAGGGACCCATCCCAGGGACATTCAGGTAAGTTCAGGTAAGTATATATATTTTTTTTAAATATTTTTTTTTGGCATAGGGGGGCCTGATTTGTGCCCCCCTACATGCCACAATGCCCAATGACCATGCCCAGGGGACAGAAGTCCCCTGGGCATGGCCGTTGGGCAAGGGGGCATGACTCCTGTCTTTACTAAGACAGGAGTCATGTTAATGGCGTCTGGGCGTCGTGAAAAAATGGCGCAAATCAGGTTAAGTCGATTTTTTTGACTCAACCTGACTTGCCCCATTTTAAGACGCCCATACGCCATTTTCCCCAACGCCGGCGCTGCCTGGTGTACGTGGTTTTTTTCCACGCACACCAGGCAGCGCCGGTCGGCTAACGCCGGCTAACGTCATTCTATAAATACGGCGCCCGCATGGCGCTTCAGAATGGCGTTAGCCGCCGCTAATTTTTTTGACGCAAAACTGCGTTGGCGCAGTTTAGCGTCAAAAAGTATAAATACGGGCCTAAATGTTTTATAATCCCTTCGTTATATATCAATGAGCATTGCTACAATGCACTGCTTCACAAAAGTATATCCTTAGGGTATGGCCAGTGATGTAGTAAGATTGATTTGGACCCTAAAGCAAGCAATAACATTGACATTCCCGGTTAACCTGCCACACCTTTCAGACACCCCAAGCCAGTGGTGAGTTTCTTGCTTGCCTTTTTTTTCATACTTCAACGTATTTTAAGTTCCAGTAGGGAGTATCAGTGAGTAGCGACATTGGTCAATAACGAATTAGAGTTCAGGATCATCTTTCAGTGAATTCTTCGGGCAGTGGCACATTTTTAAGTGCACACGACTAGCCCCTGATAGGATGTATGCGCATTATTTATGTAGAGTGAAGCAAGGGAGGACTGTATCTTGTGTAAGGGGTGGGGAGACGATCAACAAGATCGTGAACATCAAGTGACGATTTCACAAAAACATTTTACGCACAGGGAGATTAAGGCCCGTATTTATACTCCGTTTGCGCCAAATTTGCGTCGTTTTTTTCGACGCAAATTCTGCGCAAAACTAACGCCATATTTATACTTTGGCGTTAGACGCGTCTAGCGCCAAAGTATTGGCAAATAGCGTCATTTTTTTGCGTGAACGCCTTCCTTGCGTTAATGAGATGCAAGGAAGGCGTTCCCGTCTAAAAAAATGACGGCGACGCAAATGCGTCGTATTTATACTCCCGGGCAAAAATCACGCCCGGGAGTTGGCGGGTCAAAAAACCCCGCATTTGCGCCACTATTTAACGCCTGGGTCAGGGTAGGCGTTAAGGGGCATGTGGGCTCAAAATGAGCCCACAGGTGCCCTCCCCTGCCCCCAGGGACCCCCCCTGCCACCCCAGCCCACCCCAGGAGGACACCCAAGGATGGAGGGACCCACCCCAGGGACATTCAGGTAAGTTCACGTAAGTATAATTTTTTATATTTTTAATTTTTTTTTGGGTGGCATAGGGGGGCCTTATTTGTGCCCCCCTACATGCCACTATGCCCAATGACCATGCCCAGGGGACATAAGTCCCCTGGGCATGGCCATTGGGCAAGGGGGCATGACTCCTGTCTTTACTAAGACAGGAGTCATTTAAATGGCGTCTGGGCGTCGAAAAAATGGCGCAAATCGGGTTAAGACGATTTTTTAGCGTCAACCCGACTTGCGCCATTTTAAGACGCCCTAGCGCCATTTTCCCCCTACGCCGGCGCTGCCTGGTCTACGTGTTTTTTTTCCACGCACACCAGGCAGCGCCGGTCTGCTTGCGCCGGCTAACGCCATTCCATAAATACGGCGCCCGCATGGCGCTTCGGAATGGCGTTAGACGGCGCTAAATTTTTTGACGCTAAACTGCGTTAGCGCAGTTTAGCGTCAAAAAGTATAAATATGGGCCTAAAGGTTTTGCCTAGAGTCACACCATGTTGAGCCTAGCACCGAGGTCAGATTTCAAACAAGTGTCTACAGGAGCCAGATGCCCTATCCTCCAGGTCCCATCTTCTCTCTTATAAGGACCTTTACCGAGGATATGTGAGATCTTCCAAAAGGAAATTATGAGTGAGGTTTTTTAGATCACTCAATCCCTTATTAATGTACGTATACTGCATCTGCTGTGGTTCTGGTTATAGCATTTTGGGCGCGGTTTGCCTTACGAGGTGCTATTGTTGGAACGAAAAGGAATAGTGAAAAAAATAATTAATGGAATGTGTGTTTTGCCATAGAAAGGGTTTTACAGTTTGATGACACGGCATGCACAGCCACCTGTTTCCTATACTTTAGCTGGATGCTCCAATCAGCCTTCCGCAAAGGGAGGTAATGATTCAAAGATTGTTTTTTTCAGCAATTCATTGGGGAACATGCTTTCAGTTACCACGCTCGTTTTCTTTATATCAGAATTCTGTGGTTTGCGTGCCCCCCAGGTAGAGGTCTTTGGCACAGGTAGAGGAACATACTCTTAAATGGGCATTCGTGGTTCAGTAGACAGGGTTGAGGACACATTCTGAGTTTGTTTTTGGCCTCACTCAAGTCGTTAGCGCTGGCCTGTGGCTCCAGTGGGCAGGCAAGATCAAAGGAAGTGGCCATGTCTACTAATACCTAGTTTGACGGCTCAATATTTGATGTACCATGTGAGAAAGAATGAGAGGTACTAAAGTGTTCAGGGTATTCCGTAATACTTATGTATAGTTTTTTAGGGGTAAGCAGAGTGCAGAGATCATGTTAAAATGTCCACATAACACTTGTAATTTAAGTGACAGCAGAGTCGTTGCTTTGTGTTCTTCAAATATCTGCTCAATCTTCTCAGCTCACCCTCCATAGCAAGTTTGTCTAGACTTTCAGGCTTTCAGAGCTGCATTTGTAAATTTGGATTCATTCCACTTTTCAGCTAAAACTCCATCATGATGAATGCTGGGTTGTGTTTTGTTCTTGCTTATGAGAACTGAGTAGGTTGGAGTAGTTTCTGGGATCATATTAAACACTCAAGCTTACAGGTTTACTGTTGGAGATGACCCTCCCTACAGGGTCACTCCCAAATGTTTGGCTTTCCTCCTCAACTTGTTGTTGGATTTTTGCTCTTGTTTTCCTTAGGACTGCTAACCAGTGGTAAAGTGCCTGTGCTATCTCCTTAAAACATGGTACATTTGGCATATGCTTGAGTGGCATATTTAATTTACTTATGTCCCTTGTAGAATGGTATACTATGTATCCAGAGCCCGTAAATTAAATGCTACTGGTGGGTCTGCAGCATGTATTGTGCCATCCACTTACATAGCACTTTAACACTGGTCCCATTGCTGCCTGAATGCAGTGTCATACAGCCATGAAGACGCGGCATTTAAAACCCTTTTCCAAGCCTTAAACTCCCTTTTGACTACATGTGTCACCCTTAAGGTAAGCCCTAGGTAGCCCATAGAGCAGGCTGCTGTGTAATGAAAAGGTAGAACATGTACCTTAAAGTTTTACATGTCCTGGTAGTGAAAGCTACCAATTTGTTTACTAATTAATTACTAATGTGAGGCCCACCCCTCCATAAGGATACAATTGGGGATTTCTTATTACATTTATTAAGCTGTAATTCCTAAGTGGGGGGGAAGTGGATATATCATGTATGGAATTGTAATGATGAACCCTCTTTATTGTCAAAGTCAAATTTATCATTACAGTTTTGAAAATGCCACTTTTAGAAAGTTGGCATTTTAAAACATTTGTGCCTGCAGCCTGTCTTGCAACATATGTCTTGGAGTAGCTGATAATTATACTTTGTGAATTCCTGCCAGTTACACAACATTAGCTTTACCTGAGTCTTAATGGGCCTTTAACTGACTTGATATGGGGGCAAAGCTAACCACAGCCCCACTTGCACCTAAAAAGGCTGTGCCCTGTCTCCTCCAATAGGCCTAACAACCCTGTGTTATCACTGCAGCCAGCTTGGAGTCAGGACAGGGGAGTCAGGACACTCCCAGAACTTCAAAATTACCTTTCTTGAAAATTCTCCCACATTCTAGAAGCAAGGCACCAGAGTATAAAAATAGGGCTCTTAGACCCATTCTTCTGTTCACTACTGGATCTGCAGAAGGACTCTCAGAGGACTGCCTGCTGCTGTGACCGGCTGTGCACTCTTCCACGTAGAAGGACTGCTTTGCTGCCTGGAGCCTGCCTTGAACTCTCAGAGGGCAGCCCTGCAGGTAAGCCCTGCATCTACACATGTACCCAGGACTACCAGAAGTGACTCTGAGGTCTAGTTTGCTTGCCTCCTATACAGAGCCACAGGGACATAACAGACTCCCACCATCTTGAACCTGCAACTAGACCCAGTCTCAGTGAGCCCTAAACCCCCAAGAGGTCTCCATAATGCTGGTCTTGTATGTGATGCTAATGATGAGCAGGTGTCCGTGGTAGATGCTTTTATCTTTTAGGCATTATTTTGAACCTTGAATTTAAAAAAATCATACCTCTGGTTTAACTGACTGGATTTGTGTTGTGTTGGTGTCAAATAATTTATTCAAATTCACCTTATTGTTCTAAATTGGTTTGGTATTTTTGTGGTGTTGCATTTTCACTTTATCACTGTGAGAAAACAGGGCTGATTGCAGAGGCCCCCTAACTTTTTCCCCCCGTTTTCCACTTTTTGCTGGTGTTTTCCTGACTCTGATGGTGCCCTGGGTACTGCTAACCAGTTTCAGGGCCTGTGCTCTGTGTAAAATGGATATGCAAATTAGGCTAATTATAATTGGCTAAGTTAACCTACCTATGAGTCCCTAGTATATGGTAGGGCATGTAGGTTTAGGGACCACAGCAAGTGGCCTGGCTTCACACAAAGGAATGTGCCTGTGGGAGGGAATCTCCCCTCAGCAGATGGTCAGGCAGGAAGGGGGAGGGCTGCCAAACTGGTCTTCAAAGGCAGAGAAGGACATTTGGAGCAACCAGCAACACCCCCACATCCTGCAACCCCAGACAACTAGGTGCCCCCTTGATTACATTAGGAGAGGGGTGTGTTTATGATTTGTAGCCACACCAGTGGCTGGGCTCAGCCAGATGTAACCTCCAAAAATCAGATTCAGCCATGATGGATTTTTGGAGAATGTTGCTGTAGTATGTCATAGCTTGTAGAATGTTTGAGATGTCATAGCATGTAGAATTTAGAATTGTGAAGGGATGGTGGAATCCAGCAGAGAGAGGGAGAGGATGACGTGGAAGGAGGAGAAGGAGAAGCTGGCAGTTGATTGAGCTGGATGGGGTTTCTGTAATTAAATAAAGCTACTTCGTGAATCCTAACGACTCATCGTAATTTATGGACCAAATCTTACAGTTGCCTCCTGGGATTGATTTTTGCCACACTACCCAGGAAGTGGTCATCACAGGGGGAAGGACCCTGTACCTGATTGGAGAACGAGGACCTCTCTGCTTTTCCCCCAGGAGCAAAGATAAAACTGGCAGACCTGCACCCACATCTCAGTTCCCTACCACATCCAACAAGGAAGAACAACAGAAGAAGAAGGACTGCCCTGCTGGACCCCTGGCCTGCACCTGGAACCTGCACTCAGAAGGATTGCACCAGCTGCACACTGGGGCTTCACCACAAGAAGGACTTTGCCTGGCTTCAACTGGTTCAAGGAGGGACTCCCTGTTTGCTACAGGTGAAAAATTGCTATCCAGAGTCCCCTGCACCAACTCCTGAAGAAAGGGACCAGCTGACCACTGTCCAGTGGCCAAAGAGGAGTTTGCGCCAGGTGCATTCTGGGAGTTGTAGTCCGCACACCCCAAGGACCATCTCAGAACTTCAGGACCCTTGGGGTGAGCTGTGGACCGCAAAAGAACCTTAAAAGGACATCTGGGAGAAGCCCCAGAAGTTTGGAGAAGTTTGGACAACTTTTGTAAAAAAGCTGCATAGAGGGACCGACCTGCCGCGGCAACTCTAGCCGGCTTGCCTCAACCGCGACCCGGCCTGATTTGCTGGTTCGTCCCGGTAAAGAAAATCTCCGAAAAAGAGACTAAGGGGGTCATTCTGACCCTGGCGATCGGTGTTAATGCGGCGGCCAACCCGCCAACAGGCTGGCGGTCGAAAAAATGGAATTCCGACCCTGGCGGGAACCGCCAACACAGCCCGCCACTTTAACACTCCGACCACCGCGGCGGGACAAACAAACAGCGCGGCGGTCACCGCCAACAGCCAGGCGGCAGACAATGTACTGCCCACCCTATCACGACTCACCAATCCGCCACCTTTTCCGGGGCGGGAGCCCCGCCAATAAAAACACGGCGGAAACAGACTTTTGAAACGGAAAACGCTCACCTCTACACACTCCACGCGGAATCGGGACAGCATGGAACCGGAACTCCACATCCTCCCAGCCATTTCTTCCTGCTCCTCTACCAGGAGCACGAACGCCGGCGCAGACGACAACGGTGAGTACTGCACCTACGACACAGGGGAGGGGGGAGGAGGAAAGGTTACGGGCACACACATACGCGATACACCCACCCCCCCACATCCCCACCCAAATACCTACACACCAATGCAGAGTAACAAGTCAGAGTGACAGCCCCCGGAATAATGCAAAGACAAAAGGAAATGATCATTACAATTGAAGTATATTATAGCAAATTTTAATTATTGTGAAATATGAAATATATCAATAAAATAAATAACATCTGTAACAATATATACATGGGGCAAAAGTCCGGCACAGTTTGGCAACCTTCTATTGTTCGTGGGCCAATGTGCATTAACACATGGGCAAAGCCCACACACAAGACCGAGTCCATTGGAGAGAACACTGCTGGGACATCAGATAAAAAAACTACAGGCACCTCAGGGGGAAGGGAAGGGGGGGCACCTCAGCCACATGAGTCCACGACGCCAGATCCACGAAGGGCCTCCATGGCCACTGGACCATCCTGGGGAGTGCAAAGCCACAGTCTCACAAGTCCAGACAGTGGGTGGATTGCCCACTGGACCATCCTGGGGAGTGCAAAGCCACAGTCTCACAAGTCTCTACACTGGGTGGATTGCCCACTGTACCATCCTGGGGAGTGCAAAGCCACAGTCTCACAAGACCAGACAGTGGGTGGATTGCCCACTGAACTATCCTGGGGAGTGCAAAGCCACAGTCCATCAGGTGGATTACAGACTCCACTGGTCATGAAGGAGGCATGGTGGCCAGAGTGCCTCGTGAAGCCCTGCCCGACACAGATCCGGGCCTGCCAATGGGCCAGCGGTGCTTGAGATGAAGGGCCCAGCGGAGCGGTGCTTGACAGGAAGGGCCCAGTGGAGCGGTGCTTGAGATGAAGGGCCCAGCGGAGCGGTGCTTGAGATGAAGGGCCCAGCGGAGCGGTGCTTGACAGGAAGGGCCCAGCGGAGCGGTTCAGAGACGGCGGTGCCCAGCGGAGCGGTGCTTGACAGGAAGGGCCCAGCGGAGCGGTGCTTGAGATGAAGGGCCCAGCGGAGCGGTGCTTGAGATGAAGGGCCCAGCGGAGCGGTGCTTGACAGGAAGGGCCCAGCGGAGCGGTTCAGAGACGGCGGTGCCCAGCGGTGCTGTGCTTGACAGGAAGGGCCCAGCGGAGCGGTGCTTGACAGGAAGGGCCCAGCAGAGCTGTGCTTGACAGGAAGGGCCCAGCGGAGCGGTTCAGAGACGGCGGTGCCCAGTGGAGCGGTGCTTGACAGGAAGGGCCCAGCGGAGCGGTGCTTGAGATGAAGGGCCCAGCGGAGCGGTGCTTGACAGGAAGGGCCCAGCGGAGCGGTTCAGAGACGGCGGTGCCCAGCGGAGCGGTGCTTGACAGGAAGGGCCCAGCGGAGCGGTGCTTGACAGGAAGGGCCCTGTTCAGCGGTGCTTCTCACGGCGGGGCCCGGTTCAGCGGTGCCTGTCTTGGCGGGGCCCTGTTCAGCGGTGCCTGTCTTGGCGGGGCCCTGTTCAGCGGTGCTTCTCACGGCGGGGCCCTGTTCAGCGGTGCCTGTCTTGGCGGGGCCCTGTTCAGCGGTGCTTCTCCTGGCGGCCCCTGTTCAGCGGTGCCTGTCTTGGCGGGGCCCTGTTCAGCGGTGCTTCTCACGGCGGGGACCTGTTCAGCGGTGCCTGTCTTGGCGGGGCCCTGTTCAGCGGTGCTTCTCACAGCGGCCCCTGTTCAGCGGTGCCTGTCTTGGCGGGGCCCTGTTCAGTGGTGCTTCTCACGGCAGGCCCTGTTCAGCGGTGCTTGTCTTGTGTTTCTAGGGAACCAGACCTGGCCAATACTTCCCGCTCAGTCACCATCTGACCTTTCGGTTGCGGGGCCCTCCTGTGATGGAGTCCTGGGCCCCTGGGTGTCCTCCAACACACCCGGAATGGGGCTGGTGGGGCCCTCCTGGGCAGCTCGGCTGCTGCCTGACTTGTCCGCCCTGCTGCCCTTGCCCTCCTTCGCAGACTCTCTGGGGCTCTTGCCTCCCTTAGTGGATGTGGCAGTTGACGGGGCAAGGCTACTGTCCTTGGGGGCAGCCGTCTCAGGCCTGTCGCGCCGGCCCTTCCCTTTTTTGGTCCTCTTCCCGGGGGGGGGCTGGCTGTCCCCTTGCTGCTGGCCGATGTTCCTGCCCTAGGAGCTGGTGGACTCCAATAGCCCTGCACTATGGTCCTAGGAGATGCAGGGCTGGTGGTGGCTGAGGTGTTTTTAGGACTCTTACAAGATGGAGGAGGTGGGTCAGTTGTTGGAAAGAGGTCAAGGTTGGAAAGGAAAATCAATTTGGAAAGACAGGGACGGGTAGGTGTAGTGGGTATGGGTGTGGAGGAAGAGGATGTGGTTGTAGGAGAGTCAAGTGTGCTGTCTTTGGGTGCAGGTGCTTGTGACGGAGGCTGTCGTGAGGTGGATGGCTGTTGGGTGGGTGCCTGCCTGTGTTTGTGTGGTTTGGAAGAGGGGGTTACAGACACATTGGGAGAGGACACAGGGGACGTGTAAATGGCAGTGGGGGTGGTGACTGCACTTGTGCGGACTGGTCTGGAGGGTGTGGTGGTGATGGACGTACTGGCTGATGGTGGTGTGCATGCAGGTGTGAGTGGAGACGTCACAGGGAGGGAGGAGGGAGACGAGGAGGTGGGGGACACAGAGGAGGTAGTGGCTGTCGGCATATCTGCATCTGGATGTTGCTTGGGTGAATGCTTGTGTGATCTGTGGTGCTTATGTCTGGATGAGCTGCCCTTGGGTGTTGAGGTGTGTGCAGGCTGGTCTGTAGGTGTGGATGGGATAGGCAGAGGAACAGGGGAGTGGGACTGGGTGGAGGGAGGGATTTGGAAGAGTGAGGCTGGAGACAGAGACAATGGCTGCCGTCAGTGCTGAGACCAGAGCGTTGAACGATCGCTGATGGGCAGCCTGACCTGAAAGAAGGCCCTCCAGGTATGCATTGCTCCGATGCACCTCCCTTTCTACACCCTGGATGGCATTCAAAAGGGTATACTGCCCAATAATGATGGTCCTCAGGAGGTCAACGACCTCCTCACTGAGGGCAGCAGGGGTGACTGGGGCAGGGCCTGAGGTGCCTGGGGCGAAGGAGATGGCCGGCTTCCTGGCCGAGCGGGCACGGGCCGAACGCTGAGGGGCTGCTGGGAGGGCGGAGCTGGTGCGCTGGGTGGCGGCTGTACCTGTTGTAGCGGTGGGCACGGATGTTGCCGCCACCGCAAGGGAGCTCCTTTCCGAGGATGTGTCGGTGTCGCTGACTTCTCCACGGGTCCCCGTTGTGGAGCCCCCCTCGCCCTCCATCTCACTGGTCAACTCGGAGTCGGTTGCATGGCCCTCCGGGCCCATGTGAGATGCAGCTCCCTCGTGTGCCGATGCCACTTCTCCTCCGCCTGATGATGCTAATGCACACATGAACAGGAATACAAAGAAAATGGGGGGGGGAGAAATAAAGACAAGTTGAGTGCATGCATTGGCGACACCGTTGTCGGAGAGGACAGACACAGAAGCCCACTGCACTACGCTGTGCACTTGGGGTACACTACTCAATCACTGGGACATGGCCTACAAGCCTATGGACGACAACTGCCCACATAGATGACACAGGTCAAGGACTAGCTTTACTAGGCACCCTACAGAGGTGGGGGGCGGGGGCACAGGGCCATGCCTCACGGAGGGGCCTAGCCTACAGAAATCGCCCTGGCCTAGGGATACCCACAACCCTCCTCCCCCACCCAGGCACCTCCACTGCGCGCAAAGATAGCCGAATGTGCTGGTACTCACCCCCTTGTGTCTGCTGTGATGTCCTCACGTGCCCATCCAAATCGGGGTAGGCGACCGCCAGGATCCGGGACATCAGGGGGGTCAAGGTACGATTGGCACCCCTCCTAGGTTGGGAGGCAATCCCCAGCAGAGCCTCGGCGGTCTTCCTGCTCCCGCGGCGGATGTCCTCCCACCTCTTGCGGCAGTGGGTGCCCCGTCTTTTGTGGACCCCCAGGGCCCGGACGTCCTTGGCGATGGCACGCCAAATCTTGATCTTCTGATGGGCGCTGACCTATGTGACATGTACAGGGGGGGAAAAGAAACATCCTCACTTTTCTGCATGGTCGATGTGAGTGGCCCCCCCTCCCCAACCTTGCCATGTGGCACATGCTCTCATCTGTCGTGCGATGCATTCCTCATTCGCTCCCCTCCCCTCCATCGTTCATTCGCCCCACTCATCCCAGGCATTGGCCACTAAGCATGGTCCCAGTGTACTCACCTGTTGGTCTGGAGGACCGTAGAGTAGCGCATACTGGGGGAGGACCCCGTCCACGAGCTTCTCCAACTCTTCAGAAGTGAAGGCAGGGGCCGTTTCCCCAGTCGCAGCAGCCATTGTCTCTTCCAGACCGAGGTCACAGCAGTATAGGTCCTCTCCTGTGGATGATCAGGTCTCGAGTGATTAAGCAGATAGAAAATGGCGGTTACGGCCGCCGCGGTGCGTACCTCGGCGGTGCGTACCGCGACCGCCGGCGCATATCGTCATTGGCTCCTGAAACCCATAGGGTTCAATGTTAACCAATGCGGCTTTGCGCCGCGGTCTTCGACCGCCTACCGCCACGGTGTGCCACGCTAGCGCATTGACCTCACATCCCACTGTCGCACTTCACAGGTCAGGCAGCCGCCATTTCAAGGGCCCACATGGCTTAATTCCTACTGCGTCACACATGCCTAGGCCTTGCATCGAGACTCATACAAGCCATTCACTGCATAGAGATTCGTGTACTGTGCAAGCTGTGGGAACGTACCTGTGGGTTGATTGACTCTGTGCTCCATGTTGTCCTTCCTAGGCACCGTCCGCTGGGACTTGCGAGGAGACAGAGGAATGTTCCTGTGTACAGACCGCTGGTGGACCTGTCGACAATGGAAGAACAACATGTCATGCTCACCTACAGACTTAACCGTGCCACTATACAGGAACTGTGTGCCCAGCTGGAGCCAGACCTGATGTCACCCATCCGCCAACCCACAGGGATTCCCCCTCTAGTGCAGGTGCTGTCAGTACTCCATTTTTTGGCTAGTGGATCATTCCAAACAACAGTGGCCATTTCATCTGGGATGTCTCAGCCTATGTTTTCTAAGGTATTGTCCAGAGTGTTGTCTGCCCTGATGAAATA
The DNA here is from genome assembly GCF_031143425.1 of Pleurodeles waltl. NCBI lineage: Eukaryota > Metazoa > Chordata > Amphibia > Caudata > Salamandridae > Pleurodeles > Pleurodeles waltl. Next base: position 121,252,882 of record NC_090448.1, on the reverse strand, counting down.
CATGCGGAGCTACATCATTTTCCCTAAGGTGGGGGATTTGGCTACAGTGAAGGGTGATTTCTATGCCCTTGGACATATTCCCAACATCATTGGTGCCATTGATGGGACCCATGTGGCTTTGGTACCCCCCAGAGACAGTGAACAGGTGTACAGGAACAGAAAAAGTTATCATTCGATGAATGTCCAGGTGGTCTGTTTGGCTGACCAGTACATCTCCCATTTAAATGCCAAGTTCCCAGGGTCAGTGCATGACGCGTACGTCATGCGAAATAGCAGCATCCCTTATGTGATGGAACAGCTACAGAGACACCGTGTGTGGCTAATTGGTGACTCTGGTTACCCCAACCTGCCGTGGCTATTGACCCCAGTGAGGAATCCCAGGACAAGGGCAGAGGAACGGTACAATGATGCCCATGGGCGTACTAGGAGGGTGATCGAGCGGACCTTCGGCCTCCTGAAGGCCAGGTTTAGGTGCCTGCATCTGACAGGTGGATCCCTAATGTACTCACCAAAGAAGGTGTGCCATATCATCGTGGCCTGCTGCATGCTTCACAACCTGGCTTTGCGACGCCAGGTGCCTTTCCTGCAGGAGGATGGTCCAGATGGTGGTGTTGTGGCCGCTGTGGAGCCTGCGGAGAGTGAAGAGGAGGAAGACGAAGAGGACGACACAGACATCAGGGACACAGTGATACAGCAGTATTTTCAGTAACACACAGGTAAGACTCAACACCGGCATTTTAAAGTTTCTTAAAGACTACTGGGTCTGGACTGTCTGACATTTCCCCCTAATGTATGGTAACTGAGTAGTGACTTTCCCTTCCAATTTCAGAGATGTGGGCCCCACGGCGTGACCTCTGCTTTGTTTCCCCACGGACTACAGCTGTGTGACAGTGGTAGGTTGTCATCACAATGTAACTGGACAATTATGAACGGTTTTGCCAAATACATTTGTTTAAAAAAAAAGGCAGACTCCAGATGAATTTTGTGCAATAAGTGTGTTTATTGAAGTGCAAATATTGTGGAATTGTTCAAAAACGGTGATGGGTAATGGTGGAGGACTGTCCATGGCAGAGTCCAGACTCTCAGTCTCACAGGTGCATTGTCCATATGCCTGTGGAAGATGGAGCAGGGGCAGTTTAAGGTTGGACAGGGTGAACAAGTGGGACAGTGGGATGACATACGGGGGTATCCTTGCATGGCGGGGGTCTTGACATCCTACTCTGTCTTCTTACGTGATCTCAGGCGTTTCTTGCGGGGTGGTTCTTCTTCTGCAGGGGGTGGGGTTCGTGTGGCCCGTTGCTGTTGTGTAGGGGCCTCCTGTCCACTAGCGCTGGCGGAGGTGGTCGGCTGTTCTTCCTCCATGCTAGTGACAGGGGCCCTTTGGGGTGCCACATGGTCCCGCAATGTGGTGACAATCAGGTTGAGTGCCACGACGATTGTACCCATTGCGGAACTGATGTTGCGGAGTTCTTCCCGGAACCCCATGTACTGTTCCTCCTGCAGGGCCTGGATCTCCTGGAACCTGGCCAGGACCGTCGCCATCGTCTCCTGGGAGTGGTGGTATGCTCCCATGATGGAGGTGAGGGCCTCGTGGAGAGTGGGTTCCCTAGGCCTGTCCTCCCTCTGTCGCACAGCAGCCCTCCAAGTTCCCCTTTGTTCCTGGGCCTCTGTCCCCTGGACCGTGTGCCCACTACCACTGCCCCCAGGTCCCTGGTGTTGGGGTGGTGGGTTAACTTGGGTGCCCTGTAGTGGTAGACATACCGCTGCTTGACCTGTCCTGGAAACAGAGGCATGGGCCCGCTGGGTGGGTGCTGTGCTGGTGTTCCCAGAGGGGGGTAGGTCTGCTGTGGCCTGTGGCTATCTGAGGGGAACCGACTGTCCAGAGGTCCCCGATGGTCCGGGCTGGTCATCTGGTTCCAGGTCGACAGAGCTGCTGTCATCACTGGGGGCCTGTTCTGGGGGTGGGATGGACATTTCTGGACCCTCCTGGGCGGTGTGTTGGCGTTCGGGTCCTGCAGGGGTATAAGAGTATGGTTATTGCTTCTGTGTGTGCCATAGCGTGCAATGTGTGGGTGCCCTTGTCCCCCAGTGCTGGCATTCCCTTGGGGGAGGTGTTGTGAGGGTGGTTTGTGGGGGGGATGGGTATGTGCAGTGGTCATGCTTAGGTGATGGGTGTCCATGGTTTGTGGTGGCATGCAGGGCTTGGTGTTGGGATGGGTGGGTTGTGCTGGTGAGACATTAGCAAGGAGGATGTGTGATGGGGGGTTGTGGGTGAGGGTGGGGATGTGGGTTGGCAAGCTGGTGGGTGGGGGGGATGAAGTAGTTGAGATTAGACTTACCAGAGTCCATTCCTCCGCCTACTCCTGCGAGGCCCTCAGGATGCAGGATGTTCAAGACTTGTTCCTCCCATGCTGTGAATTCTGGTGGAGTAGGTGGGGGTCCGCCACCAGTCTTCTGCACCGCGATGTTGTGGCGCGACACCATCAACCGCACATTCCCCCGTAGGTCGTTCCACCGCTTTCGGATGCCTTCCCGATTTCTGGGATGCTGTCCCACAGCGTTGAGCCTGTCGACTATCCTTTGCCATAGCTCCATCTTCCTGCCAATGGTGGTGTGCTGCACCTGTGTCCCGAAGAGCTGGGGCTCTACCCTGATGATTTCCTCCACCATGACCCTGAGTTCTGCGTCCGAGAACCTGGGGTGTCTTTGGGGTGCCATGGGGTGGTGTGGATGAGGTGTGGGGTGGTGTTTGTGGTGATGAGTGTGGTGGTGTTTTGTGCGTGGATGTAGTGTGGGTGATGATGCTGAGTTCCTCTGTGTGTTGGGGTTTTCGTTCGCTGTGCTCTCTCTCTGTCTCTCGCCTTCTCTCCGAATTTCTAGTAGTGGGGGTTTGTGGGTGATGTGGGTGTGTGTTTTATAGTTGTTTGGATGTGTGGGAGTGGTGCATGTATGTGTATCAGGTGTGTGTATTTCAAATTGTCCAATGTGGCTGTGTTTTGGAGCTGGGTGTGTATTTTGACCGTGGCGGGGTGTACCGCCAATGGAATACCGCGGTTGAATGACCGCCGCGTGGATTTGTGGGTCGGAATGGCATGGGCGTATTTCTGTTGGCGTGACGGTGGAGGTTTGGTCACCGCCACTTTTTCGCTGGCCGTTGGTGTGGCGGCCTTCTGTGGAGGTCGGGTTTTTGGCGGTTTGGCAGTTGCGGGTCAGAATGACCGTGGCGGTTTACCGCGGCGGTGTTATGGCGGTCTTCTGACCGGCGGTAAGTGCCTTTTACCGCCGAGGTCAGAATGACCACCTAAGTCCGAAGGTAAAAAGTTGACCGGGACCTCCCAGCCAGCGTATCCGAGGAGGGCTCCATGGACGTTGGATCAAGATCCAGGTTTACCCCGGTCGAAGGATTTTCACCTCGAAAAAACGACTAAGTCCGAAGGTAAAAATCTCCACGAGGATTCCAGCAACGCGTATCCAGAGAAGGGCTGCAGGAGGTCGTATTGGACTGGCAGGTTCGTCCCGCTGAAGAAAATCTTCCAAAAAAAGACTAAGGGGGTCATTCTGACCCTGGCGGTCGCGACGACCATGGAAGCACCGCCAACAGGCTGGCAGTGCTTCCATTGATATTCTGATCGCGGCAGTAAAGCCGCGGTCACCCAGCCGGGTCCGGCGGTTTCCCGCCGGATTTCCCCCGGCTGGGCTGAATCTCCATGGCGGCGCTGCTTGCAGCGCCGCCATGGAGATTCTGACCCCCTTCCGGCCATCCTGTTCCTGACGGTAAAACCCGCCAGGAACAGGATGGCGGGAACGGGTGTCGTGGGGCCCCTGGGGGCCCCAGCAGGATTTTCACTGTCTGTTTTGCAGACAGTGAAAATCACGACGGGTGCAACTGCACCCGTCGCACCCCTGCAACACCGCCGCCTCGATTCGGAGCCGGCTTCAATGTTGCAGGGGCTTTCCCGCTGGGCCGGCGGGCGCTCTTTTGGAGGGCGCCCGCCGGCCCAGCGGGAAAGATGGAATGGCCGCCGAGGTCAAAATCAGAATGAGGGCCTAAGTGTGAAGGTAAACTTTTAACCGAGGCCTCCCGCGGCCTGTAGCTGAGCAGGGCTCCATCGCGGTCGGCCTGAAACTTTGACTTTGCCCCGGTCGAGGTGCAACCAGATGACTCGATTGGCGCTTTTTATTTCAAGGCGCAAAAAAATAATAATTCTTTAAAAATTCATATCTCCAGTTCCCCTTATCTGATTTTATTCGTTTTGGTGTCATTTTAAAGATAAAAATATAATCTATTTTCATAAATTGGTTTTGGATTTTAAACTGTTTCCTGTGTTTTATTTAATTACTGTTTTGTGATATTTGAATGCTTTAGACTCTGGGGGTCATTCTGACCCTGGCGGCCAGTGGCCGCCAGGGCCACCGACCACGGGAGCACCGCCAACAGGCTGGCGGTGCTCCCATGAGCATTCTGACCGCGGCGGTTCAGCCGCGGTCAGAAGCGGAAAGTCGGCGGTCTCCCGCCGACTTTCCGCTGCTCGGGGGAATCCTCCATGGCGGCGGAGCGCGCTCCACCGCCATGGGGATTCTGACACCCCCTACCGCCATCCTGTTCATGGCGGGAACCCCGCCATGAACAGGATGGCGGTAGGGGGTGCTGCGGGGCCCCCTTAAGAGGGCCCCGCAAAGTATTTCAGTGTCTGCTAAGCAGACACTGAAATACGCGACGGGTGCAACTGCACCCGTCGCACCCCTGCAACTACGCCGGCTCAATTCTGAGCCGGCGTCCTCGTTGCAGGGGCATTTCCTCTGGGCCGGCGGGCGCTCTTTTGGAGAGCGCCCGCCGGCCCAGAGGAAATGTTAGAATGGCCGCCGCGGTCTTTTGACCGCGGTGCGGTCATTTGTCGGCGGAACTATGGCGGACGGCCTCCGCCGTCCGCCATAGTCAGAATCACCCCCTCTGTCTCCTAAGTTAAGCCTTGACGCTCGTTTTCCAAGCTACCAAGGGTTGATCTGGGTTTAATTTACTGAGACCTAACTGGACCTTAGTGGAGGTTAGTGGCCTATTGCTAAGTGTAGGTATCTACCTGCCCTTACCAATAACCCATTTTCCAACAATCACTATTTGTGTGCTGCATAAATACTTTACACATTGCCTCTACTTTAAACCTGACTGCCCTTTGTGCCAAGCTACCCAGTGGTAGGCACAGGTCAATTTAGTGACTTTGTGTGGCACCCTGCAAGGGATTGTGGCTGTTGCTTGACTAGGGCTCACACTTCAGTCAACCAACAACCACATTTCTGATACCTGCCAACAAAATCATCAAATACTTTTCACAAGAAAATATGCCTATTTTTTTGCTAGGTCAGCAACTCTGACCATTAGGTCACATCTCTTCCCTCTATGCATCAGTCAGTTAAACAATAGGTCAGTTACTCTGTACTTGACATTACATGGCAGACTATGGTGGTCATTACGACAATGGCAGTAAATACAGCTTACCGCTGCAGTGACGGCCACCAACATAACGCCACGGTGGCAAATATACATTCGCCATATTATTTCACACACACACCAATCCGACAGAATACTGCCACATACACAAATCCGCCAGCCCAAAGGTCAGTGTTAAAGTGTCGGTACCAACACCCATTCCGTTATGCCAACATAACAACGCCCACCACATTATTACCCACAAATCACCACAGCGGACATTCAATGGTGCTAAACCATTGGCGGTACACACCGGCGCACTCAGAATAGCCACCCAAATACTAGACTACACAACATTGGCCAATACCATGAACACACACCTGACACTAATACACACACCACACCCACCCACCTACAGCACTATAAAACACACCCACATTACCCACAACCCTTTATGAACAACAATTATTGCCATGAGACTGACACCAAGACCACTGAGACAACTAGACATACACACCACATACACCAATACATCTGTCACACACCCCACATCATACGCCCCACCACATTACTCAACACCCTCTTACCAACACACACCACACAACATCCATGTCCCCATTAAGGCACCCCTGTTTCACTGATGAGGAGTTGTGAGTCATGGTGGAGGAAATAGTCAGGGTAGAGCCACAGCTTTTGGAGCACAGGTACAGCAAATATCCATTGCCAGGAAGATGGAGCTATGGTGGAGAATTGTGGACAGGGTGAAAGCTGTGGGACTGCATCCAAGAACAAGGGACGACATCAGGAAGAGGTGGAACGACCTACGGGGGAAGGTGTGTTCCGTGGAAGCAGTGGGCAAGTTCCCCACCTCACAGACTGTGACCTTGCACTCCCCAGCAATGGGAAATGGGCATGTAGCCCCCTCCAGGATTAGTGGGCAAGTTCCTGACTTCAGCTGAGGTGCCCCCCACCCCACTTCCCCCTGAGGTGCCTGACTGCTTCCAACATGATGCCCCTGCACTGTTTTGTGCAGCGTTTGTCAGGATCAAGTTGGGGCTTGGACTGTGACTTGTGGGCCTGTTGTACTTTGGACTGGGCATTGGCCCTTTCTGGACAATTGTTCATATATATTTGTAATCAAATTGTTACATATGGTGGCTGTTGGCATGCAATTACAATATCAGTACTGCCGACCTGTAGTCCTTGCAATATTATGCCGTGTGTCCTGTGCCATTGGTTTACGTCTGCAGCTGGTTGTGTGTGAATGGTGTGTGTTGTGCGTGTGTGTGTCACTCTCCTTTTCCTCCCTCCCTTGCTTGGTTGCTAGGCGACTGTACTTACAGTCGTCATCTTTATCGGCATTGGAGTTCCAGGTGGAGCATGGCATAGAAGAGCATCGGGAAGACTTGACGTTCCTGTTCCATGGCGGCGTTGATTTTCTCGGTGTCTCTGTTGGTGAGTCTTTGGTCTCTGTGTTGTGTTTCCGCCAGGCTTTTGATGGCATTAGTACCGCCCGGGAAATCATGGTGGTTTGCTGTGTCATGATATGGTGGGCAGTTCCTTGTTTTCCGCCTGGCTGTTGATGGCTACCGCCATGGTGAGTGGTGTTAATGCCCTGGCGGATGGTGTGGTACATTGGCTGTCTAATGGGGTTATCACCGCCATGGTCTTAATTTGGCTGTACTTACCGCCAGCCTGTTGGCGGTATTACTGCCACTTTAACAGTCACCACCAATGTCATAATGAGGGCCTATGATTCTTCATAGCACCTAACTGATCATCTTACTGCAGTAGACTCTGATACTGTGAATACTAGATTCCTAAATATAGCAAACATTAAGGGCCTCATTTAGAGTGCAGCAGATGTGATACATCTGTCACAAACTGGTGGATGTCCTGCCTACCACACTTTCTGGCTCATTTAGAGGTCAGAGAGCATCTGGGTTCAGATAATAGGCACTCTTCTGACTTCACTGTCAGAAACCTTTAGCCAGAGGCCCATCTACCACAGAGCTGCACTATTTACAGTTTCTGAATGCACTCTCTTTGCAAGGCTGGACTTCTGACACTTTTGTTCTGTACATGGCCAAAGTGTAAGCTGTGGCAATATCTAGCATGAAAAAAATTATGATCCTCCTACATCTATGGCATCATAATCCTAGTGCCAATTAAGGTATGCAACAAACAGGCATGAGCTGATATCAATGTCATAGAACAGCTTCTGAGCACTGGCATGCAACACTTCCATGTTGATAGGTGTCCAGCACCCTATGTAAGGACTGTGACCCGGCAGATACCTAATAGAGTCCTATGGGAGCTTTTGGGACACTCAGGAGTCTTGCATTAGTTCATGTACACCAATGGCTCCTCTTCCTTCTGTTGATTATGAGAGCCACTGCTATATTACTAGGCCCAACTACAGCAGTCTTAATAGAGGTAAAAGAGAAATGTCAGGTGCTGATGCTAAAAAACTAATCTGACCAACAAATTGACAACATTTGTGGGCCAGGTTGATGTTGCAAGTATATTGGTTGTGTGGTTGAAAGCCATGACATATTACTTTGAGTAAACTATGAGTGAGGTGCTTTGCAGGTTTTCTGGTACAGGAGGAAGTGTGCAGCTTTTCTTCTTCCCCTGAACTAGGTGGATATTACTTCCTCGTGGAGATTACTTCATTTCTCCTTATGTTTTACAAATGCTTCTTGCCATGGATAAATATGGAATCACTGGTAACATGAATTGTGGCCTTGTCAGCTTTTTGCTGGCAGGGGAAGAGTGAGGTTGTATGAGTCAGTGACTCATAATTGAAAGTGATTGATCTGATGTGTGTGGTTGACAGAAGACAAATGTGTCTTTGGAGTGACTGCACTTTCTGTGTTCAGAATATTATTATGCTTCAAGTCCTTATTTCTTTTCTTTTGAATGTCTGGGAGCTGTAAGGGACTGGGTGTATGCAAGGTGTTTCATGACTGTGCAGTGAGAATCATTGGGAAAGATGTGATATGTGACATCCTCCAGTTTGGTTGCTTTTGGAGCCTATTTTAACCTTGTATAAGATATCCATTGTATTCTTAATTGAGTGCAGATACCTTTAGCTTGATGTGAGGTGTGTTGAAGTCTCTTTAGCTCTGCATTTTACAGCTTTCATCCCCAATACTCTAATTGTTGTGGTTGATCTACATTTCTCAACTAGTTGCCTGGTTGCTGAGGTGTCACAAGGTCTTTTTAGGTTGAATGACAGATAGAAGATTGTTTCATATATATTCATTGTCATATATGCATTATAGCTGTACTAATTTGATCCACTGCGGAGAAGCTAGATGACTTCCACCTGGATAAACGCATGTCTCTGATCCTGAGTGCACTAACTGGTGTGTGTGTGTGTGTGTAAGAAAGAAAATTTGATTGGTATTTTTCTTCAGCAGAACAAACAAGGACTGTCCCTCGTGTTCAATTTAAATAGGGGAAATATTGCACAACACAAGATATAGAAATCAAACATTTCAGGATAGTACCCATGTGAATAACTACAGTGCCAGCCTAATCCTGACAGATGCAATGTGTTTATGATGTGGAAATCACTGCCACTAGTGCAGAGATTACCTCAGCTGTAAATTCCACAAGGGTTGAGAAGTGGGCATTCCAAAGCATGGTTTGTGCCTTGTGCGTTTGATATGTATGTTTGTTGCCATTCTCAAACTCTGATCCATCCATTTTCCACCATGTAAATGTCGGAAAGTTACTGCAGTCAAGGGCTGACATAACTCCCTTTCCAGTGTGAGAAAGGGATGGGATTGCCCCAGATTTACTAGTGATGTAACGAAACTGATTTATCCATTGGGAAAAATATTTTCAATGCTGATAAAACAGTTCATTTGAATAGGATCCTATTTCTGCTGTGTGCAGTACTCCGCTATGGAGAACCCTTTAGATCAAGGATAGTTGCACACATGAGAAGTAAGATGATCTTCTCAGGAATATACCTGGAAAACTTTCCAGATGCACTCCACGGAATGTTTCTCAATAAACAAAATTAAGAAAAGTACATTTAGGTTGAGGCAGAGCTCTTCTCTCCTTCCTTTCCTATCTTTTTTGTTATTTGGGCTCATGTCAAAAACATATCTTTACAACAAAATTTACCTTTTTTACTCCTGCCAGGTGTACACAATGGGATTTCTAACAGGAATTAAACCAATTTATTGGGTGGGATGAAGATCTCCACCAAAGTTGCAGAGATCTCTACAGCCATATATCCAATCCAAGGATTGGGAAGTGGGCATTCCAAAGTGTGGCAGACATATATGTCCATATGTTTCATATTATTTTTGTGAATTGAGCTGACATGTTTCTGTGTTTGCACCTGTGTCTTATGTTGTGTCATTTGTTATTTCTGATCTATTATAACTTAATTGATGAAGCAGTGATTAAGACCATACATGATCTAAAACATCTGGGTCTGATGTAGCATGCATAGTCGCATGGCAGCAGCAGCACCTCCATCAGGGTGAAGGAGCATCACCCCCTGCTGCAAATGCAGCGAATGTAAATGTGAAATAGTAATAAAATGATTATTTTTCATGCTGTCAGCCTGAGCCAAGTTTGTGGTCAGGGCTGGGCCATTGCTGTTAATTAGCAGCATCAAGGAGGAGTAATGGAACAGGTAGTCACTTCATGTGCGCATGTTGGTTTGGCTGGCTGTCTTGCAATGGCCATCCTGAAGTGCATTTTGAAACTCTCCAACCCGAGTTGTGTTACACAGTCAGGTGAAGATCCGACAGAGGCAGCCAGTGTTTCAAGAAGCAAAAAGCCAGCCACTCCAACCAATCCTGGCATTTCTCTCATGCTGATTAATAGTATTACCAGCAGGAGAGCAGTGTCTGGATTGGCTACAGGAGTTGACTCTAGGAGCCTGTACTTGGAGCCATGAACTGCTGGGACCGGAGCTGAACACCAAAACACTGGATTTTTAATTAAAAGGTCTTTTAGGTTCACTGACCGGCACTGTGAGAAACTCGCATTGCATTGAGCCTCAATTCCAGAGCTCTCAGATCGGGCCTGGTATAAACACTGTTTAAAATGTGCCACAATTGAGAACTTTGATGCTGGGCTTAAGACCATTGCTGGTTTATGTCAGTGGGTCAAAATATTCTCTCCTCCACTTTCATTTGTCAGCAGCCATTTCTGCTGGGGGGTGTGTTTGTGTGTGTGTTGCTGGTGAGAGAGATGACATTTAGAATAACTAGTTAGTGGCATAGACGAAGCATATGGCTGCTATAAATCTGCAGTTTTAAAGCTTAACCAAGAAACATAACGTAGAAATTAAAATATGCACGTTTGAAATACAATGAGCCATTTGTGCCTACCAATCGTATTTCTGACACCACGTTTAACAGGAAAACATTTTGCATTTATTTTTTAGTGAATTATTAATAGATATTAACATGAAAGTATTATTTTCAAGTAGAGATAGTAGAAATTAAACACACATACTGAATTAAATAGCTTTCATAACATGTGAAAATAGATATATGTTTAAAATTGCTTTGACATAACATGGATAATGTTTAATAAAATAGTTTGTTTGCATAGTTGATTTGAAATATAATGTGCACAAAGAACTTTAGTAATGTATTAATTGTTTTAATGTGCACTAGGCTTTTTTGACTTGACTAGGCCCGAAAGTTCATTTTGCAAGAAGTCATGAAACATTTTATTTGTGTTAATTTTCTTTCTAATCTGAATTCTTTTCTTTAGGCAGCAAATGAACTGATGAATGTTCTATTATATTCCAGGGGAAGAGTGTGTTTCAAGTTTAGTTAATATAAAAAAATATATCCTAGCTGCTGAATTGCACAGGACGAACCATGGAGCTTATATAAAAGAATATTAGCTTGGTTTATTGTGTGCCAGGGGAAAGGAAATGTTAGTTTCAAATTATTGGACAAAATAATATATTAGCAAACCATATTAAGTCATAGTAAGAAACAATGAACATTTGCTGAGAGAATTTCATGATGTATCAAAACCTGGTGATGCCATCTACAATGATTGGATGCTGAAATCATCATGTATTGTGTGCCCACCAGCTGGACCATTGGAATCGGTTTTGGCTATTTTAATTAGTAAAGAACTTTGAAACTGAAGTCAGTCTTCTCCAGTCTTCTCCCTTGCTTGGTACTGTTTGAAACTTTGTTGAAATGTGTCTATTTTGCTTAAGTCTGCTCTCACATCTCTTCTCTGAGTCCCCTGATGAGTTTACTCAACTTAGACTTAACTGCTCTGTTCTGCTATGTAGTTCAGTACTAATAAGGCCAACTAATTCTGAACTGCTGATGTGTCCTAAGTGCAGCTCGTTTTCTGCATTGACCTGATGTGGCTGCCAACCTATGCCAGGGGATGGTGAATATTCAGCTTGTTGAATCAACTAAGTCTGCTGTCACATGATGAGCGGTATAAATTTAATGTGGTTTCTTGTTTCCCTTTTTCAGTTTGTAACTTAGACCAGCATATTTTTATAGTTAGCTATCCTAGTTAGATGTTTTCCAAATTATTTTTGTCTTCTTTTATTGTTGCTTTTGCCCCCATGTGTTAACCCGCTTCCACACATGCAAGTCTCAATTCTGGTTAGTGTTAGGAATGGCCCAGCTTTGAAATTGATTATAAAAAATATTATTTTGACCATTTACTAATGTCACCATCATCTGCTTTGAAATCTGATAATAATGTGCATATTGTGTTGTTGTTAATCTACATATTTCTTTTGGCGTGCCTAACTGTATTGATTTTTAGTAGATTGAATCTTTTCAGACATTCCGGTCAGCCTATGGTTTTCATGTATGTTTATAACTTAGTCCTGTGCACCATTCATGTGACATTGATTTTGGGATTGTAATAAAGCTTTGAAACTTTTTTTCAGTTTGTAGTTTTGTTTTGGTGTTGAGTTATTCATGGTGTTTATTATTATTTATGATAATGCCATTGGTTTGTGGGATCGTACAATTCTGATTACTGACTCCATCACCAAGTCCAAAGGTTCAGTCGACTTCTGAGGGTGAGTTTTTGTGATGATATCTCACCTGTGAACTGCCCTATCATTGGATAATAAGTACTGTTATCTGAATCTTTTCATGTACTCCCATTTAGACTTTGCAGATGCTATGCTTGCTCGATTGACTTATGCCTGCTTTTGACTTTATGTTGATATGTGGGAAAGTTAATCTTTGCTTCATCCTGAAGGACTCCAACTGTTTCATGGCTATGTCTGATGGAATCCAAAGTTTTTAGAGTTTTCCCTCACTCACTTTTTCCCCACCACCATCACAGATACAGTTTTACAGGATAAGAGGTCATAAATATAGTTGTTGCTCTTACATAGCTTTTAACTGTAAATTGAAATTTAAGCTTGTTGATTATGTGTCACACTTTCTTCCCAACTGACCAATGCAATGCCATGGCCTTAAATTACTCTCTTTGAAAAGAGCACATGGCGGGAGAACTGTATCAATGCCTTGTTCGTGGAACTACTTTGAATGGTCCATTGTATTTACTTGCTTTCCTTTGGATTTAAAGGGCCTCTGGAAGAAAGACAGAGAAATTTACAGTCTCTGTGAATGTGGCACCTGAAAGCAAAGTGACTTTTGAGCTGATCTATGAGGAGCTGCTGAAACGCCATTTAGGCAAATATGAATTAATCCTTAATGTCAAACCAAAGCAGCTTATAAACCACTTTGAGGTAAGCGATGCTACAGTTTTTACTTTACAAAATTCTAATGATATATTTGTGAGGGTCAAAGCTTTGTGAAAAAAACATGATTTTGTCATTTTTTGTGACTTAATGCCAAATAAACCGTACATTGGCTCCTCTGGCTCCAGTTAGAATTGTGATATGGGTTTGGGAACCATTACAAGATCCTCTTTGACACACACGGGCCCTCACTTTCAGACACACTTGTCCAACATCATCTCGGTGAGCTCAGAAAGCAACTGAGTCCCTCATTTGGTAGTGGCTCATTTAGCCTGCTTACATCAAACATAAGCAGCAATATGAAGAAAATGATTTATGACAACTACTACAGTTCGGTTAGTTCTGAAGCGTAATATAATTAGTACACATACTTAGGGATATATTTATGAGTTCCTTGCTCCAATGTTGCATTTTTTTTGTGACTCAATGGTGGCGCAAACCTTGCAACCATATCTATGAGGCCACACAAAGCCACTGTGCGTGACTTTGAGTGGACTCATGGATATGGCAAGGCAGTGCAAATTGCTGTGTTGCCTCACTCTTCACAAGGGAGGCATGCCATGGGTGTTGGGATGGGGTTACCACACAAAACCTATGTGGTGTGATGCATTCCGAGATTTACCAACACTGGTAAACCAGAGGATGCACCAAATCCTACACCTTCCTATTCTCGTTCTTCTTGTTTTTTCCTCTTTCAATGTGTGCTGCAAGAAGAGGATAAAGCTTCCCAGGATTGTTTTTGTGCAGAAAGGTGCCACTGTCTGCGCAAAATAAATCCTGCATGCAACGCAGACACCCTTGCACCATGGCACAAGGGTGCATGCATTGTTGCTAGGCAACTAAAACGGCACCAGCACAGTGGGAAAGGACAGGAATGCACTATATTGCTTAAATAGAGCTCATTCCCACCATTTCCCTTTGACGCAGAGCAGTGAGCAAGGAAACTTGTTCATACATTTCGCCCAGAAAAATCAAACACATTGTGACTCATATTTCCTTCACATACAAGCAAAGGTAATTCCACCTCTGATCCCGCTCACTGTGTTAAGCTAACAGTAGACTTGAAATGCAGCCATGATATTTTACCATCCTCGTAGAGCCTGCACCACATTCCAATTAAGTAAAGAAAAATGTGGATGAAGCTATACCTTACTCCGAAGGAAATTAATGGCTGCAAACTAAGCTTTCGATGGTCTATGAGCTGTCAGAAATATGAGCCCAACTTCCATAACCAGCATGTTCTCTGCACTGGAAAATTCAAAGTATTTGAAGTCAGCTTTCTTCATGTGCAGGAAGCATTATTTTAGAGCACCCTACTTATGCATTTGAGGTTGAACGATGAACCTGTCAAGGCATAGGGCTGTTTGAAGATCCACTACTTCTGATCAGCCAGAGATCCCAAACACAGCATCCGACTTTAGGTATACTCTTTTTTGTCTTATAAAATCATCACAATATTGTGCTATTATTCTTATTCACATGCTCTTTATTTTGCCTGAAGTTTTTCTTTATGTGAGTTTGCCAGGAATTATCAACATTTGTCCCAGTTCATTGTTATTTTTTCCTACAGTTAAAATATAGATACTCCTTGTTATGCCCAAATGCCACCTTAATATGACCAAGTACTTTGATTTGCTGGCCTGGAACCACTATCCTAGCTCAGGAATCCCTACTTGTTTCCTAAGAACTATCTTCAGATGTCATTAAAGGAAATTGAATGGCTAATTTACATCAGTATGTGACAACAAAGAAGGATCATATGCCCAAAAAGGTGCCATTCTATGAAGGTGAAGTGCAACTATGTTTACAGGATGTCCGATTGTATGACCACACACTGACATCGTATCACTATTGTGATATAAAATGCTATCCCATGCCCTCAAAATACGAGTTTATGCTCAGGATGTATATTTGTATGGTTATAAAGTGACATTTTGATCCTAAAAGGTGCTATCACATGACCTAAACATCATCAGAGGCCCACCATAACTGGAATGTGCCCAAAAAGTACTATATTATGTGTAAGGAAATGCCTCTTTTTCCATTGTCCCCCAGTTGTTCATTGCTGCTGGTTTTTCGACTCTGAGGTTGAATTGAGGCCTGCTTACCAGACCTCTGTGCTCTGACCATTAAAGGTATATGTTTGATTGGATTATGCCTAATTGGATTAAGTTAATTTACTTATAAGTCCTTGGTATATGGTACTCGTCATACCCAGGGTATGCATGTTAAAGTGTCCCTCATGGGATCCAGTATTTGTTGTGCGACCCTGAGTGCAACAATTTTAAACATATCTCCCAGCCGGCCACTGCAGACAGGTAGAGTAGTTCTGAACTGCCAACTCAACATTGCCTTTTAAAAGCAATGGCAAAGCCCAAACCTCCCTTCTTGATATCTGAGTGTTGGAAATGACGCCTCTAGTTGGCAGTAGTTTGCACCCCGTCCAAGGAGGGACTCTCACTCTAATCAAGGTAAGGAAGTCACACAACTAAGAAATCCCTGCTCACCCCCTTGGTAGCTTGGCACGAGCAGTCAGGCTTATCTCAGAGGCAATGTGTAAAGTATTTGTACACACACACACCCACACACACACAGTAACACCACAAAAGTATTCCACACCAGTTTAGAAACATAGGCAATATTTTTCAGAGTAAAACAAGACCAGAATGGCAAACATCCAACATACCTAAGTAAAGATATGAATTTTCAAAGATGAAGGTGGTCATTCCGACCCTGGCGGTAAAATCCGCCAGGGCCGGGGACCGTTGATGCACCGCCAACAGGCTGGCGGTGCATCCATGGGCATTCTG
Organism: Pleurodeles waltl; assembly: GCF_031143425.1. Taxonomy (NCBI): domain Eukaryota; kingdom Metazoa; phylum Chordata; class Amphibia; order Caudata; family Salamandridae; genus Pleurodeles; species Pleurodeles waltl. The sequence continues at coordinate 121,236,903 of NC_090448.1, read as the reverse complement.
ACCGCGGCGGTACAGCCGCGGTCAGAAACGGGAAACCGGCGGTGTCCCGCCGGTTTCCCGCTGCCCTGGGGAATCCTCCACGCCGGCGCTGCTTGCAGCGCCGCCATGGGGATTCCGACCCCCTTACCGCCATCCTGTTCCTGGCAGTTTTCGCCGCCAGGAACAGGATGGCGGTAACGGGTGTCGTGGGGCCCCTGGGGGCCCCTGCAGTGCCCATGCCGATGGCATGGGCACAGCATGGGCCCCCTAACAGGGCCCCACTAAGATTTTCAGTGTCTGCCAGGCAGACACTGAAAATCGCGACAGGTGCAACTGCACCCGTCGCACCCTTTCCACTCCGCCGGCTCCATTCGGAGCCGGCATCCCTGTGGAAGGGGGTTTCCCGCTGGGCGGGCGGGCGGCCTTCTGGCGGTCGCCCGCCGGCCCAGCGGGAAAGTCAGAATAACCGCTGCGGTCTTCTGACCGCGCAGCGGTATTCTGATGGCGGAACTTTGGCGGGCGGCCTCCGCCGCCCGCCAAAGTCCGAATGACCCCCTAAGTCCCTCATTAAGAACATGGTGGTCTGGACCGCCACGCCGGCGGTGGCGGTCATTACTGTCAATGGCATGGCGGTCCAGACCGCCATATTCTGAACGTGGCTGAAACGCCACAGTGGAAACACTGCAACCGCCAGGCTCCCGCCACCAGGCAGCCTGGCGGTGACGGCGTTTCAGATCCGCCAGCCTTTACCTACCGTTTTACACCACCAGGGAAAGGCTGGCGGAATGAGTGACTCGGGCCCCCCTTGGGGCCCCTGCACTGCCCATGCACTTGGCACTTGGCATGGGCAGTGCAGGGGCCCCCATGCACAGCCCCGTCGCACATTTCATTGCCCAAATTACAGACAGTGAAATGCGCGAGGGGTGCTGCTGCACCCGCCGAACTGCCACATTGGCGCCAGATTCATTTGGAGCCGGCTTCAATGTTCAGGCCTTGTTTCCAGCTGGGCCGGCGGGCAAAAACACTGTTTCCACCCGCCGGCCCATCTGGAAGATCATTATGTGGCCGGCGGGGGGTTCTTCGTGCTGGCAGTCTTCTGTTGACCGTCAGCGCAGATCTCGGCGGGTTACCCTGCCTGGGGTGGTGAGGTATCAGTTTCCTTGCTTCTAGGCAGGGGAGGTGAGGCGTTGGTTCCTTATGGTTCCAAGGGAGATGATGTGGAGTTGGTAGAGAGATATCAGTTCCTTACGACAAGGCAAGGTTGATGACTCTAGCAGCTCAAGATGGGTGGCATTGACTTTGCCGTGTAACAATCACACCACAGGGCCACATTTGCTGCGGCGGAGTCGGGTGTCATTTGGGATTTATGCTGTGGTGTGACTTCGCTGGTGCTGCAGCGCTGTCAGGCCTGTGTTGCAGGTCACAGTCATTGCACTGTCAGGACCATGGCTCCAGTGCAGACAGTGGAGCAGAGTTGGACAGTGGCACCAGTTCAGAAGTTGCTCTGGAGTCGATGTACTTGGGGGCATATTTATACTCAATTTGTGCAGAATTTGCATAATTTATTTTGATGCAAATTGGCTCAAAACTAACTCCATATTTATATTTTGACGTTAGACATGTCTAATGACAAAATATTGGAGTTTGCACCATTTTTTACATGTGTGAATCTACCGTGCATTAATGAGATGCAAGTTAGGCATTCCCATCAAAAAATGATGCTATCCCCATAGCCCCATAGTTATCCCCCGTGATAAAATGACGCACGGGTGGGAGGAGGGGCAAAATAATGGTGCAAAGCTTGCTTTGCATCATTATTTAATGCCTGGGTCAGACCAGGCGTAAGGGGACCTGTGGACCCATTTCCATGGTTAGACACCTTGGAATGGGTCTACAGGTGCCCTCCGCAAGCCCCAGGAACACCCCCACCCCCTCCAGAGGGACACCAGAGGATGGGAGACCCCATCCCAGGTAAGTAGGGTAAGTAGAGGTAAATATTATAAAAACTGAAATGGGCCCCCCTACATGGCACTGGGTGCAATGGCCATGCCCAGGGGTCCCCTATCCCCTGTGATGGCCATTGGGGTGGTGGGCATGACTCCTGTCTTTTTTAAGACAGGAGTCATGTGGTATGGATGTTTGTGCATCAGGTTGGTTAAATGCATTTTTTTGCCTCTAACCAGTCTAGCGTCTTTTTTGGTGCAAAACCCCCTCCCCTCATATCACCACCCTCACCCAGCTAACGTAATTTTCCCAGACGCTAGCCCACCCTGCGCCGGCTTGCGGGATTCCATAAATGTGGCGCCCGGCTTTTGCTCTGCAATGAAGCAAGCCGGCGCCATACTTTTTAACGCAAAACTGTATTTGCACAGTTTTGCATCAAAAAGTATAAATATGAGCCATGGTTTCTTCTTGGTTGCACTAGAACCATTTGGCAAGTCAGGACTCTTAGAAAGAGAACCCAGGTTCTCGCAGGTAAAGTCTTTGATCTCCGTGAGACTTCTTAACAGGAAGCAAGCTCGATCCAAGCCCTTGGGGAACCTTTGTAAGTAAAATGTAGAAAGCAAAGTCCAGTCCTTTCACTCCCAGGATAGTAGCAGTAAGCAAAAGGCCAGCAGAGCAAAGCAGCAGGCAGAATGGCAGTTCCTCCTACAGCATCCAGCTCTTCTTCCCGGTAGAATATCCTCAGGCCAGAAGGACTCTAACGTTGTGGGGTCATAGGTCCAGCACTTATACCCATTTATGCATTTAAAGAAGGCAAACTTCAAAGAAAAGCCTTTGTAGTGCACAAAACTCTGCCTTTCCTGCCCTGGTCCCGGACACAATCCAGTGGGTTGGAGACTGATCTGTGTAAGGACAGGCACAGCCCTATTCAGGTGGAAGTGTCAGCTCCTCTCACCACTTTTGCCCAGTAAGACCCATCAGTATATGCAGGCACACGGCAGCTCCCTTTGTATGTCTGTCTACAGTGAATTCACAACAGCCCAACTGTGATCCTGACCAGAGGTGTATTCCACAGCCAGGCAGAGGCACAAAATGGTTAAGCAAGAAAATGCCCACTTTCTAAATGTGGCATTTTCATACTTAACAATATAAAAACCAACTTCTCCAAAAGATGTATTTTTAAATTGTGAGTTTAGAGACCCCAAACTCCACATCTCGATCTGCTCCCAATGGGAAATTACACTTAGAAGATATTTCAAGGCAATCCCCATGTTAACCTATAAGAGAGATAGACCTTGTAATAGTGAAAAACGATTTTAGCAGTATTTCACAGAACATGTAAAGCACACTAGTACGTGTCCTACCTTTTAAATACACCACACCCTGCCCGTGGGGCTGCCTTGGGCCTACCTTAGGGGTGATGTACATGCATTAAAAGGGAAGGTTTGGGCCTGGCAAGTGGGCACTCTTAGCAAGGTCGAAAAGGCACTTTAAAATTGCACATGCAAACATTGCAGTGGCAGGTCTGTGACATGTTTACAGAGCTACTCATGTGGGCGGCACAATCAGTGCTGCAGGCCCACTAGTAGTATTTGGTTTAGAGGCCCTGGGCACACCTGTTGCACTATACTAGGGACTTATAGTAATTCAGATATGTCAATCATGGATAAACCAATTATCAATACAATTTATACAGAGCATACTTGCACTTTAGCACTGGTCTGCAGTGGTAAAGTGCACAGAGTCCTAAAGCCAGCAAAAAAAATACTCAAAGGATCATAAACAGGAGGTCAGATGCAAAACGTTTGGGGACAACCCTGTAAAAATGGCCATTTCCAACAATAAGTCACGCCTAAAGCCAGCCAATGGAAGAAGTGGTGCCTCTTAATGGCAGGGTGCCACACAAGGTGTGAGCACAAAAGGCAAGCTTCAAAGGAGAAGCCACCTTTAAAGGGCAAAAGGTTGACAGACAAGAGAGGGACTGCTCTTTTCTTCAGTAGACCAGATGCTGTTGGGGACAGAAAGGGGAAAGACGTTGCTGAACTGATTTCTTCATTGGTGTGTAGCCCTCAGGTAGACACTCTTCCAGTGCTTAATTTATTAAGTGAAACAGTGCCGCTGTTCGAAGCTGTGCCCAGAAACTGTGGTTAAAGTCGCCCCATTAAAACCGTGGATGAGAAGAAGCCTCAAGAAGACCCTGTTGACCGCACAGCATTCTCAACATCCTACAGCATCTTCAGTATCCTGTAGCCCACACAACTCACCACTCTGAACCACCATTTCTACCACCGACACATGCAAACACAACAAAATGCTTCTAAGCCAGCTGTAGAGGAACACAGTATAGGAAAACAATACTATTGTGACCCTCATACAGTTAACACCAAAACGAATGACACAACTGCTACAAGTTGAAAATATGCTGCTCACTCTTCTACAAAACAAAGTCAAACTACCACCAAAAAGCAATCTCTAAACTTCCTACCAATAAATGCTCGATCACTCTCTGAAACAAGTACCACATCTACGACTTGCTCACTGACACACAACCTGACTTACTCTTCATAACTGAATCATGGTTGGGAGATGATGTGCCTCCAGTGTTGCATGAAGCCATTCCTCCTGGATATCAAACTTTCAAACAAAATTGCATTAGGTAAAAAAGGAGGTGGACTATCTGTTTTATTCAAGCAAACAGTAAATCTCAGCAAAATGGATGACATTTCCATACAAGGTTGTAAGGCCATCATCACCAGATGCAGCACTACATCAGTTTCCTGCCGTGACTTCCTCCTCCTTTACAGACCATCACCTAGCAATGCAACATTCCCAGACACGCTTCTAGACACAGTTTCAAAACTTATAACACTATATTCCAACCTATGCATTTTTGGGGACCTAAACATTTGGTTTGACAAACTCAATATGCCCCATCCAAAAACTCATCACTCCCCTAGTCACACTGACCCTACATCAGACTGTACACACTTGCATACTCATGTTGGAAACATCCTAGATGTAATTTTTACAAATCCAGAACTTGTTACCTTTCAATGGATTACTCAGTCACATGGTCAGACCACCATTTCATAGCTTTTCAACATAAAACACCCAAATCAACACATCCAAGATTACCTTACGTGCACCTAACTATTGAACATGGAACAAACTAATTTTTGAATACTTAGAAACACAACTATCAGCCAACACAGATCTAGACACAATACATTCAGTTCAAACGCTTTATGAAGGGCTACAGGAAGCTTCAATATCCTAATACCTCTAAGATGAACAAAACAGGACAAAGGAAAAAAAGAAATAAAGCACCTCAGAGAAATACAGAACTAAAAAAGATAAAACAAATAATCAGAAGTTTGCAATGAACCTAGTTCAAAAGAGTGATCAAGACAAACTTCACCTATGCAAAAGTAACCGAATATACAAATCAACAATCAATAAAGCTAAAAAAGGTACTATTCAGACATAATTAAAAATGCTAAATCTGCAATAAAGAATTTTATAAAATTCTCACTATATTTCGTAAACCTAAATGCATGGAAGGATCTCATCCCGTTACTCAAGAATTCACAGACAAACTAGTAAATCACAAAAATAGAAACTTTGGACTCCTATTCAAAACAAAAGAAATCCACCAGCGCCAACCCTTTTCCAAAAAGCCCCTCCAAGAGTAAGCCAACCCAGCCTCTGCTTTCTTTCAAACAAGTATCACAGAGTGATTTTATGGATCTGGTCAAAGCAAGCAGGCCTTCTGGCTGCCCTTCTGACCCTTGTCCCTCCACCACACATTTTCAAAAGCAAACATTATGTACCTCCGCTGTCACGCCAGTAAGAAGAATCATCAATAATGCTTTAACTGCGGGAATCTTTCCAGAACACCTAATAAAGGCATACATAAGCCCATTATTAAAGAAAAAAAACCTGGACCCACATGACCCCAACAACTACAGACCGATTACAAATGGACCTTTCCTGGGCAAACTGATAGAAAGAGCAGTTTTCGGCCAGATGACACAACTCACTGAAGAAAACTCCATACTTTACTATGGACTCCAAGTTAACAATGAATGCCCAATTGGACAAATTACTAAGATCATGCTTCATCACAATAAAAACTCTGCAACACATTTTCCCCCACCTGGGATTTCCACACAAGGTCCAAGCTACTATCTCTCTTATTCTGTCTAAACTAGGTTAGGCTAATGGCCTCTACCACGTATTGTCTATATCTAGTATAGAAAATCTACAACAGATTCAGATCTCTGCTGCCAGACTACTTCTATATGTAAAGCCCACATCTCCCTTGCCTTTAGGGCCCTACATTGGTTACCAGTTGCCAGAAGATCCACCTTCAAGCTGCTTTATATCACCTCAAAAAACAATAAACGGAACAGGAGCGCTTTTCATTAGGAAAATAAATCTCCAAATACATTCATCAAAGGAACCTCCACTGTTGATTTGCACTTCACCTCAAAATCCCACCATACAAGAAAATGACAAAAGGTGGCACCCTTTTCTCTGTTCAAGCAGCCAAACTATGACATTAGTTACCCCTAAATGTAAGATCCAGAGATAACTATCTTATCTTCAGAAGACAACTCAAGAGTTGGCTCCTTGCTATATAACCATCATACTGAAACAGCAATGTACAGCATATCCCTGTGTATGTAAACATTAATAGTTTAATTATATGTATATATTTAGATATGTGTATTTGTTTGTACAAATATGTGTAATAATTATGTATATTTTTTTCACACACAAACACACACACACACACACACACACATATATATACACTTAATTCTATGTTCAACATGCTCGTAGGCCATTTCATAGTTTCCAAATATATTGTTTAATTACATGCTTATGAGTCTGTTTTATTTATCTATCACAATATCTAAATATTTTCTTAACTATTTATCTGAAAACATTTCACTATTGAAATATTGAGGAAAAGATAAAAAAGAATGTTATAAAAAGTACATACATTAACGACCTTCAAATAGCGCAACACTTGAAAGTCTATTTTTATACATTACAACTTTAAATCTCAATATATTATCTTCCTTATACATATATTCCCTTTCTATGTAATCATGTATCTATATATGTATTACTTTACTCTCAATGTACAAGAGAAAAAAATCACTAACTCCAATACACTACTCTATCCCACCCTATCCCCAACTCCGCTCTCTGACTCATCCCTAACATTTTTCTACTATTATGATCGCCAAAATAACCCTTCCTAGACCCTACGCTCATGTATCCCTCCTAGCTGACACCAAACTTCAGATTTCCACTATCATCTCCCAAACAACCCTACTAAATTCTCCCTCATGTATCTTGCCTTTGACTCATCCCAAACCTCATTTTACTACTATGATCTCACTAATCCATTTCCACAGACTCTTCCCTCCTCAGTCTTTCATTTTACTCATCCCAAACCTAATTTTGCTAATATGATCTCCCAATTAACACTTTCTCTATTCTTCCCTCTTCTATGTCTCCATTATTATATTTAGTCCAACTAAGAAACTTGAATGCCCACCACTCAAATAGGCATTATATCTATATGAGAATTGCTTACTAGACAGAGGGGCACATTGAAAATTTAGAAAGGCCGACCTAGAGGATCGAATGGAAAAATCCCTTTGATTAGCAAATTAATGGGATGCCCTGGAGAACCTTAGACTGTGATTGGGAGCTCAATTCATTTTTGTCCTGAAGAAGGTGGGGATACAGAACGAGAACCACCACACTGCGTTGACGTATATAATACACTGAGGGGCCGATTTATGGAAAGTGGGTGCAGCACCACATTTCTTGCACCCCTTAGCGCCCCCCCAATGCCACCATGTGTGCGGCATATTTAAAATACGGTGCACCATGGCAGTAGTCAGGGGTACTAGCGTCATAGTTTTTTACGCTAGTCCAGCGCTTTGCAGGATTAGCGTCAACAATGTTTACGCTAATGCTGCAAAGCACCCAGATGCCCATTAAAAACAATGGCAACCTCCCTTTAACACTTGCTCTTAGTAGGCATTAAAAATACCAATAAAAATGATGCAAAGAAATCTAAGAAATTTCTTTGCGCCATTTTTTTGCCACCCTTAGCGCCAGAACACCCCTATGCATACATTATGCCTGGCACAGGCATAATGTGGTGCAAGGGGTTTCAAAGTGGTGCAATGGAAGCGTTGCGCCACTTTGTAAATATGGAGCAGTATTTTTGGCCTTCCAACGCCACATGGCGTTGCAATGGGGCTAGGCCCTTTTAAATCTGGGCTAGGGTCTATTGCGCAGCATGTTACAACAGTTGTTTGGACCAGTAAGATTGCAATTGAATATTGTTAGAAATGTGGTCTCTGGTTGGCAGTCAGTTTGCACTCTGTCCAAGCAGGCATCCCCACTCTAGTCAGGGCAAGGGAGATATTCACTTAAGATAACCCCTGCTCACCCCCTAGGTAGGTTGGCAGAAGCAGTCAGGTTCATATTGATTTTGACGCCCAGCAATGGTGCGTGGGAAATCTGGCTGCACAGTGATGGAAAAACGCACTACAGCGATTTCAGCAGCCGCAAGCGGGTGTTGTGCCATTTCTCCAGGCACAATATAGGTAATGCATCGATTTTCCAGCTGCGAAACACGTGGTGCATCAATTTCAACCATGAGGTGCATTGTTTTTACAGCTGCGTTGCTAGTGGTGCCTCAAAACCTTCCATGCACGGCTTCCTGTGCGTGGATTTCAGTATTTGTTCTACCAGCTTTACCTTTCAAGGGCCCAAGGACTGGATAGGGCACCACTTGGCAGGGCACAAGTCTCAGCTGAGAGTCCAGATACTGGCAGGAGAAGTCTTTGAAGCAGCAACTGCAGTCCATCCAATCAAAGCACAGTCATAGGCAAAGGGCAGTACTCCTAATTCAGCTCTTCTCCTTGGCAGAGTTTCCTCTTGGTTCCAGAAGAAATCTGAAAATCTGGGGTTTTGGGTCCACTACTTATACTCCTTTCTGCCTCTGAAGTAGGCAAACTTCAAAGGAAAGTCTGTTGTTCACAAGACCATGTCTTGCCCAGGGATGGCTCCAGACTCAAACAAGAGGGTTGGAGACTGCATTGTGTGAGGGCAGGCACAGCCCTTTCAGGTGTAAGTGACCACCCCTCCCTCCACCCTAGCCCAGATGGCACCTCAGGATATGCAGGCTACACCCCAGTTCCCTTTGTGTCACTGTCTAGTGGAGATTCACAAGCAGACCAACTGTCAGTCTGACCCAGACAGGAAGTACACAAGCAGGCAGAGTCACAGAAGGGTTTAAGCAAGAAAATGCCCACTTTCTAAAAGTGGTATTTTCAAACTGGCAATTTAAAAAACAACTTTACCAAAAAAATGTATTTTTAAATTGTGAGTTCAGAGACACTAAACTCCAGATCTCTATCTGCTTGCAAAGGGAAACTGCACTTAAAAGTTTTTAAAGGCAGCCCCCGTGTTAACCAATGAGAGTGATAGGCCTTGCAACAGTGAAAACCACATTTGGCAGTATGTCCCTGTTAGTACATGTCCCACCTTTAATATACATTGCACCCTGCCCATGGGGCTACCTAGGGCCTACCTTAGGGGTGCTTTGCATGTACGAAAAGGGAGGGTTTGGGCCTGGCAAGTGGGCACACTTGCCAGGTCAAACTGGCAGGTTAAAACTGCACATACAGATACTGTAGTTGCAGTCTGAGCCATGTTCACAGGGCTACTCATGTGGGTGGCACAACCAGTGCTGCAGGCCCAATAGTAGCATTTGATTTACAGGCCGAGTGCACCGCTAGTGCACTTTACTAGGGACTTACTAGTAAACCAAATATGCCAAACATAGAAAAGCCAATTACACACACAATTTACACAGGGAGCACTCACACTTTAGCATTGGTCAGCAGTGGTAAAGTGCCCAGAGTAACAACTCCAGCAAAGACTGAGTCCAGCACACAGTCAAAACAGGGGCAAAAAAGACATGGGAGACCACCCCAAGGATGCTAAGCCTAACAAATATATATTCTAGTTTATGTCTCCCTTATGAATTTGTATATTTTTGTTTTGTTGTATTGCTTTGGATTGTATTAATACCCTTGTGTGGATTGGGGATTTTAAAGTGTGGTTAGTCAGTTTGCATTAGATAATGGAATGATGAACAATATTTTATATGTTATGTCTTATTGAAAATTATTAATTGGAAAATTAAAGAACATGTTTATTATTAAAAGAGTTGTGAACCTGATATTGTGGTGATATTGACTGACATCTTATTTTTGAAGAAAATACTATATTTGTGTATGGTACTTGGATGAGTGATTTATGTTGTACATTAGCAATTTCAAGGGGAAAATTGATTTTTATTGGTTCCCCATGACTAAGGCCATATGCGGAATGCGGTTTGCCAGCTTGCTTGTCTATTGTTGGAAATAAACACATGACCGCACCCTGTTCATCTACTCTGCTTCTCCTAGTTCTAGGTTGGCTCACTCAACTAAAACTGACACTTGAAGCAGGTGTGATGGACTTAAAGTGCAACAGCTCAAACTCTGCTGCATACATTCTTCTCCAGTGTCTGCCCAGACTCAATGGTGTACACTCAAGACAGTGCACGATGCAGGGAAATGCACTTAGGCCGAGGGCATCATAGAAAGTCATGCTAAGACACTGCTCAGAATCCAGTGTACAACTTTCTGTCCAGAGTGTCCAATCCCAACCTTTCCCTGCTTGCAACAGAGGGGGATGGGGGTCAGTGTAGCTCTCTGACCCCAATCCAACCTATTGCAAGGTGCGGAAGGGTGGAGTCACATGGCTCCAGTTTTTGATTTACCTGAATCCCTGGGTTCTCTAGGGTTTCAGCTTGAAGCACCCAGTGGCTATCTTTCACCCAATGTCATCAAGGGGGAGCATAGCCAAGCACCAGGGCACAAATCCAGGGTAAACACTGGTAGACAGGATCTACCCACTTTTTTACAGGATGGACTCTGCTCACTTGCTGTGAGAAATGGGCCCCACAGAAATATGCTGAACTCATCCTGGTGTAATTTTCAGACAAGGGACATAGTCAGCATCACCTGCTTTCATTCTGAGCAGCAACGTACAGGTGTTGAGGGGTCTTTATTATTTAAATTCCAGCTGAGACCAAAACAAAGCCAAAAGTTAAGGGGCCATCAGGCCTCCTTCTGATTGAATATCCTGACTGGGAGCTAACAGAATCCTCACACCTAGCTGCAAATGCAATGGAGATAAAACAAAGGCTCACCCCTTGTTATTGCTTCACAAGTTCCTAAAAGAGGCATGATTTTGACTTTGGTCATACCCTATATAAAAAAGATACATGTAATGCACAGGAATAATGTCACATGTGCTTGTGTGTCCCAGTATTTACACACATAGCAATTTAAATACAACTATTTTGTTTTATTTCATATATACCACTACTTATCCCATTCCAGTGTGTCATAGTGCTTTAAGTCACACATACACATTAGACATAACAATAAATCAAATGTGTGTAAAACAATGTACAGGATGTATTACAGATGACTGTGAGGGTTACAATGTGTAGGAGCCACATGTCCTTCATAGCTCACTGTGCTATATTAGATGGATTATAGTTTATGAACTGCAAGTAACAAAAGAATCTCTGTGTTAAAAGGAGTAACCCACTTACCCATTAACATAAAACAAAATCTGTCATCTGTGTATCGTATTTTGTGCTTTGCAGGAGTCATATTAATCCTCCATGCTACTTTGATTCACACCTGGGGCTAGTCAAAACACAGACCTTTCCAGCAAGTACATTAACATCCAAAGTTATTTTACCATTATTATTAATCCCTGAGATTTGCTAGGCACACAAAGATTTATTCGGCAGATGAGTTAGCCCTTTTCAACCAATGAAGCAGAACAGACCTACTGCCATATTTCTCCTTATCAATTTCTTTGAGGCAGAGTTAAAAAAATTCATGTATAAGGTGAGGCCCAGATTTTGTATTGGGGTTGTGTCACTTTTTTGTCAACACCTTGATCCAAAATCTCAGTTGTTAAACATAATGTACCCAAATGTACTACTAAACATATGTGTGAGATCATAAAATCTGATCTCACTTCTTGTGATGTTACTTTTAGTGAGGTCAAGGGTTGTGATGCCACTTCCTGTGATGCAATATGCGATGTCATGCTCTGTGATGTCACACACTGTGATGTCATGTGTCATGGTGTCACTTGCAAACTGCCTAACTTGGTTAGTCCCCACTTGCTGTTTTAGGAATTGTGCCCTGCTAAGCAGGGCACAATTTGCCAGGCTGAAGACTGCATAAACTTCATGGGAGTGAGATTGTCAGTCTGTTATCTTGAGCATTGCCAGATTGATGGTCTGTGCATGCACATCAGCACATTACAAGCAGTGTTGTCTAAGGAAATAATCAAACAAGCACTTGAGAGTGACTGGAACCAGGGTGAGTGCTCTTGTGCATGTGTGTGTGTTTATGAGTGTGCATGATGGTGTGTGTATCTTTATTTCATTTATTTGTTAATACTGACCTGTATTTTTTATAAGCTATATTGAAAATAATATCTGAAAGAAGAAGGAAGAGGGTGGACCCCTAAACCCACATGTAGAAGCCGCAAACACACTCAAATATGCACATACTTTATCATGATTTGCCAACATTGTGAGACCCCGTCTGCTCTCCGAAACACAAACACACACACACACACACAGATTTCCACCAAATGCATTAACGAACATTTGAATTTTCACAATACATTGAGTTGACAGTTTAATCTATTTTGGTGAAGGCAAGAATGACAGTATTTCCACAGTCCTCTACTAGTGAACTCAGTGATAATTTCTTGTAAATGCATGATAAATTCAGTACAATTCAAATCTAAATGCTCTGTGTTATGCACTTGTTTGTGATTGGATGGAATTGTTGTCTGTTGGAATGTGGCCCTCTCTGCAGGGTCACCCCAGAACTTTTTGCCTTCCTCCTCTTTTTTCTGACCTTAGTTTTGTTGGCTTAGGATTCTGAGCACTTTTCCACTGCTAACCAGTGCCAAAGTGCATGTGCTCCCTCCTCTAAAAATTGTAAAATTGGCTCATACCCAATTGGCATATTTAATTTACTTATATGTCCCCTAGTAAAGTGCACTACATGTGCCTAGGGCCTGTAAATTAAATGCTAAAAGTGGGCTTGCAGAACTGATTGTGCCACCCACATAAGTAGCCCCTTAACCAAGAGTCAGGCCTGTCACTGCAGAGCTTGTGTGCGCAGTGTCACACTGCCATGTTGACCTGGCAAGTAAACCCTCTTGTCAGGCTCAAACCTTCCCTTTTAATATCTATACCCACCTCTACTGTAGGCCTTGTACAACCCACAGAGCATGGTGCAGTGTATTTAAGGCAGCAAAAAAGGATGATGGACGGAGTGCTGAACAATGCAAACACTCACCCCCAGTCACAGATCTGGGTTTAATCCATTGTTCTTTTGCTCACCATGCCACCCCAGTTTGAACCCTACCATATGCAAATCAGTCTTGACCCTGTTCCTCATGGGAAAGGTCCAGCCTGAACTGCCAAGCCAGGTCCTCCCTGGACCAGAAACAAGCATCCTGGGACTGGTTTCAGAGTATTACCCTTCATCAGCCAGGCTAGCTTGAATCCAGTGGTACAGTGAGCACGGGACCCACGTCTGGGCATACTCTTCCCACTTAGGGCAACTTTAGCAGCACATCCCTGCACCAAAAAGTAGTAGATAAGGCCCCTAATTTCTAACACTGTCCATCTCACATATTTGCTTCTGATTGGAAGGCTTCCTTTTCTATTCTTGTATTTGTCCTATCCAGGAGAATTTTTGGTCTCAGTGTTGTGTTGTTTTTGTTTAGTGTATCATTCCACAGCTGATGTCAGACCTTGCTTTCCAGTGCATTATAGGGTCTTGTTTCTGATGTCTCTTTCTCACTGTCTGTGAACAAAATTAACAGCTTCACATCTTTGAGAAGTATTCACATTATCACATTACAGCGTATTTCAGAGCTTGCGGGATTCTGTAGTAGTGTTATCATGAGTAACCAGTTTGATGTCCATGCGTATATATAGCCCTCTAGTGGATTATTGCTTAACTGCAACACGGCAAAGTTATTTTAAAGTGGAACTTGCACCACACATACATACTTGTGTGCGTGCAACATTAACTACAACACTACCACATTTTCTAACCCTGCAAAAAGTTGTGCTAAAATGTACTTTAAAATCATACATCTTTGATGGCATAGAATTGTGAGTTCAAACGATGAGGTGAGAAAAATTGTGTTTTTGTACTTCCGTCTTTGTTCCTCCGTTTTCAATATCGACCGAGATATAAATAATGGTAGGGCTGGTCCTAAAATGAATTGAACAGGTGAGTATATCGAGTTTTTTTTTTCACATATTGCATATTTTTTCAACATACAGGAAAGCATTTAGCCAACATTCACACTGTACAAAGGGGCAAGGGAAACTGATATAAATATTGGTTATAGCATAGGAAAATAACAATGATTAAGGAGGTCTTCATTATTCACTTTAAAAGAAGAGAACATGTAACACAAAACAATTACACTGTAAGTAGTCAAGGGTTCAATCAGTGAGGGGTTGACTCGTTTCAAACTATTTTAATTGGACAGCCCTCCCCGGGACTCATACTAATAATTCTATTTGATAATGTTATTTGGCACATCATAACATCTTCCCTCTTGTAAAATTCCTTAATTATGAAGCATGTCAGTACCTCTCGAGAGACACCATTCTACAATACCGCCAAACCTTCCTTTTCCACGTTTTCTTAGCAATATGTGGATTCTGCCCACCAAGTCGCTCCCCATTCAGTAACTTATGGGATAGGAGAATGCACATGTAAACCTTCCTTTTTGTCTGTGTGAAGTGAAGTCAGACCTTGTTTCTTCCAGCATGGTAAATCTACTTAGCTGATGAGCAGGTGAATGACCGAGTCCTGAATAGGTAATGTAGTAGAAGTCTGCAGAAATCGTAAACTATGATGCATCCTCCACTGTAGTGGCATGACACACAATATGGAAATTTGATTTGAGTGCCCTGCAGAGCCCATAACTGACCTGAGGTTTACTTACATTAGGCATCAGTATGGCTTCCTCCTAATACCTATGTAATCAGGAGGGTGGTCTGGAGAAGAATCTCTTTACCCAGACCACACAGTCCAAGTGATAATGCTTTACATGCCAACTCTTGAGTGTGCTGTGTCACACCCTGTGTGGTTTGGCCAGCTATGGCATATGCAGCCATCCTAAATCCATGGCAACCAAAGAGCAGTAAACTAAGGCTCATATTTATGGGAAAATGACGGAGTGCTGTGCTATGTCATTTTCACAACGCAGGGATGTGCCGTATTTAAGTGAATATGGCGCATCCCTATGTTGTCCCCTGCGCTCATGCTTAATTTAGCTGCCAAAGCAGGCATCCTTGCACCATCGTGCAAGGATGTCTGTGTTGAGGAGTGTGATTGTTTATGTGTGGGAATGTGTGCCTTCCCGCACATAAACAATTATTTCTGGCATTTTGCTCTTTCTATGCGCTGCCGAATGCAGCACGCATAGAAAAAACAAAAAATGAGGAGGAATAAAAGTATTCCTCCTCGTTGCACCTTGCTAACATCACACATGAGGGTGGCGTTAGATTTTGACCCTGCCCCAGGTTTACAAAATCTCATAAATCTGAGGCAGTGTCAAAATGCAATGGATGTTTCTGTGGCACACCCACAGCAACACCCATTGCACACCCCTCAGACGCAGATAACTGCGTCGGAGGGGCCCATATTTACAAGGAAGTGTAATGCCACGTTTTGTGGCATTACACCACTTGTAAATATGGAGCAGATATTAGTGCAACTGGAGCGTCACATGAATTGATGATCCAGTGGCAGTAGGGACTCGTAAATATGCCCCTAAGTTTCAGGTCTCGGCTATAGACAGTATTGGCTGTCTGTCTGTAGACCTGTTGCTTACATAACATAACATGTATTGAGAGAGCACAAAATATATGCTTAGACTGAGATTTGGACAGGCCACTTGCCAATGATGGCTTTGCTTACCATCTCATTTATCTGTACTAATCTTATGCTTAAAAACTTTGCTAGATAAGCAGACATTTGAGGTGAGCAAATTTAGAGTGTCGCTGGTGTTGCAGGGCGCTCCTTACTAGAGCAGCTCTCCACCTAAAATTGGGAACTTCCCAGAGTTCTCCTTTGTTTTTTGCATAATTTATGCGTCACTCTAACCCTGAAAGGGCCTTGGTTGGATATATATATATATATATATATATATATATATATATATATATATATATATATATATGAGCCTGTATGAGCCTGTATGATTTCTGTTCACAAACTATACAAAATGTAAATATATTGACAGTGTTTGTATTCCCTGTTATTTTTTGTCTTTACTTGCAGTTACTATACATTACCATTCAGGGATTCAATTCACAATAGGAGTAATGTGTCTAATTTTTGGTTCTAAACCAATGTGGTAATGACAGCAATTTCATGAATTAAGACTCTAATTATTTTCTTATATGCCTCCTACCACCCTGCTAGCTTTGATGTTACTGTCTGGAGAGCAATTAACATTTCAATTGTTATAAGTAAACTCCTATTGTTATGATGTACACAAAAAACGTTCACATATACAATTATTTTTTTATTTACTGATAGGATTGTTGATGTGCTTGCACATAAATTCAATTGTATGCAGTACAATTTTATGGTTAAAACAATTAGCAAATGAAACCTATCTAGAGCAGGAAATTGAGATGCAGAACACTTTATACCTTTTCTTTTATAATGTATACCTTGGAATCATAGTCCTTTTTCGTGAGGTTCAACACAATCTATTGAATGAGCGCACAGCTATCAAAGTAATTTCGCTTTCATTTGATCTCTAAATATTTTTTCCATTAAATATTTCAGATTGAAGCACTTATTCATGAACCCCAAGGAATCAAGTCTTTGGACGCTCATGGAACCTTCATCACCAATGATTTGCAGGAGATCACTAAAACATCTTTCTCAGGAAATAAGGTTCTCTTTCTGCTTATAGTAAATGATTTAGAGATTCTAGTGCGAATAATTGGAGCAGGATTCTGTAACTTTTGTCCCGAATAACCGAATCCATTCCAGTGTAGCAAGATAACCATGTAAGTCATTTCCATTCGAGGAATGTAAACAAAACTCATTTATACAGTCAGTGTCTCTTCTAAAAATCTGGTATGATCAACCTCTCGTATCAATATTCAATACAGTTGTAAACAGATACCAGTACTCAGCTGGTTGTTAATCATTGCTTCATTTATCCTGGGCTGTTTATTCATGAGATGCAGGAAGTGGTGCTGACTTGATCAACTTATGACAGGTGGCTAACAGGTATTGTCGTTCTCAATTTTCCACATAGATTGCACTGCATTTTTTATGGTCTTTCTTTCCTTGTCATGTTCCATAGCTTTTCCATTTTAGGGTCATGTGTCTTTCAAGCCATCAATTGACCAACAGAGATCATGCGCAAATTGCTCCACAACATTGTTGGATGGAGACTTCACAATTTCTTATGATGTCAACAGAGAGTCACCAGGAAATGTACAGGTAACCTTCATTTCTGTAGGGCACTATCATTTTCCTATATTTATAAATATTCTCCACAAAACCCCTTTGCTCCCAATACCATAACTAATAAACTGTGAACAACTACCAGAAAATGTGAAACATCTAAGTATGCTTGAGGAGAGAAGATTAACTGGCACATTTACTTACATTCCACAGAATGCCGGGCACTTACAAAGTAACTGTGTTCCTTTGTGTGGAAGGGACATTGCAGAAATGTGCCATTTCTTCTAGGATATATTGCATTTCTGATGTCCTCTAGCACTTGTTAACTGTTTGCTGCCTATCACCAATGCAGGCACCAGTGCACCATGGTGTAAGGATGTCTGCGTTACATGAAGGAATGTTTTCTGCAGCAAAGAATATGTTCCTGCATAAAAACATCCTTAGAGGCAGTTTCCTCTTTCTAGGTGTGCTGCAGAATACTTCCTTCTGTTGCCAAACCTTGCCCAGGTAAAGTCCTGGTGATTGAACTCTGTTCAGCAGAATTGTTACTGACTCCTATCGATAAATAGACGCATTCAGATTTTGTTTCTTGACTTGTTGCGCTCACATCTCCCTTCCACATTCCATTCCTGGTTTCCCTCCATATGCTTACTGACTTCCATAATCTTTTCTTCTCAAGGGACCTTTACAGCTTTCCATTCATTGGTGGTTCTCTTGAACCCTAGCATCTGTTTGATGACTCACAGCTGACTTACCTCCAGCACCTGTGATCCTCCTCTGAACTTTCAGCTATCTCTACCTTCTGGTCATAATCTATACACTGACTTTAAGCGATTTCAACAGTTTCTACCGAACCGACATATGTACTAATGGGTTGGTTCACAAAATACCGAATCACAGTGGGCTGCAATTGGACCTATATCATGAAAATTAATGTGGTAGGTTACAAATTGCAACCCACTGTGATTCACTACCATCCCAAGGATGGTGGCCTACTGGGGTCACCATACCACCATGTCTGTAATTGCTTTAAAAAAAAAAAACAATTTTTTAATGCAGTGTCTTTTCCTTAGAGGAACCATGATGTGTATTAAAAAATAAAGAACTATTTTCAAGTCTATTCAGGGGTCACATGGACCACTGTCTTCTCCTGAAAAATGATTTTGGACTCTTTATAAAGGGGAAGGATTTCTCTGGGTATCCTTTCCCAATTGTGAATAGGTGACCACCTCCTTTGAGGTATCAGTAAAATACTAATGTTTTGTGACCGCATTTTTCCTGCAAAACATTAATCCATACCATACAGAATAACTATTTGGAGGAGAGATCCTAAATATGCCCCTTCCAAATAGCAATCACTTATGATTTCCCAAACCATTTAGCTATTCCGTAACTTGTTACTGAATCGCTTAGTGGGTTTAGTACATTCGAAAAACACATTTCCTTGTCATGAACACTGTGATTTAGCAAATTGCAGGGCTTGCAACAATATAATGTGTCAGTACATCTGGCCCTGTTATCCTTTTTACTTGTTTGCCATTTCCTATTTTGCTTCTTTGGCTTATCTGTTTCTGTTCCTTGCTGTATAGTCTCTTTTCCGTCTTGTATGCAAACATTTCTAGTGTGGTCTGTATTTTCCATCCTGCACTTGTTAGTGTGCGGAATTGTTAGGCATTCATTATGAGTTTGTCAGGAAAGAGTGAGTGTTGCACCTGGCCCTTTTTGCAGGGTCATCCCCAATCTTTTCGCCTCCTTCCTCATATGTTTTCTGACCTGTTTTTGTTGGCTTTCGGACTCTGGGCACTTTACCACTGCTATCCAGTGCTAAAGTGCATATGCTCTCTGTGTAAATTGTATTGGTGATTGGGTTTGTCATGATTGGCATATTTGATTTACTAGTTCGTCCTTAGTAAAGTGAACTTGAGGTGCATAGGGCCTGTAAATCAAATGCTGCTAGTGGGCCTGCAGCACTTGTTGTGCCACCCACATTAGTAGCCCTGTAACCATGGCTCAGACCCGCCACTGCAGTGTCTGTGTGTGCAGTTTTCAACTGCCAATTCGACTTGGCACGTGTACCCACTTGCCAGACCTAAACCTTCCCTTTTACTACATGTAAGGCACCCCTAAGGTAGGCCCTAGGTAGCCCATGGGCAGGGTGCAGTGTATGTTTAAGGTAGGACACATACTAATGTGTTTTATGTGACCTAACAGTGAAATACTGCCAAATTCAATTTTCACTGTGCAAGGCCTATCTCTCTCATAGGGTAACATAGTGGCTGCCTTTAAATATTGTTAAAGTGCAGATTCCCTTTGGGAGCAGATAGAAATTGGAGTTTAGAGTCTCTGAACTCACAACTTAAAAATACATATTTTAGTGAAGTTGGTTTTTAGATTGTTAGTTTGAAAATGCCACTTTTAGAAATTAGGCATTTTCTGGCGTAAACTATTCTGTGACTCTGCTTGTTTGTGGATTGCCTGTCTGGGTCAGTTTGACAGTTGGGCTGTTTGCGCCTCTCTCTAGCCAGTGACACAAAGGGGGCTTGGGTGTAGTCTGCATATCCTGATGAGCCATCTGGCTGGGAGAGAGGGGGGTGGGCAGACTGTGCCCTGCCCTCACACAATGCAGTCTCCAACCCCCTGGTGTGAGTCTGGGGCCTGGCCTGGACAAGGAAGTATCTTGCAAACACTTGAGACTTTGCTTTGAAGTTTGCCAACTTCAAAGGCAGAAAGGGGTATAAGTATTAGACCCAAAACCCTAGAGTTTTAGAATCTTTCTGGAATCAAGAGGTACCTTTGCCAGGAGAAGAGCCGAAGAGCTGGAGAAGGAGTACTGTCCCTCTGCTGTGTTGCTTAGCTGGACTGGCCTGCAGTTGCTGCTTCTGCCTTAAAAGAGTGCAAAGGGTGAACTTTGCTGTGTATCCTGCTTGAGAAAGTTCTCCAAGGGCTTGGAGTAGACCTTACCTCCTGTTAGAAGTCTCAGGGATATCAAATAATTTAGTTTCATCTGCCTACAGCACTGGGAACTGTGTATTTTGTGCTGCAACAGAAGAAAAACGATCCCAATGCCATCAACGACACAGCTGGCCTGCACCATGATCTGCTGATGCCGCACGGAGTCGCATTTCCCCGTTTCCCACTGCGATACTGATCTCACTGATGCCGTCATCGGACAACTTCACTGAGCCGCTGCTCGCATTGGGACCTGTGGGCCGCGCACTCCGACATCGCCCGCTGACACCGCAGCCTGAGCATCTCTGACGACGACGCTCCTGCTGACATCAATCCCGCTGCCTTCACCATGGCCTGTGGACACCGCTTGTGAGGAGCATAAAGCACCATCCCATCCAGCACCGCAGCTCCGTTCCACTGACACCAGCTCCATTGACTCCAGTGTCGTCTTCAGGCATCCCTGCCTGCACCGTGGCCTGTGGACACTGCTTGTGAGGGTCACGAAGCACTGTCCCACCCTGCAACGTCGGCTTGGGCCTACCAATGACAGCACTTCAGCAACGACGTGACCTGGTGACATTGCACGTCACACCTCCCCACTTCACACCGCAGCCCTGCTCTTACTGATGCCACTGGATGCCTTCACTGAGTCACTGCCGGCACCGTGACCTGTGGGCACCACACATCGCATCGTCCCACTTTGCATCACTGCCCAGACACCATCCACGCCGGCGCTCCTTACTTCATCAGCCGGGAGTTTGATCTGCAACGCGTGTGACTTCAAGGGCCCGATTGCTCCCGCACCGACTCCGGAACCAACACCGCATTGTCAACGATGCCGCTCTCAGGAGCTCACTGCAATGATCCCAACGTCCTGCAATTCCAGGGTGCCGTTTGCGGGTCTTCCTGACACCGTAGCTGGTCCGCGGCGCCGCGGCCGGCCTGAACTGTTTGTTTTGTTGATCACAACACTGTGATAGCCCCAGGTCGAGCTATCGACTTTAGGAAACTCTATTTTTAAGTTAAATCTTGCAAAATTCATAACTTTATTACTGTATGCCAGATTTTTATCGTTTTGGTCTTGTTTTATATAGATACATATTGGCTATTTTTCTAAAACTGGTGTGGTGTTCTTTTGTAGTGTTTTCACTGTGTTACTGTGTGTTATGTGCAATTGCTTTACACATTGCTTCTGAGATAAGCCTGGCTGCTTGTGCCAAGCGCCCAAGTGGGTGAGCAGGGGTTAGCTGAGTAGGTATCCTGACTAGAATAAGGGTCCCTACTTGAACAGGGTGCAAACTGAGTGCCAGCTAAAGACCCCATTTCTAACAGTGAGGTATTTACCTGACTCAATAAATACCATTTCCCCATGGTAAGGTATTCACCGCATGTGGGAAACACTAAAAAATGGCATGTTTTTAACCCCTTAGCTGCTTGGCCTTTTCCCCCTCAGTGCTGAGCTCTTATTTGGCTACTTGGGGTAGTTCACGCTTAGGCTGCCATAACTTTTTGTCCACATAAGCTATGCATGCTAAATTTGTGTACTTTTTGTCCAACATCCTGGGGATTCTAAAGGTACCCAGAGTTTGTGGGTTCCCAGGAAGGAGACTGAAAATTAGCCAAAAAACAGTTAAAATGTTTGTTTTTTGGGAAAAATGGGAAAAAAGTGCTGCAGAAGAAAGCATCTGTTTTTTCCCCAGCAAATGGGATCAATGAAGGATTTGTGGTGATTAGATCACCATCTCCAAGCTTTCAGGAACAGGCAGACTTGAATCAGAAAACCACATTTTTCAAGACAGTTTTACTGAGACATACCGTATTTTACTATTTTTTGTGCTTTCAGCCTCCTTCCAGTTAGTGACAGAAATGAGTGTGAAACCAATGGTGGATCTCAGACAGCTAAACATTTCTGAAAAGTAGACTAAATTATGAATTTAGCAAGGGGTCATTTGTGTAGATCCTTTGAGGTTTTTCCCATAGAAAGTAACCGTTCAAATTTAAAAAAATTGAAATAGAGTTGAAAAAAACTGCCATTTCTGTCTCAGTTTTCTTCTGTAACTTTTTCCACCTATGGCAGATTTTTGAAAGCAATATGCCATTATGTCTGCTGGACCCTTCTGGTTGTGGGGATATGTAGGGTTTGTAGGTTCATTAAGAACACAGGGTACCCACAGACAATAAATGAGATGCACCTTACAATGGGTTTTCATTGTATACCTGGTATACAGCAATTCTTTCTGTAAAATATAAAGAGTGAAAAATAGGTATCAAGGAAATCTGTGTACTTCTGAAATGGATGCAAGATATGGAGTTTAGAAACAGTGGTTATTTGCACATCTTTGAATTTGGGGGTACCCATACTAGCATGTGAATTAAAGGGCATTTCTCAAACTGACTTCTTTCTTACACACTGTCTTACATTTGGAAGGCATAAATTTAGAGAAAGACAATTGGTAATAACACTTGTTCTTCTATTCTGTCCTCCTCCAAGTCTCCTGATGAAACTGGTAACTCACTTGTGTGGGTAGACCTAGTGCCCGTGACAGGAAACGCCCCAAAACACTATGGGGACACATTACATTTTTCCAATTGAAATGGACAAGTTTTTTGCAAAGTGCCTATCTGTGGCTTTTGGGCTCTAGCTCAGACGGCACATAGGGAAACCTAGCAAACCTATACTTTTTTTAAAACGAAACACTCCAGAATTCATTTAATTTCATTAGCTTTATTTCGGTCAGTATAAATACCATAAAAGCACATCACATTTGACAGTTTCATAATTAAAAAAGGACAACAAACTACATAATAGACAGTTTTAGTCATAAAGGATTAAAAAAGAGAAAAGAAGTGTTTGGATATAAGCATTTCCCTACTGTAAAATCGCACCTTATTATAGATTTACGTAAAAATACATAGTAGGTATTAAAATCAAATACAGACCTGGCCAAACATATCAAATAAAGAAACATTTCTATTTAAAAGTGTAAGAGTATCTGAACAAAACAAGTAAAAAGGGCGAAGGGGAGATGCTTCTAGGCCAATTAAAATAGTGAGTGCATACAAAGATGAATTCATCAATGACTGGTCCCCACGACCGTTGTTGACTTTTCCTCTATTTTTTTGAGCGTGTTCAATCTAATATGCCAGATTGAATCTAAATATTTTGCCAAGCAGCAAACCACTAAAACAGATGAGTCAGATTTAAAAATTCTCAGAGCCAACAAACAATTTTTAAAACCCATTTTCCTGCATAAAGGAATGATCCAGCGGACTCTTTGTTTGTGGTATGCGGGGCATTGGAAGAGGATGTGGGTTATAGATTCATCTCTGGCGCAGCCCATCGGACACATATTGGAAGTGCAGCTAGAGTTAGACCATTTATATGTAAGGGTACGCAGAGGAAGAGAGCCTACCCTAAATCTAATATATAATGCACGAACGAACGGAGAAGAAACTATGTCCATATATTGTACAAATTCGTAATGGCATTTGAATTGTAGGAAATTGCCCGTCATGGAAGATGGCGAGACAGCAGACAATTGTGAAAGTTGGACATGGAGCCAAAATGCATCCTTTAATACACTCCAGAATTCAGAATAGGGTAACTTGTGGGGCTCTCACCAGGTTCTGTCAACCAGAAACCTCAAGATTTGGCAAAAAAACACTTTTTCCAACCATTACAGCTATGGAAAGTTCTGGAATCTGAGGGAAGCCACAAACTTACTTCCACCCAGCATTCTTCCAGGTCCCCCGATAGAAATGCTACCTCACTTGTGAGTGTAGACCAAGTACCCGCAACAGGGAAGGTCCCAAAATCTATTGTGGCAATAATGATAACTAATCCTGGGTTCAGGAACCATTTAGGGAAACCCATCAAACCCATGCATTTCTGAAAAGTAAACTTGAAGGGGAGTCCAGGGAAGTATCGCTTGTAAGGATTCCCCAAAGTTTTTTTCCCTAGAATGCCTGCAAATGTAAACCCTTGAATAAAAACAATATATTTCCTTGCATTTCTGTGTCGTAAACTACATTAATATGCAGTGATCCACAAACTGCTTACCATTCAGCATTCCTCAACTTGTCCGAATAGAAACACTACCCCACTGGTGTGCCTGGGCTTATTGCCCATGACAAAAATGGATCTCACAACGGTCAATGGTAGTGCTTACATGAGGGTTACTGTTGACCCTGAGGAGATCCATTTCTGATGCTCTAGGCGCAGGCACACAAGTGGGGTAGAGTTTTTATCAGGACAATTGGGAAATGCTGAGTGGTAGGAATTGTGTGGATCTCTGCATATTCTTGTAGTTTGCATGACAGAAATGCAAGGAAAAATAGTGTTTTTATTCAATGTTTCACCTTTGCAGGGTATTCTGGGTAGGAAAACCTTGGGGAATCCACACAAGCCACACCTCTGTGGACTGCCCTGGGTGTCTAGTTTTCAGAAATGTCTGGGTTTAGTAGGTTTGCCTATATGGCCCCCAATCCTACGTCCCAAAACTCAGGTGCCTGACTTGGAAAACAAGTTTTTTTTGTGGATTGATAATTCTGATGTTTCCACAATATGTTTTGGGCCCCTCCTGTTGGAGCTCTGTGAGGAGATGGGGGTTAACCAAAACCTGCGAGTCGTCCACTGGTGTGCCCCAGAACAGGGCCTTATCATGCCTCCATGATCCCTCAGAAATTGTTCTACATGCAAATTTGTCTGCTACACAATTTGCTGAAGGGAGTCAACATCAAAAAAGAGATGGACGTAGTCGACTGACAAAACGTTGGCCGTATTGACTTTACATCCAGCGTCACCAGTAAAAGATGGAATATGGGGCTAAACTAAATTGGGGGGCTGCCAAGAGAGCACTCTGTCTGTGCTTGTTACCACATGCACCTGCTCTCTTGTTTGGGCAAACCCACTGTTGTTCCACTACAAACCCTGTACTTGCGAAGGGACAGCACGACTGTCCTCATCTTCTCCCTCAGAATCACTGGGAGGGGTGTCATTGGATGGGACTCCGTCAACTGCAAAATCACTCCCAGATTCTGCTCCATTGTCATCTCCCTCAGATGCTGTCTCAGTATCTGCTGTCTCAGCCTCTAATCCAGCCTCAGAGCTGACAGCTATAACCCAAGTTACGCCTTCAGCAGCAGTAATCCAACAAGACACCGTCTCTGCTACTGGCTAAAATGTCCCTCTAAAACACCAGCCTACATAGGTGGCGGATATGGTGACAAAATTGCTAGTGGGTGTGTGTGTGTGATGAGTGAAACAGTAAATGTCAGTCACCTTACCTTCGCTTCTTATTTCAATCAGCAGGCCCTCTGAAGACACTGAAAAAAAAAAAAGACACACTATCACTCCTTCTTGCCACATACCCATCAACACAACCTTTAGTGCTGGTGGCACCTAGTGCAACAAGCTTTTTTACAGCTCCCCCCCCATGACCTCATCCTAGGATTCCCTTACTACCACCCAGCAAAATTGCCCTTCATCTCGCTATAGCCCCCTGGCACATACATTTCTTTTGTTTTAGAGTGCAGGTAACGGCTGGCATATACATATATATATGAGAGAGAGAGATTTCTCTCCCTCTATAGAAAGTCTCTCTCTTTCTCTCTCCCTCTATATATATATATATATATATATATATATATATAAATATATATATATATATATATATATATATATAAATATACACATACATATATTTTGTTATAGCTGTGTGGTTTTCTTGGGGGGCGATTATGGCCCAGGGAAACCATACATCTATTAAAAAAAAAAGTCCCCACAAGGGGGTCAGCCCTGCTCATGAGCGACAACCTGTCAATTTCTTTCTTTCAAATTTTTTTTTTTTTTTCCTTTTTTAAAATGGGAAGGGGGAGGCGGCCCATTTTCATAAGGGCCGACCTCCCAGTCAATTACCTTTTTTTATCATTTTTAAAAAATATTTTTTACCCCTGAGGGGTTGCGCCCCCCCATGGGTAAACCAACTTTTTTTCTCTAAAATAACTTGCCCATTTTCAAAGGGGGCACCTACCCCCCATGTGTGATCCCTGGTGTCTAGTGGGGTTTCCTGGCCGTGGATCACAGTGTGGTTGAGATCCACGGCCAGGAAACCATTTTAGGAAGGCCTCATCTGAAAGGGAAGAATCTCCCCTTTCAAACAAGGCTTTCCTGAAAGGTGGAGAGGCCCCTTATGGCCAGTTTTCCCTACCAGATCAGGAAGCAGCCCTACCTGCTGCTTCCTGCTCCATTGGGGAAAACAAACTGTGACGTCAGCGCGCCGCACGTCACAGATGGGCAGGTGGGGAGATTCGGGGGAGACACAGAAGCTCTTCCATATCTAAGGGGGGGTTTAAATTAAAACTGGAGGATGTTTAAAACCCCTCTCTGGAAATAGCCAATCTTCGTGGCCTGCACGAGGGAGGTTGTGCATGTGTCGGCCATTGGCCAACACTTACACACTTATGGGGTTAAAAGGAAAATGGAACATAATGTGGAGAATTGTTTTATACATGCCAATTTCTGCATGTCTCGGCTTTTTTACAGTCTTTTCCTCCCAATAGCTTTCAGTGCGCTTGATCTGTCAGAATTTATCAGGAAAAAACTGTGAGGGTGTGACAATTATCAAAAACTCGTAATTCTGATTCCTGTGTAAATATGTCCTTGCGCATGAATCAGAGTTTAGGGTCTGATTTAGAGTTTGGCAGAGGGGGTTACTCTGTCACAAATGTGACAGATATCCCGTCTGCCATAATACAATTCCATTATAGCCCATGGAACTTGTAATATGTGGACGGGATATCCATCACTCTTTTGTCGGAGTAACCTCTCCGACAAACTTTAAATCAGGCCCTTAGTATTTATCTCATAATGAGGGCCTGAGTCAGGGTTCACAGTGTTTCTACTTCGGTGTGATTAGTTTCAGTCCTGACCTTGAGTGTGTGTCGAATCCTTTGTGCTCTACTTCAGTGTTCCTTGATCTCCATAAATTTATAGTCTAGTCCAGTTGCTCTTCTTAGAATTTAGCCCTGCCTTTCCCTGAGCCCAGTTCCTTTAATCAATGTTTCCTTCTCTACTCCTTTTTATTGTCTCTTGTGTTTGTGTTAAGAGTGTTAAGAGCTTGATAATTGTTAGCTAGAGTACCAGTGAGATTATAATGCTTTGTGCGCTTGCACAGAGGCTTACCCAGCACTCTTCTTCCATAAGATCTAATGGTTGCCTTGCAAGAATCTGTGAGTAAATACGAGTAAGATCTTTTTCAACTCACAGAGAGACCACGTTACACAGACTGTATAAACTATCCCTTATGATAGTTTATCAATCATTTTTTCTGTTGTGTACCTTTGGAGTGCCTTCCTATTGTCTGTGGCTCAGTGTCAACTATGACTGTCTAATTTTGCCCTTGCTGAAAATACCCAGTTCAGTTCTAGTGTCCAGGTCATAGCCTGTTCAAGTTCTCATTTCTGTCTTGTCTTTCTCCTTCCAGACATTCAAGACTCCATTGTGGATATTAAACATGTCCTCCAGAATTACCTTGTTGTTGCAGAGAATAAACTCTCTAGACCAACCTCAGCAGGGTCAATGACTAGCTTGTACCATCATAATGAATGACTCACTACCCTCTTTACTAACCACTGTTATGTTCCCATCACCTACTAAATGACCAACACGTTCTCCGGTGCTGCTTTTCAGACTGATATTCATACATATTAAACAAAAATACATCATAAAAACAGGGTATTTATTGATTCATCATAAATATGTTATGTTTCCTGTAACTAAAATGTAGTAATTTCGTTTTTCTTTATATTTACTTTTAGATTGTAAATGGATATTTTGTTCATTTTTTTGCGCCTGTCGGTCTTCCAACTGTGCCAAAGAATGTTGTCTTTGTCATTGACAGAAGTGGATCGATGAGTGGTCGCAAGATGGAACAGGTAACTGGCACATCTTTAAAATGTAAAGTAAAAATGATTACAACAGCAAGGGGTTCCCATTTAAAAACACAGAAATATACCGGGGGTAAAATTAATTGTTACGAATGGTATTTCCACTTGAAGTAATGGGGAATTGCCTGGTGTTCTGGTAATTCTGTGGTCAGGAAAATTTAGAGTTTTTGCAAAATAAAATGCCAGAATCAGAGTTTCTGCATCAATTCCTGCATGTTTCCCCCGATGTTTCACAAAGAGACTTCTTCTGCTTTTCGAAGCCCAAATTTCAATTTCTAGCTCCATAATGTAGAACTAGTGTTATCAGGCACATTGCAAATTTTTGATATTTTTTTTTCCATTTTATAAATATTTATGTTCCTTAGCAATAACATGTCTCTCAAACTGTAGTTGTCTTCAGCTCTTTTCTCCATTTATTCAGGGCAGCCAAGTTGCTGAAAAACAACTGAATTTCTCAAACACAGTCTGTTTGGGTTTAAGTCCTGTAAAAGTGACGCAAACAGACAAATTGTCACCTATGAGATTCCATAGTTCCATAGTTGAGCCCAGCTGCGGCTCCTCTGCTAAGGCGGAGGAGCGTCGTCCCACTGCTTGCAGTGGAAGGGAAAAATAACATGATAATAACGGAGTGTTATTATCATTTTATTATTAGCTGAGCCAGGCTAGGGGGGGGGGCTGGAAGAGGAGTGGTGAGTGCACCAGTAGTGCACATGTCTGGCTGGTCCAACACGGCCAGCCAGACAGACATGTGCACTTTGCATTTCTCCTCCCGGCTGGATTGCAGAGCTGGGAGGAGAAAGTGCACAAGGTTCCACTCTCTGTGTGAGCACAGAAGCAGGCCGCTCACACCAATCACAATGCTGCTGTCATGCTGATGACAGCAGTGTTGTGATTGGCTGAGGGGAGTCTGGGAGCCTGTGTGCTTAAAGGTGCGGATGGAGGAGACTAACCCATCTCCATTTGGAGAGGTAAGTGTTTTTTTTACATTGTATTATTTATTTTTTTATTCTCTCCCCCTCCACCCCTATTCAGTGGCAGCTGCCACTGGTTGAGCCTGAAGCTGTTTTCAGAAGCTCTACTTTCTTGAACAGTTGATGAACAAGTGTTTCCAAGAACTGCTATCTTTACTATATCGCAAAGAATGCGGGTTAGCCCTGAGAAATCAATAATGAAGCAAGTGTTAAAAAGCAAATAGGAGTGCAACCAAGTGAGTAATGGACAGTCAACCTTCTATGTTTTGTATACGGCTTTTTAGAGATTTAAAAAAATTATACATTTGTTAATGACAACCTGTTCATTTCTTTTAAACATGCCTGCTTCTATGGAATGCATTTTATAATTTCATAGTCTGTAAAAAATGATCTTTATTATGCAGTTCTGTCTATCCATTGTGACTTATTACTGTCTCATATTATTCTAATCTGGCTAGCAGCCAATATCTTAGATACGGATATTTATGATATTTAAAGACATTTCCACTGGATGGTAAATCAGATTGGGGTTCTACTTTGGAATAAAAAAAGTTATTAGGAGCACCCAATCAATATCTCATAAACTGGAGGTCCCGTTATCCTAAAAATGATTACTATGGTCTATTAATTTCTGGAGAAATAAAGTTTTATCAAAAAGGTTTATCCCATAATGGGACAGGTTAATAAAACTCAGTCACTTTCAACATTTTAACCAATGTGCAATGCATTTTTATATAATCCTTCAATACTCAACATCATATTTTCATTGCGTGTTTTGAATATCCAAACTTAAAGAAATACCATTGTAACCCATTTAACTTACAATGGTCTTTAACAAAGTGTGTTACATGTCTCTTGCATGTTTTAGATACATTTGTATAAAAATACCCTATTAATGCTACTACTTTCCTACTTTCGGTAAATCCAATTTTCAAAGTAATTACATCTGACAGTTTCTTAAGGTTAATCTTGTTTTTTTCCCTGGCCCATATACATTTTATCACTGCTTAATTTAGGTCAGTGAAGAATTATCTTGAGTAAGTCTATTTAGCCTAAAATTGTGTATGGCATTTGGTTCCAGACTTCAGCTGGCTCTTGATTTGTCTTAAACATAGGGCAGAATTTCACCCATTAGGTTTGAAAATATAAGTATTAGTTTGATCTTTTTGCACTCTTCGAAACTGTCTTTGTCTGTTCAAATGACAAATTGTCCTAAATTAAAGCAGAACCGGAGCTTTGAGAGTGGAAATCCCTGCCTTGTGTCTTAGCTAATATAAATTTCTTTGCATCAGAGATCATTCAAAATTGGACACATCCATGCCCTGATGTATAAACCTGGAAATGTACCTAACGAAATGGGTGGGCTATCTTTGTTCTATTTTGAATTCCCATACTAAACCCTAGTTCAACAGGTGATAAGCCTTCTCTTTTTCTAAAAACACAATAAGGCCACAAGCAGGCTTGTCTAAGCATAGGAAATCTGAGGCGCCAATTCGTGGCCTGACAGGAAACCACGCACCCACCAGGATCCCGAATACTTGGTCCAGTTGAATAGCAAGATTTTTAATAAATATCTTCGAACCAGTACTTGGAGGCTACAATGTATTGGATTTTTTCTGAGGTTTACAAAAAACAAAGTTGCTGTTGTTAGAGTTTTTGAGGTACTACTTTATGCTCCAAATATAATTATACAGAACATCTAAGGGGCATATTTATACTTGTTTTGCGCTGAATTTGTGTCATTTATTTTGACGCAAATTCTGTGCAGAACTAACTTCATATTTATACTTTGGCGCTACACCCGTATAGTGCCAAATTTATGGAGTTAAAGTCATTTTTTAGATGTGGAAACCTACTTTGCGTTAATGAGATGCAAAGTAGGAGTTCCCATGCAAAAAATTACTTTATGGCCTTAGCGCCATATTTATCCCCCATGCTAAAATCATGCATGGGAGGGGTCAAAAAATGGTGGAAAGCACCATTTTTTAAAGCCTGGGTCAGGGCAGGCGGTAGGGGACCTGTGGGCCTATTTACATGGTGGAACACCATGGAATAAGCTCACAGGTGCCCTCCCCAGGTCCCAGGGACACCCCCATCCACACCAGAGGGACAGCAGAGGGAGATCCCATCCCAGGTAAGTATAGGTAAGTACAGGTAAGTATTTCTTTTTTTAAGTGCCATTGGGGGCCCTGAATTGGGCCCTCTACATGGCACTGGTTGCAATGGCCATGCCCAGGGGACCCTGGTCCCCTGTGCTGGCCATTGGGGTGGTGGGCATGACTCCTGTCTTTTCTAAGACAAGAGTCATGTGGTATGGATGGTTTTGCATCAGAAAGTGACTCTAGACAGGTTAGAGTCATTTTTTTTACTCTAACCTGCCAAATGTCATTTTTTGGTGCAAAACACCCTTCTTCCATACCGCCAGCCCCACCCGACTAACGTCATTTTTTTTCGCTAGCCTACCCTTTAAACCGGCTTCCACCATTCCATAAATATGGTGCCCGGCTGGTGCACAGAAATGGTGCAAGCCGGTGCTAAACTTTTTGGTGCAAAACTGCGTTAGTGCACCAAAAAGTATAAATCAGGGCCTTGGTGTGAGGAATTGGCTTCTCTATGAAAACTTTATAATATTCATTCCCATCAGGACTGGGCCTGGACTATTTGATCAGAATTGATTTAAGGAACTTCCAGACCTTGAAAAAAGTTACCTATGCTGAAAAATGTGGTGCTACAATTTTCTATATATAGCTTGAAAATGTAATAATGAAAACATTTTGTAACTTTATTAGTCCAATAGGCAAGCTTCAAAGGTGAAGGCATTTGATCTTGCAGACATCTAGTAGACCGGGTCAAGAGGAGGAGACCAGTGTTAGAACTAGTTTTCCAGTGGGCATGTAGCCCACTGGTAGCCACACTCTGAGAGTGGGCTACCATGCTCTTCATGACCAAGGAAGGGCTGTGCCATGTTGGATGGGGCAAAAATGGGGCACTTTGGTATAGCCAGGTGCCACACGACACAGGACCTGCATTACTAGAGAGTCGGGGACCCAGCATTCCATTGGCTAGTGACTGTGTGGTCCCCTCAGGCAGGTTCCGGGGATAAAATAGGCACCCTGGCACCCTTACCCTTAGTATATGATTGGAAAAGAAAAGAGCACGGAAGAGGGCTTGTACGTCTGGCTTTTGATTACACATAGAGAGGCTGAACCACTGAGAGGACTGTACCTACTGCACTTTTGGGCTTGTGAGCTGGGATCATGCCTGTGGCTCCTGACCTCGTGTAACTTGTGACTCCAATTTGGTGGTTGGTCCCCTGGAACCCACTACAGGGACACAAAAGCAGAAAGCCCAATTTAACAAAGTGGTAGCCCCAGTGGAAGCTTCACTGCTACCAGTTTCTGGGTGCACCAAGAAAGGAATCTAAGATAGCCAAAGTCTACACCCAAGACTGACGGACCTGGGAGAGCTGACAGTGACTGGATTTGTTGGACTATGACGGCACAAGCCCCCACCAAACGTTTTGCCTCCAACCACGGTGTATCGTCGTTAGTAGTACAGCCACAGTTGTGTAACTACTGCAAGACAGAGGACTTCAAGGAACATTGATCTAAGGGACCAGGTTCGCCCCACATCACCCGTGGACCAGGGAACCAGCACAGAGACATCCCCGTTGACCCACCACTCCTGAACATCCTTCTGAGCATCACTGCCTGTATCCCTCCACACAGGACCACTCTGTTGTTTCCTATGGCGGTCTTGTTCTAAAGTTGGGAACTTGCTTTCAAAATCATTCTGGGGGGCCAAGTAACTGTGCAAAGTATCATTTGGACCCCTAGACCTGACCCTGTTGGATTTCGTTGCCCACGCCGGGCTGGAGTACTCAGACTAACTTTTTTCAACTTTCCAAAAGTTTTCAAACTTTCCATTTGCCAATACTTGTTTGCGGTTGCATTTAAATGTATTTAAAAGTTTTAAAATCTGTAACTCCAGAACCCTCCTGCCAATTTAAATGTTCAAATTCATAAAAATTCACAACAATGTGCTCTGTTTTTGTAAACTGTTGTCAGTCCTCTGGTGTTTGCTTTCTTATTTCGCTATATGTTCTGTTAAATGCTGTACATTAATTTCCTTTAATGAACCTTACTGCTCACAATCACAGCTACCCAGTAAACAATCCTGTTCTTTCCCACAAAGGTCTCTGTGAGTGCACTCACGATAAGATTATATATCCCTATCATATATTACACTCGGACATTCACACTGTTCATGATTTTGCAGTGGAAAAAGTTGGATAGGTTGTCACAGAGTTCTTAAAATAGGGTAATGCCGTTAATGTAGGCTGTGGGTATTGTGAAATCTTTCAAGATTGAGAAGATTTCTTAGCTGCTGTTGAAGTTCCTTTTAATGCATCCAGCTAGTGCTCGTTTCTTGGTTTCTTTTGGTTGTTGGTGTATTTTCTAAGTGCAACTTTGATTTTGGCTGAGTTGGTGTCTTTGTGGCTGGCTCTCTACTTTCTCTCTAGTTGTTAGCATTATCGTTTGGTGTCCATGAAGTCCTTTGTGTACCAGTTGGCTTCCTTGTTGGATCTTCTCTGTTTGTTGAGTTTGATAGGTGTGAGGGAGTTGATGTCCTTGTTGATGTCTGCAAGGTTGGGTGGGTCTGCGTGGCGGTCGTTGAGGCATTTTGCTTCTGAGATTTTACTCCAGCTGCAGCTGGATAGGCTGATGTTGTTGGCTGATTTGGACTGTGGTGTGTTGATTTGGAAGTGGATAATGGATTGGATGGTGAGTGAGGTGGAGTTGAACTTTATGTCGTTGGAGGTTGTGGAGATGGGGTCCAGTGTGTGCCCACAATTTGTCTGGACTTTGTGATGAGTTGTGTTAGCCCTACATTGGCTTTCCAGGAGTACTGATGAGCGGGGTATTCTGTCTTCCAGTGGAAGTTGATGTCCCCAAAGGTAAGAAGGCTTTTGTTTCTATGGGTAGAGGGGAGATGAAGTGTGAGGTTGTTAAAGGTGGCTCGTGGTCCTGGCTGTCAGAAGGTGATGGTTCCCTTAAAGGTGAAGGTTTGGCAATTTGAAGCTTGAAGTGCAGATGTTCCATGAACAGTTATGGAGC
Source organism: Pleurodeles waltl (assembly GCF_031143425.1). NCBI lineage: Eukaryota > Metazoa > Chordata > Amphibia > Caudata > Salamandridae > Pleurodeles > Pleurodeles waltl. The sequence goes on along the minus strand of NC_090448.1, from coordinate 121,202,340 downwards.
AGATAATGGAATCTATTTTGATGATTCTGAGTCCCCCTCCTGGCTTCTAATGGCCATAGTGTTTTGCAATCTTGTAGCCTGCTGAGACTGCCTGGCTATGTTGGGTGCTGATATTGTGCTAAGCCAGGTTTTCTTGAGTAAGAGAAGGGCCTGTACATTGTTGTTTAGCAAGTCCCAGATTTCGGTTACATGTTTCCTGAGAGGGGAGGACTTAAGTAGCATGCATGAGAGTGGGTTTTGGGGTGTTGGTTTGCTTTTGGGTGAAGGGTTTAGATGGGAGAGGGGCTGGAATCAGTGCAGGATGTGAGGGTTGGTAGCTGCTGGTAAAGCAGCAGGTTAAGGCTTCTACTGTAATGTGTGTGCATTGCTGGGCAGTGGTTTGGCTAGAGTTTCTTGACATAGGCATTGTCCAAGCACAGAAAGCTATGGATGGGCTTTCCTTTGAACACCAGTGGCACTTTAAAGTAGGTCCTGGGAGGGTCTGGGGTGGTGGGCAGGACTGCATGGCAGAGTGGGGAAAATACATAGGGGGCAGGAGGTATGGATTGGGAGAGGAGGGAGATAGAAATAGGAAAAAGCTGTTGCAGGACATGGGGGGCCATGAGCACACAAAGGACGGGATCTAAAAATCAAAAAGGGGTGAGAGCAGAAAAGAGCTTAAGACAAGAGCAAAATGGTCAGGAAACTGGAGAGGAAGAGAAAAAGAGCTAAAAAGCTAAAACAAATATCTAACACAACCTCAGAATCTGGCTGTAACAGAAGGGATTGAGCAAAAGAGAAAACAGCAGAAAAGAGATGAAAAAAAAGCAGAAAACGGGGTGAAAGCAGAAGAGGTAAAGCAAAAAGGGCTGCAAGGAGCTTAAGCAAAGGTAAAAATAGGGTGAAAGGCACAAATCTGAAGTGAAAAACGGCCTGAGTGAGAAAAGAAAATAGCTTGAGAAGTGACACAAGGTAAAGGCTGACCAAGATATGAGAGAGAAAAATGCGAGAGTAAGAGAGCTCTAGAGAGAGAGCCAAATGAAATGAGACAGAGTATCAAGGGAGCAAAGCCGTATGCAGAAGGGCCTTGGACTTGTTGGAGAACCAGTCAAATTGAACTGTGTGTGGGGTGGCGGCTTGGCCTAAGCTCCATTGCTACACGATTTGAGAAATCAGTATTTGGAAGTGATGGTCTGAACAGGGTCCCTGTAAATAGTGATGCCTTAGTGTTTATCTAAATCATTTAACAATTCAGAAAACCTTTTCAGAATCATTAATTTGGTTTAGTACATCACAAAAAAATGTTTTAATGGTTGCAAACCCTCAGATTTAAAGAATCTGTGGGTTAGTGGCTGGTAAAACACTCTGTACATCAGTTCCGTAGCTCCCTCTTTGTACACCCCTGCTGGAAATTAGCAGCTGCTGTCACTTGCTCTCTCTCATAAAATGTGCTGTCTTCCAAATCGTGGTCACCTTGTTGGCATCTAACAGGCGTGCTTGTAAATGGTAAACATATTTGTTAACATTTAGAATTTTCAGGTGCTTCTCATGATATATTACATAACCCCATAATACAGTTTCTAAGCAGTCCAAAACAAAAAAGTATTTTTGAAATATCTTGATTGTTCTTAAGATATGTCTTAATACAATTACTTTTTCTCTAGTAATCAGTATTCCCTGTCTGTATTGGCAGCAGTCTCTTGTTGATCTGCCTAGGTCAGTCTGCATGACTTTGCCACAGTGGCATGAAAAAATTACATTTAGCCGAATGTCACCAGAAATTAGAAGTAAATCCAATCTCACTATGGTTAAATATCCAGCACTCTCTTTTTCTGATTTGGTTGAAACAGATAAACAGTCTCTACATTGTGAGGTTGACATTTTAATCTTAGCTAAACATTTACTACAGTGTACTATGTTAGCTGCATCAACAGGGAGAATTACAGAGAATCCACCAATAGTTATTCAACCAGAACACTGACAACCAAAATATCTCCTGACAATAATAATGTGGTCAATATATTGTGACTACATAAATATTGTAATAAAACATCTTGAAGGTGACTATATCATTTTTTTAGTTTGTTGCAGCACAATTAGTGTATGAAATATTGTTTATTATATTTTGAGTATATTGTTTTATGTATTTTATATTTTCATTTCTTTAATTATTTTATTATCAGTTAATTTTTAAAAACATTATAGTACTAATAATTTCACGTTAATTGACAAAATATGTTAAATATGCCACTTTAAATTGTTATTTATGTGTTTATATGTCTGAATATTTTTATATTATTCTAGTAAATTTAATTTTAGTTGGTGGTATTACTTGGGGGATAGGCTGTGAGTTTTTCAATGGCTATATGTTAATAGATATTAAATGTCTAGTATAAGAGTTATTTAATATTTTATATTGCAATATTTTTGTTTTTGTAATTATTGTAAGTATTTTCCGCTTATTGGGGATGGGGCTTTATTTGGGGATAGATTGATGGTCTTTTTAAGACAATAATTATTAGTATTTATGGGCTGATTGGTGTATTATTTTTGTTAATTTGTAAAAAGAAAGTGTTCATTTTTATGTATTGATTATTGATTAATGTATTCATACAGTTGTTTTTACCTTTGGTATTTTATTTGGGGGAAAAATAAAGAATGACTGGATGGTTTGTTTCTTCATGATAATATTAAATAATAATTAACAATGAAAAATATAGAAATGTTTCATTATTTTGGGATTGTGTAGTGTGTTTCAAATAGTACAAATATTTTCAGTCTTTTTCATTTTAGGTTGTTATGTATGCTTTTGAGGGAATTGTTCATTAAAAACACTTCATTAGTTTGCAATTATTTTTACAGCTACGGTATATTTGTAAATTTGTCATTGATCAATTTTAAAGTTTTATTGATATTGCAATATTTGTTATTACAATGAAGTTAATTTTTAATTGTTAATTTATTTTTATGAGTAATTTTAATTTCTTTGTGTAATATTATCCTACATTTTGATCAATGAATATTCATTTGAAGTATGTACTTTTTATTATGTACACTTTTTAAATTTAACTGATTCACAAAATGAGTTTTTAAAATAATTAATTAATGGTCTTAATTGAGAGACTGGAATAATTAAGTCAATGGAGTGTTTTAACTAAATGCAATTTCTCAGACCTTTGTAGGTCAGTAGGTTGAACATTGAATATGATGACAGAAATATTTGCACTCTGTCAGTGTTTGTTGGACTGGAGTTAGAATAGCAAACATAGCCCACACCCACTCCACAATATATGCACTTTCCCCACTCTTTGACAGTTTTAATGAGAATAGTAAATCTATCCCATCCCCATACACTGTCCAAATATGATCAGTTTCCCAACTGTATGTTGGATTGCAGTAAGAATAGTAAGTCTACCCATTGAAAAAGTGTGTCATCACAATGTTTTATGTGAACTTATACAGGTGGTTCCTGAACTGTGCACACTGGGAAAGTGCTGTCCAGTCCCCTGTCTGAGTCCTCTCACCCTAAAACATGACGTAATTGGTTAACTCCTAATTGGCTAGTTTGTCTTTCCCTTAAGGCCATAGAATATAGTGTAGGAAATTCATTATTGACAATAAAGTTAAATATTACCTGAGGACTGTAGCATGTGTTATGCCATCCACTGTGTTGACCACGTTTAGTTTGACTGCTGCAGCTTTTAAACCTATAAGTAGACCTTACTGACAAAATATCCCTTTTCAACAGGAGAGAATCCTACTTTTAAATATTATGCAAATCTCCCCTAAGGAGGCATTGAAGCCAACACAGGGAGCCTGGTATTGTATTGCATTGGTATTGTTGCTTTTTCTATGCGAAATGCCAAAGTACAAATAAAGTGCTGCTTTTGTAACTTTGGTTGAGTGCATACAGCCACTGTTTGTAATTCACATAAAACATTGATTCAATGGTGAGGTTGAATTTTGGATAAATATGCAGATGACTTGGAAGAACTTTTATTTTTCCTGCTTTAAGCTCCAATTGACTAATTAGCATTAGACTAGCCTGCAGTCACTAAACTAATCAAAGGTTATCCTCTTGGTAGCCATGGCAAAGAGCAGACAGGTTTATTATGGAAAGTATTCATGCAGAACTAAAACTATAAAAGAATTCACAACACCAAACAATAAAAATCACAAACTAAAATAGACAAATACAAAACCATTTATTGAGTAAAATGACATTAAAACAACAGAGATAAAATAAAGGGAACAGGACATGAATTAGTAAACGTTTAATTGAAAATAGTGCCAAAAAGTGCAAATTGCCAATGATGGCCTATGGATGTAGTAGAACGGGACCTAGGTGCAATATGAGGCCAACCAAGATAGTGCCCTTGTTGGATAAAACATGTGGATTGTTCCTGGTAAAAAATTCTGGAAGTCAAAAAGTTTTTTAAAAAGTGTTCAAATCCTACTTCACAAAAATACATTGTCACTTTTTTTGTGTGAAAAGTAATGATATTTCTAAGTCCCAATGTAGAAAGGGATTTGGTCCCTTTTTGAGAAGAAAAATGCTTTCTGAGTAGGGCATCTCAGAAATTGTTAGCACTGCCATGGAACCGAAGGCCGGATACTAGAAGCTGGCTGAAGCAGGTTGGTCTCGATGAATTTCTGAAGCTTTGGAGATTTCTCACTGAAAATTTCAACACACAATGAGACTTAGGGGCTGATTTAGAGTTTGGCGGAAGGGATTACTCTGTCACAAACATGACGAATATCTCATCCACCATATACCCAATCCCAGAATAGCTGGTGGAGATCGTAGTAAGGCAGATTAGATATCTGTCATGTTTGTAATGGAGTAACCCATCCATCAAACTCTAAATGAGCCCCTTAGTTATTTTAAGGTTCTAGGAGAGCTAACCAGGACAGTGCTGAAATTCAATAAGATGCTGTGGAAATACCAGTCAGATACTTTTGGTGGGTCCCCCTCAAGCTTTGAAAGAGCCATTTTGAAAAGCTTCCAACCTTTTTTCTAGTGTCCAAACAACCACAGAAGTGCTTTTTTATGGTGACCAGGACCTCTTGGGAGGGCTCTTAAAAACTGTTAGGGTGCCATGCTGAGGCCAACAGCAAAGTCAAGTGCAGGTCACAGTGCCGCTGGCCAGCTGGGTACTTTCGGGAAAAGATCTCATGAAGCTTGTTATATCTCCGTAGCCACACAGGAGGTTGGTCAACCAACCCTTGGAGCCCAGATCTTTGCCCTGGGTAGATGAGGGCAGCAGGCCTACTCCTTCAAGTCTCTTCTCAGGTCACAGACAGCACATCCAGTTCTCTACTGATTGCCCACAGGTCCAGAAACTGGCAGTGGTTGGGTGTGACTTCTGTGCACTCTCTAATCGATAAATATAATGTTCCTGGTGGAACCTACAAATGTTTTCAATAGTTTCTGAATGTGCTACTAGAAACATTCCAACAGTTACCCTCTCTCTGTCAAAATCCAAGATAGAAAACCCTTCTTTCCTTGTCCAGAGCCTGTGTCCCCACCCTTGTGTGACCATGTTAATGAGGAGTCCTCTACTCTGTGTTCACTCAAAACCATTTCTAGGGGTAACTTTCCTTCCACTGGGTATGATGTCAGCCTGACTATGGGGACAAAGGCTATGGCTTTCCAAGGGTAACCTAGGATTTTCTTGTGACAATCCAAGTGTCTTTGAAGGTAATCAAGTTTCTGACCCCAACCTAACAGGTCCTCCTACCATGGGAAGAAAATACCTCCCACTCCCAGGCCAATGTCTCTGCTCTGAGAGCAGTTTTCACATCTTTTCCTTTATCACACCTCATTCAGGACAAGTACAGGTTGGACAGCTGCTGAAGAGCTAATGCAAATTAGCCTCTAGGAGCTTCAGTCAAGGTAAAGGTAACTTTCCATAAGTTATATTTCCAAGACATTCAGTAAAAACCCAACTTCATCATCAGATTGAATTTTGCAATAAATATAAAAATAAATCTGTAACTGGTACAGGTCAGAAGTTATTGATTTAATTATATAGTATACACTTCGACTTTTCCTATGTAACTTCTTTCCTATATACCTTTCCTATATAGTCTGAGCAGTGACAATGTTGTTTTTGGCCTATCACTGGGGAAACATGCCAATTTGTAATGTCACACATGTTTCACTCTTAATCATTGTATACCCAGCATTGTGAGCAGCAGGGTGTGCCTAGGGCTGGCATTTTATGTGTCCCATTAGGTTTCTCACTTGTCAAAAGGGTAATACTAACAGGTCTGAGTAGCAGGGTTCAAATTGCTGCTGTTAGAATACAGAGGGATTGGTCTCAAACCATGTTTTCACTGCTACTGTAGGGAATGGCATAATAAGTGTTGCATTTAAATTTTGATGACATGGGTGCATTTGTGCATTGTATACTATAGCCATAGAAAAAAGTTAAAAGTTTTAAGCCACTTTTGCTATGTTGTAAGTGTCCAAGAATATACATTTGGCAGTGGATAATAGTGTGACACAGTTAAAGTTCAAGTGTACAAGCAAACAAATGACAAACTGAGGGTGACCACTGAAAAAGTGGGCACTTTGAGCCATCTATATATGTGTCCCTTATATTATATCATATCTTCTTTTGTTTTTTAATCTTACTTCTATGCAGATGATTTTCATATTTTCTTGTTGTTCTCCTTTTCTACATCTCCAAAAAACTGCATTTCTGCTTCGTCAGAGGTTATAAACTGGATGACCTCCCACTTCATTTAACGCAATCCTAAAAAGACGGAGATATAGGGGGTCATTCTGACGGCCACCGACCACGGGAGCACCGCCAACAGGCTGGCGGTGCTCCCACGAGCATTCTGACCGCGGCGGTTCAGCCGCGGTCAGAAGCGGCAAGTCGGCGGGCTCCCGCCGACTTACCGCTGCTCGGGGGAATCCTTCATGGCGGCGGAGCACGCTCCGCCGCCATGAGGATTCTGACAGCCCCTACCGCCATCCTGTTCATGGCGGGAAACCCGCCATGAACAGGATGGCGGTAGGGGGTGCCGCGGGGCCCCTGGGGGCCCCTGCCGTGCCCATGCCAATGGCATGGGCACGGCAGGGGCCCCCGTAAGAGGGCACCGCAAAGTATTTCAGTGTCTGTCTTGCAGACACTGAAATACGCGACGGGTGCAACTGCACCCGTCGCACCCCTGCAACTACGCCGGCTCAATTCTGAGCCGGCGTCCTCGTTGCAGGGGCATTTCCTCTGGGCCGGCAGGCGCTCTTTTGGAGAGCGCCCGCCGGCCCAGAGGAAATGTCTGAATGGCCGCCGCGGTCTTTTGACCGCGGTGCGGTCATTTGGCGGCGGTACTATGGCGGACGGCCTCCGCCGTCCGCCATAGTCAGAATCACCCCCATAATTCTTTACCGCTTCATCTTCTACTTATGTTGTACCTACTATTTATCTCCCGCCAGCTCAAAATAATTTACCTTGTTGAAATTTCAGCAATGACCAATATGTTTCATTATCACTTAATGCACCTATCTGTATATGGTTCTACCAACGCATTTGTTTGGGGCAACTTCAAACTATTTAGAATTCATGTACTCATTTTCTCTAACTCTTCTCTGTTAAGTTCACATCCTCAAAAACATTTTGGAAACTATATTGCCTTCCTCTCTTAGTTAAGTTTATGTTTTATTTTCTTTGCATTTTTACAAAATTCCACATTTTTGAATTAACTCTATTTTTACATTAGATGTGATTTTATTTTAATCTACTTTAGTATACTACTTTAGTATATTGCTGATAGGACATTTTTTTATCATTGAATCAAGCGTAATAATATGTTGTAAGTACTGTAACTTTTCTAAATCTGTGCATCTGTGGTGATTGATAGTTTGTCTGCTCCAAACAGGTATCCAATGATGTTCTGTAATTCTCTCAATGGCAGACCTTTGATGGTAATTTGTATTAGGGACATCTCAGGAGATATGGGAACTACATAGAATTACTTTTTGCTTTATTATACTATTTGCTTGCTGTTAGCTTGTAGCCACCACAACTACTGTAATATTTGCTACTTAGCATTTGCATGTTTTCTGCACTAGCTTGACTTCTATTAAATTATCGCGAACAACAGTTCATGTCTATTTTGTGTGCTTATTTTGAGCAAAGAATTAGGAGAAACCAAGAAATTGCCTGTGGTCTCAGGAAGGTAAAGTATGTTACTAATGTTGATTTCTGAGTAAATTGTGAAGAAATTCATCCAATCCCACCGGTCTGTATTTCCTACCCAGGAGCCTAAGGGAAAGCTGTGAGGTGTGCATAGGGCCAGACTGGCAAGTGATAATAGATATGGTGGTGCGTTTCATGGTGAACCACAAAAGTCACTAAATAAACCTGTGCTTAAGCAGTCAGACTCAACTAAGAGTCAACGTGTTAAGTATTTATGTAGCACTCAAACAGTAATTATGTGAAAACAAAACATAAGAAAAATCCTAAATACATTTATGACAATAGAGTCAATTTTAATAAATAAAATGAACTCATAATGACAAAACTCAAATCTGTAGAACCGGAGTTATGAATTTTTACATTTTCGGGTAAAAATAGCACCACGTTGCTCAGAGCGCCACCCGAAGTTATCTGGTCACCCTGGACCAGGTCAAAGTCACAAGTTCAGGCCAACCACAATGGTGCATGAAATGGAAGCAAGGTCCAGATCCATCGTGGTGGAAGGTTCACCTTCTTATGCAGTCCAAGTACACAGCAAGAGCCTTAAACATAGCTTTGCGTTGGCAGGAGCCGCAAGAAGATAAGTGTTAAGAACAGGTCACCGTCAGAGCTTTAAGTTGGCAGAAGATGCAAAGATTGCTGACAGGAAGAGTAGGTCACCACTGAATCATCATGTGAGCAGCAGTTCTCGTCCATGTTCACCTGGAGTTCAGTTCTTGTAGATCTAAATTAGAAGGAGTACACAATCCAAGAGACCAGGACCTTGGGAGGCACACTCTGAGAGTCAGGACTCAGTCCAGCAGAGGCCAGCAGCAAGGCCCCACAGGTCCAGTTGGTGCAGATCAGCTGGGCAGTTGCTGGGAGACCTCTGGAAACTTGTGTCCTTGTAGACCAAACAGGTCAGCCAACTTACCCTTGGAGTTACCTCTGGTTTCCTGGGTTCAAGGGAAGCAGAACCAGTCTACCTTCTTCAGACAGCAGGTCAGTCTGTCTTCTCAATCTTTCACTGGCCCAGGAGTGTTCTGATGAGAGGTTCTGAGGTGCCTGAGTGGCAGCCTATTTTTGGGGGGTCAGTCCCTTTGTCTACCCCTAAATTGCTTCTGGTCAGTTCTTCACAATTCTCCTGGGTATGGATCCAAACTGTCTAAGATGACAAAGGACATTCGCGCCCAGATGTTAGCTGCATTTGTTAGAAACAGCTTTAGAAGTCAGGAAGAGCGTGGCATAAGCTATCCTTTGAAGCTCAGGAGGGCTTAGTACAACCCCCAGGCCATCCTGCTCAGAAGAGGAACACCCTCCACAAACTCAAGGGCCTTCATCCCCTATCTGGAAGGAATACACATCACACCACAGGAGAGCCATTATCAGTCATACGATCCTGGACACTGACAGGAAGATATATTTGGTTTTGAAAAATGCCAAGTTACTAAAAATTGGCAGTTTCAGAATAGTAACTTAATATCTAATTTTACCATTAAAGAGGATTTTAAATTATACTTCAAATGAATGGAAGAAGTGTTTCTGTATCTGCTCCCAAAATGGAGTTTTCACTTATTAAGTGTAATAATATAACCCAGTGTTAGTCTATGGGAAGGGTGGCTTTGATACGGTGAAAAATGTATTTGTTTTTTTTTCACTGCCAGGGCACATAAAACTTAAGTACACGTCCTACTTTTAAAATACCATGCACCCTGCCCTACTAGCCTGGGGACCTACCTTAGGGGTAACTGATAATTGTTAGAAAAGAATGTTCAGGCCTTGTAAATGTTTACTTTGCCAGGTAGAAATGGCTGTTAAAAAGTACACTAGAGGCTGCATTGGCAGGCCTGAAACATGTTTTACAGTGCCACTTTACTCTGTGGCACAATAAGTGATGCAGCCTACTTTTAGTAATTAACTTAAAGCCCCTGGGTACATATAAAACCATTAAATAGTGAGTAAATTAAAGGTGCCAATTAGGTGTATATAAATGTTACCATGTTTAAGAGGGCAAGCACAAGCACTTTACCTTTGGTTAGCAGAGGTAACATGCACAGAGTCCCAATGCCAACACGAACAGGGAAGTGAAGGCAAATGTCATTGGGAATACCACATCAAGAGCGTCAGGTCTAACAGTTGCGTCTCTGAGAGAGAAGTGTTAAAGAGAAGATAAGGCCAAGGTAGTAAATTTTTTTAGCCAAGTCTATGGTGGTGGCTAGTGCCATTTTTGCCACTTTTGGGAACTTAAAGTGTTCTGTGTGTGTGACTTACCTACATGTGTCCTCCGTAGCGTCTGAAGGATTTGGATGATTGCTGTTGTTTGTCTGAAAGGCAGAGAGGATACAGGTCAAAGTAAAACTATGACATTGGCGGTAAGTCCCACTTACCGCCATGCTGACGGCCGCCAACTTACCGCGACGGCGGCAGATATCCGTTCACTATATTATGACACACACACCAATCCGACCGAATTCAGCCACATACACAAATCCACCAGACCAAAGGTCAGTGATAAACTGACCGTATCAAAACCCATACCGTTACGCCAACAGAACAACGTCCATCACATTATGACCCACGAATCACCACGGCGGACATTCAATGGCGGTAAACCATTGGCAGTACATACCGCTGCGCTCATAATGGACACCCACAGACAAAATAACTCCACATTGGCCAATTCAAACAACACACACCAGACACCCATACACACACCACACCCACACCACTATAAAACACACACCCACAACCCTTTACGATTACAAATCATTGCACACCAGAGAGACACCAAGACCGCTGAGACAACTAGAGCCACACACTACTCACACCTATACACCACTCACGCACTCCACATCACACACCCCAACACATTACCCAACACACCCTCACCAAAACACCTCACATAACACCCATGGCACCACAAAGACACCCCTGTTTCACAGAGGAGGAGCTAAGGGTCATGGTGGAGGAAATTGTCAGGGTAGAGCCACAGCTATTTGGAGCACAGGTGCAGCAGATATCAATAGCAAGGAAGATGAAGCTATGGCAGAGAATCGTGGACAGGGTCAATGCCGTGGGACAGCACCCCAGAACTAGGGATGACATCAGGAAGAGGTGAAATGACCTACGGGCAAGGTACGTTCCATTGCAGCAAGACACCAGCTCGCTATCCAGAGGACTGGCGGTGGACCCCCACCTCCTCCCATATAACTCACAGCATGGGAGGAGCAAGACTTGGCAATGCTGCATCCTGAGGGACTGGCAGGAGTTGGATGATGACTGGACTCCGGTACATCAAATCTCTACTATTATCACCCCCCTACCTGCATGCCATCACATACCCTCACCCTCACTCTCACTCCCATCACTCCACTACATCCCACACACTCCACCATCACATCTCACTTATCCCAATGCCAATCCCTGCATGCTGTATCAATGCATGGACACCCCTCACAGCCCTGCATAGACACTCATCACTAAAGCATGCACAGCATAGATAACTAACAATCCTACCATACACTGACATTCAAAAGTGAAAGCTGGCAGGGCAAACCCAGCCATAGAGGGGAAGCCAGGGATGTACAATATGCCATACACATCAACCATAACACATGATTTACATCCCCACAGGTACCCTGGCCAATGTCACCGGAGAGGAGGTGCCAGCACTATCCAGTCCCCCAACAGAAGAGGCCCACAGTGATGACAGTAACTCTGGTCTTCAGGATCGGGACGATCTACCTGGCCCATCAGGGACCACTGGACAGCAAAAATAATATAAACAAGGCAACAAAAAGCTTAAATTGGCCGCATACTCCTATAGTGAGAGAGTATAATGTGGGTGCTCATAACACATAAACATATTGTTGCCAAATATGTGTACTGGAAAAGAGACCTTAACCAGTATAAAGACTATCAACTAGAAAAATATGTGTAGCACTCCTATCAAATTAGTAAAGTCATATAAAAGCAATCATGAAGAAGAAACAAATACAGTTATGTGTATGTGAAGAAAAAACAAATATGTACAGTCTTTTGAAGAATATAAACAGACACATTTAGAGATGCAGTCCATAGAAACCAAATATTTACTTTCAATCTGAAAAAACAATATTTATAACATCTTAGACAACATTTAACATATAAACTTAACAGTACAAGTTGGACATCAGTACAAGTTGGACATACATAAATCAAAAACAAACATTAAGATGATATCCATAATGAGTCCATCCAGAAATAATCCTGATGGTGATAATGAGGTTCAATCCAATCATAAGATTCAGTCAGAAATAGTTCTGTTCATAATCATAAAGTTCACTCTGAATGGAAAAAACAGCCAAAAACTCCAGCCGACACGTGTTTCGTCCTATTCTGGACTTTATCAAGGCTGAATAAACAGTAAACAGTAACACAGTAACATAAATTCTAATAAGAATTTAGGAAATTCTGAGATGTCCAGCAATGTAAAAATTCACTCATCTTTAAACAATAACCCAATCTTTACTTGTTGGAATCTATGTGTTAGTCACCAATTTAATATCATGCAAAAAATAAAGTCAAACCATAAACCACAGTCACCCACGCGAGTGGTGATCAGTGCACTAGAGACAAAGTGCTAGAGCAGTGTATCAAAACAGTAGAGAAGAGAAAGAGGAACTGACTGGTATCTACAATCAGTTACTGTGAGTAATGTATACATTCAGAGTAAACAGAGAGTCCCACAATACCATAGAATTTCAAGTACCTCTTGAAGGGGTATGTCTCCATATCCTAGTCTCAGATACCTACATGTATAGAGCCACATATTCAATCCTACTCATATACACCAGAACTGGTAAGACTTGTCAAAAACATAAGCCCAGTCCACCATCACACCTGAATGTAATCATTTGGTTGTGTGATGATTAGTTTTAACCTGTCCAATAGAGCGCATAAGCATTTTGAAAACTCACTCGTCTCGCAAGGGTTCGTCCGACAGAGAACATTTGGAATTGCTCTAAAATAATCAAGCAATAGTACTGTTGTTAGAAATTCAAATCTCGCAATTGGTCCAAAATAAGTCATATATGTGAGCAATACTTGTCAGAAATTAATATATAAAATATACAATCGAGAAGTGCCCATGCAAGTCCGACATTGTGATTTCCAAAATAAGTTAACATCATGGAGACAGCACCCATTCCCAGTTGGATTCTGTTCCCTTTCATAACTTGAACGTGTTAAACTCCCTTATGTATAGCCATGAACGCTCCAAGATCAATAACGAAAACAAATGTCGATGACAAAATCATCGCCCAAGCTATTCATGCTACCGTAGTGCGCCGAGATATTACCATCCCTTATTAGTTTTGTAAAGCCATTCCACCAAATATCGATGAAACATAGATCCAAATGATCTTACCGCAATTCACTTAAGGAAAACCCAAAGGAACCGGCATCCCATCTGAGTTGAAAGGCAGCAACTCGCAACCTGTTGCGAGTGGCCATTTTGAAGTAGATAGAAATAGAAAAGGGACTGCACCGCCCTATGTGAAATACACGTAGGCAACGGTGCTCAATCTAGTTCTCTCCAAGTGCACCATCTTGTGATGAGCAATTGATTACCAGTAAATACATATGTGCATATTCCAAATATATCAATCACGTGCCTGTCGAAAATCAAAATATGTCACCAAACACGTATTTCTAATTGCACCAATGACCTGGCAAAAAAGATACACATCGTCCTTAAAAAACATCCAGATATATTTTAAATTAAAAAGAGAAACCCAGTAATCACATAAGTGTATGTGACCCTATCCAGAGTTAACTGACAATTATATATGGCATATGTACAAAAAATAAATCCCTTCAATATAAAAAACAACCTCGTTTTATGTCCATCAACTGCTATTTTTTGGGCGCCATCTTGGAGTGGATATACATGCCCTCTCTGATTGTCAGAAAACATTTTAATCTACATTAACAGTTTCTCAAGATCTCTGTACTAAATATGTGATCATACATGTAAAATCCCTGTTGTATTCTATCAGTGTGGAAAAAGTTATTTACAAAGAGCAAGCCAGCCAAAGTGATTTCTTACGATGGCTATTAGAAAAATAGAATTGCAGAGTTCTTCATGTCATTCATTATGATGGCAAGATACATAGTTATTATCCACAATTTTGTAAAACCAAGAAATCCTATTTGCAGAGTAATGTGTTATCATAGAAAGTAATGCATTTCATGATCAATATTTATGCCTAAATCTATGCTTTTGAGCCTAATTATCCACTTTGCCTCACTTCTTCTAAGTGCAATTTCACGATTGCCCCCCCTAGGGTGCGGCAAAGTCTGACTGATACCCATAAATCTAAACTTCAACTCCAAGTCTTGGTTTTACACGTATGTTAAATGTTGTCTAAGAGGTTATAAATTTTGTTTTTTCAGATTGAAAGTAAATATTTGGTTTCTATGGACTGCATCTCTTAATGTGTCTGTTTATATTCTTCAAAAGACTGTACATATTTGTTTTTTCTTCACATGCACATAACTGTATTTGTTTCTTCTTCATGATTGCCTTTAAATGACTTTAATAATTTGATAGGAGTGCTCCACATATTTGTCTATTTGACCACTGGACAGCAGGTTACCCAAGCCCAGTCACAGACCACCACAGAGCCTCCCCCATCAAGGAACAGCACCACAGAACCCGCCCAGCTTACCCATACCTCTGTCCCCAGGACACGTCAATCAGCAGTGTATCCACCTCTACAGGGACCCCAAGACACACCTCGCACACATGACAATCAGGGACCTGGGGTCAGTGGCAGTGAGCACACGGTTCAGGGAATAGAGGCACAGGTCAACAGGGAACCTGGGAGGAGTACTGTGCACGGGGGAGGACAGGCCCAGGGAACCGACTCTCCAGGAGGCACTCTCAGAGATCCTGAGAGCCTACCAACATTCCCAGGACACGATGGGCCAGATCCTGGACAGCATTCAGGAGAACAGGAGGCTGCTGGAGGGACAGTACCAGGGGATCAGGGAGGACTTGCAGGCCATCAACAGCACCCTGATCTCCATAACAGGGGTGCTGGCAGACATGGCCAACATTATGAGGAAGGCAGTCTCACACCAGCGGGCCCCTGCCACTAGCCAGACATCTGAACAGCCTTCCACTTCCACTGCCGCTAGTGGCCAGGAGCCCCACCACAGGACTCACAGGCCACCAGCACCCCCCCTGCAGAAGGTGAACCACCACGCAAACGTTCCCTGCGATCCAGATAGGAGCCAGAGAAACATGCCAAGGCCCTAGCCAGGAAATGAGACTCTCCTGATTGTCCCGCTTGTGTCCCACTCAGTCACCCTGTCCACCTTGAACTTCCATTGCTCCCCTTCCTATGTCTCCTTGGACAATGCTCCTGTGCTACAAACAGACTGGAACAATACCCTGGACTTTCCTCCATCATCACCCCATTCCACTGCACATTCCCCTTATATGTGAGCACTTCAATAAACACCCCATTTGTAGTATGTCATGTATATCAAATATGTATTTTTCGAAACAGGTACAAACATTGCAAATGAACTGTACATAGTGTCGTAGTTTGGTCTCTTGCTCTAGGCAAGACTGCTGGTTAAAGGATGACAGTACTTTTGTTTGTAGGCGACTATGCCTTTCCTACAAATAGTCGCAACTGTTGTCCCAACCTTACCAGCTCACTAGCAGCACCTCACCAGAAACAGAATAGTAAAAGGTGATTTGTAGCAGCCTTTACGCATGGACTCAAGAATAAAACATCTCAGGGAATGTCGTGGTTAAACGGAGATTACCCCTTTCTTACAGATATATCATGTCTCATACAAACACAGGCAATGACAAAGATGCAGTAAAGTTTCAATCGTTTTTATTTAATACAACTGCAATTTGCGATATATTGCATAGGCTGCAATGATTAGGATAATGAATAATGCAAGTAACAGAATTGTGAAGACGAGAGTCATTATTACAAAGACCCCCACCATCTTGCAATGCATGTAAAAGACATACAAGATGTAATATGCCCTAATACCCTAATATGATAGGCCTAACCTCCTACCTAAAGGAGAGCTGGGTTTGTTAAACCTAATCTGCCAATGCCATGTCCATGAGAGGAGCCCCCAACCCTCGTTACCTTGGAATGAGGTCTCTATCTCAGACTCCGCAGGGACACGAAGACTGGGTCAGCGTCAAGACGACTGTAGCATTGGTATCAGCGATGGTGGCGATGCTCTCTGGTCGGAATCCCTCTAATTATCTGTCTAAAGTGCGATGTATTTATACAGATCTACCAGGACCCCTGACGTAGGTGTGTTCCCAAACAATAGATGACAGACATGCTTGGGACGGTAATTATTATAAACAATCCCTCGAAAGTATAGAGAAGGAAAATCCCTAAGTGTGAACACCTACTGTTTGTTTGTCTTTGTTGCTTGATCTTGACGCCTTAGCGCGGTGGAACTGATAATGCAAAGCATAACAAGTGGCCTAACTATAAACAAGGCAGCCATCTTAGATGAATTAAATAATTAAATGGGCTAAGATAGAGCAAGCTAAGTAGGTTAAAATTCACTAGGTGACGGGGGCACGAGTCTGCAAGCCAAAAGCTAAGCTAACTCCTTTTATCCCATTAAAAAAAACTAAGATTCACTACACCCTCCCCATTGCCGTAACAGGTATGACAAAGGTACAGGAACCCAAACACTAAAATTGCTCTGAACTAAAAGCATAAAAACTAGTTAAAAATGTTTTTGCAGTGCCGCCGTCCATGGTAGATCTCAAAACGGAAGGCTCATAGGTG
The DNA here is from genome assembly GCF_031143425.1 of Pleurodeles waltl. Lineage (NCBI taxonomy): Eukaryota > Metazoa > Chordata > Amphibia > Caudata > Salamandridae > Pleurodeles > Pleurodeles waltl. Next base: position 121,185,344 of record NC_090448.1, on the reverse strand, counting down.
GCCTCGCGGAGCAACCTCAGTCTCAAGGGGCATGACCGTGTATGAACCCTCATCAGGAACATCAGCAGTTCATGGTCCACAGGAGATGTCGGTGCAACAGCAAGACAGACCATAGGCAGATGTTCAAAGAGGCACCATATGTAGTGTAAAACTGGTGGTACGCACCAGAGAAGGGGCCGAAATGACAACGACCAGTCATACTCCAGTTCCACCAACAAGGGTGCACCGAAGATCCGAACCATGCGTTCACGGCACAGTGGAGTTGGTGGGAGCAGCTCCATTGCTCTGCGTAGCTGGAAAGAAACAACCACTGCAAATCAGAAGAAACAAACACACTTGAAAAGAGCGAGTAGATGGCAGAAGGGATGACTCTGAAGACAGTCTGGAAGATAGACACAAACCCAGACCCGACAGCCTTAAATAAATGAGCAATCCCAGTGGTGCTTGAAGCATTGAATATTCTGGATACCAGTTCTCCAAAGTTGGTATTTAATAGGGATTGTATCTCGGCTGATGATCTCGCAATCTGGAGAGCATAGGTCTCATTTGGGGATGTCAAGGTGACCTGTTTTTAAAACAATAGCGCCTTTAGCCTGCTCAGCTTGTCATAGTTCACATTAATAGTATCTATGTGGGGCCACATGTCAGATACTTTTATCTCTCGTGTGGGGGGGAACAAAACATGTCCACAACACGAAATTACCTTCGAGACCGAGATTGCGTAGGCAATTCCTGGTCGCATGCTGCAACAATTTTGATCGTTCAGTACCACATAACTTCCATTGGAAAGTACATGAAATACCGGGTGAATCAAAGGGACGGAAGTACCCTTCAGCAAACAGGCCAAATTTGCGACCCCCACATTGCAAAGACCGTGAAGTGACACCTGCTTACATATCATGGAATGACTAACAGCAGTCTCATATTCGCTTCCGCTAAGAAAGACCTCTGTTTCGCCGTTCAGACATTTACAATTAAAGGGCAACTCCCACTCTTCCTTAATATAGTTATCTCCTAGTCGCTCGTACCTTCCCACTGCAAGATGTTTCAGGCAGCTTGAGAAACGAAAGGTCGAAATGGGTAAATTAATTATGCCATGTAAGAGCAAGATAGTTGAAGGACTCTCTGCTACCGTGAAGGGCAACTTATCTAATTTTTCTACGTGAAGCATGGTGAAAATATCCTCCCTTTTAGACATTGTCTGTTGTTCCCTGGAAAAATTAAAAGCAGTGAAAAATTCACTCCAGTTAATATACTTCCATGGAATGCGCCCATTTTTCAGTGTCTGCAAAGTCCAACCCAGCTGCATGATGGAACGTAGCTGTGTTTGCCCATGATATAACTGGGACAAGTCTGTCTGAGTGATATCAATAGCAGACGACACTATATTTGATAGTGATTAAATCCTGTTGGACAGAGTATTCATGCCGTTGTCGAAAACCGCTAAAGCCTTTTCTAAATTTTCCTTATCCAATTGCCTTAAACACGCAGCAGCCTCAATCTGTGAAAGTTTCCAAATTTCATTGTACATAGCATATGAAAACCTTTTCGAGCGCTTTTTTCTAGGACCCAGCAGAAAATCCTGCATGTCTACATCTTCAGAAAGAGTGTTCAGATGTTTCTTAACTGCGGCTAACATGTTGGTCTGCACCCATTGCTGGCACAGCTTACCCACACTGTATGTTGTAACTATACCTGTATGTTGACCCAATACAAAGAGAGGGTCTGGCCTGTTAATTGAAAATACCCCTGAAGAGTTCAAAAAACGCGCTTGACACTCATTAGTGTCAGTGGGCCATATTAACCACCCGCCGGGACTGGAAAGTGAAGAATTATAGGTACTAGCCTTAACCATTGCATCTAGCCTGTCCTCGGTGATGTGAAGGAAGTATTGCCAATCTTTAAACCTTGCCGGAGTGGGGATACTGGGCGTGTTCAAGTCTTTCATTTTTGCTAACACCAGACAGGATGTCTGCTGAAAAGTGTCATTTAAGAAAATCATTTGCACAGGAATCAGGCATGCTCGAAATAAAGCCTACGTATCCTGTATCTGCCAATCTTGAGTTCCCCATACACCTTTCAAGTCAATAGTGCTCTTCCAGTATTCCTAACCTTCAACTGCGAGCCGGGAAACAAAGGGATCTGAATAAATCATTTTTGTGTCAGGTAGCAATATTTTCCTAATTTGTGCTGGAGGTATTTTAAAATAATACGACTCTGCTTTTTTTGTGTCATGCCCAGAAAACTATGTAAATTTATCACTATAGTTTTTGGGCTCCCCACCAGTGGTGTAGAACAGTGTTCCCAATGTGTGGAGTTTAATACTGGCCTGTATCTAGTGGCATGGTGTAGGTAGTAATGTCCCGAATTGTTATAGCAGAACATTTCCCCATAATTCATTGTATGTTCATATACATCATCACTTTCAAAAGCGCAATAGTCCTTCATTTCAGTTAGCATGGAATCAACTGTTTGGACATCCCAATCATCAGATACAACATCAGGTGTAATTACATCTGTCATAGAAATTTTTAACACGTATGGTATTTGAATAATTTCTGTAGGCCCGTATATATCAAATGGAACTTTGTCCCACACAATCCCATCAGAAATCGGTATTGCTGCAACATTTACAGGGGACAAGTCTCTTCGTACCTTATGTGAGGAATGATATGGAGTCAAAACTTCATCAACAGGCTCCACAGAGGAGCGATCAGGAATATAGTGACCATTTATGAGCAAAAAGAAAACAGTCACAAAACCAACCCATAAAAATAATGCAAAAAATGTCAAACAGAACCATAAATAGTTCCATGGGTATGTAAAATAGTTCTTTTTACGCCATTGATACAGCTTACTTCTTTTTGAAACATTGTCAATCACAGTAGTGGATGAATCTGAAGAAAAGTAATCAATGTCAATGAAATAGCCAGAGGCAGTCTCTGCAAACACGGGAGCCGGTGCATTATTCGTACCTTGGTCCACTTCGCGTGGCAGCTCTTGGTAGACAGTGTCAACAGTCTGTGAGGTGTTTGTGTAAAAAACAGCCAAATCTTTGACAGTAGTGGTCATTGAAGTGGTGACTGGAACTAGCAAGAGTTCAGTTTCCGCCCTCCCCATGGTCGAGGAGGTATCTGGAACAGCGCTGGAGATTGTTGCATAGTCCGTAGTAGTGTTGTTCATCCTACTATGTAGATGTATGTCCTGTTGTGTAGTAAGAGGGGATCGGGAACCACCCAAGGGACCTCTTGGTCTACTGTGAAGGATCACACGTACAGCCAATATCAAAGATACAGTAGTCCACACTCGCCCTCGAACAACACAGACTACTTCAACACAGAGCACGCTGTGGGATCTTCCCCCTGTCACTGGACATCACCCCTGTGGCCTCGGTAATGTGTGTTCGCTTACCAAACATCTGACAACATTGAACTTAGAACGGATAGGCCTGTGGCATCTAGGAAGACATACGAATTGCAATACAAAAAATTGTATCTATATGATCACCTGCCCCTGTGTGTTGCGATACATCGGCATGACATCACGCCCAGTGAAGATTCGTATCAACGAGTATAGGAGTAACATCAGATGCCATAGGATTACAACCAAACTCAGTGTTTATTTTCTCAACACCTCTCACACTCCAGACGATTTATGGTGGACTATTTTGGAGGCCCCAAGAATGTGATCCGATGATCCTACTTTTCTATTTAGACTAGAACAGAGATGGGTGTTTAAATTAAAAACTCATATACAGGGTTTAAACGACGACATACCCTGGTCTCTGGTAACTTGAATTCTATTTCTATGAAACTTTATCCACTCAGTACTTGTGTTTTTTTTTTTTTTTTTATTTCTTTCCCCCATATTCCTGAGGTGACCTATTTGTAACCTTTATCTATTTTGTTGACATCCCTCTTTCGGCTTTATTTGAATCTCCAATATAGATTTCATGCATGCCTCCTTATTAACTTGTTGTCTCTCTAGTTTTGAGTCCCCTCTTGATTTTTATTTTTATTTTCACTCCGAGCTGCAACTTGCACCCTATGGTAGACTTTTTTCTATAGTCCTACAGGGAGTCCTTCCTTTATGTCGAGAGCCTCTTTTTGCGGACTAGATTTGGTCCTTTCTATATTGCCATGACGCGAACATCGGAAGAATTTCACTTCCGTGTTTACTACGCGTTAAAAACGCCGACTCCCGGTGCACTCCCTGTCATTTGACGGGCAGCGCTCCGGAGGTGAGGTCCCCGGCTGAGGACATCGCTTTGATAAGTGAGTAATTACTGGCCCGTTCAACACTTTGTGACCATTACAGGACGCCGCGCCCCGCGCATATTCAAGCCACGGTTGGTCCCCTCGGGTTTTTTACATTTTCTCTTCTGGCCTTTACATTTGCCTTTACCATTGAAAAATTGTTTTGAAAACACCTGCTGACTTAATCTATGGCTCTGAACCCAATACTTTAGAACCTAATTTTTAACGATCGCAGTCAGTATTTATCTAATTATCTCTAATAATGTCCCAGTTCTCGAAGACCGATTGGAGTCTTCGCGATTGCTGTTGTATTACTTCTGGGCTTTAGTACTATGGAGTTGAACATTATCATTTTTTGAACATAAGTTTTTAAACGCTTTGCTATATACCTTTGATTTATTTATACCTTTTTGTTTTTCTTTCTTCCTCTGTGGGTGATTGTTGCATTTAGTCCCCCGCTGTAGGCTTATTACTGATTACCATTCTGTAGATAGGGTTACCCCAAATTGAAGTGACTGAAAAGATTTATTTATATAATTTTCTCACTCTTATGATTGCGAGAACTTTTGTTCTTTTCTATCTCCATACCAATCTTAGTATCTGAGCAGTCCTTTGGTTCGCGCTTTCTTAGGAGCCATCTTCACCCCCTAATTGGGGTTGGTAAGCATCTCTATTCTGTTTTGGTTTCGATGCTCACTGTATATAATTAATATGCACTTTTTAACCTCCACCTTTTGGTGTTTGTGTTTGGTTTCTAGGCCCCCAAAACCCCCCCTTTTCTAGATATCAAATGTGAGTGACGTCTTTTTCTAAATACAAATTGGAGAAGCGTTATACTGGTCCTGAAGAAGCGTCATCAGATCCATCTGGACCAACAGACGCGAAACATGTTGACCTCTTGGTAGAGGTACCACACTTTTTTGGGATCCTCACTGTTGTTTTTGAAAGTCGTTGAGCATCACACTCAATTTTGGCTTTCTCTTTTTTGCATTTTTAATCTTGGTCGTCACTTCCCTTTCTGATTAAAATGATGATGGAGTTTGGAAATGATTAACCAATTTTAACCTATCTTCCTTTGCTCTCCTTGCTGTGGTCTGGTGGTTAGCTCCTTCCACTAGCCTTCACACTAACAATTACGGCTGACAGCTCCCGGTTTGGGAGCACGCCAGGCATTGCAGTGCCGGCCTGGCGTTGAGCAATTCCCGATGATGATGCCTGTCATCCACTGTGATGCATGAGGGCTTTGCTCTATAACATTTTGGTTGCCTAGATCTTTTCCTTTTTCTTTAGGAACAGTGTACACCGCTTTGGCTTTTTGACGTAGATGGGAGACTGTACACTGGACCTTTAACCTCCCGGTCCCTCCCCCCGTTGTTGATTTTGTGTAGCAAACCTAGGCCATGTAGGTCCGACATTACTTAAGGGACCTAGCCTCACTCTTTGTAGTACATGTGGTAGGACGCCTTCAAACCAGTTCTGGTGTCTTGGTATGTGAGCGATATTTTATGATACTGGTATGCTTGGTACCGTTGAGGTACGTTCGCAATTTCATATGTGTGAAATGTATGTGTTCTTTGGTCCACCTCAGGGTAGGTGACCCAACAGTAAAATGTTTCTGTTTGGTATGCTTCATTATCTTCTATTATAAGAGTAACATCCCCGCCCCCGTCTGTAAGGCCATGCGTTAATAAATGTTGTGTTAGTGCATGTCTAGCATTTTCAGGAATGTCTTTGGCAGCAGCCATTTTTGTTTAGAAAAGCAGAACACCAAAATGGGGAGTATAAGTCCTTTTATTAGTTCGAGCTCGAACAACTTACAGCTTAATCAGGTGTTACCTTTTCAGCTGAGGAGGAGTTTCCCATAGACCATGGACATCTCTGCATAATGGTACTTAGGGTACCTGTTATCTGTGAGACAGTGATAGTCGGGGTATCCGTAAATTTGTGCCTAAACACCATCGTTGGTGGCGCCATGTCGTAGTTTGGACGCTTGCTCTAGGCAAGACTGCTGGTTAAAGGATGACAGTACTTTTGTTTGTAGGCGACTATGCTTATCCTACAACAAGTCGCAACTGTTGTCCCAACCTTACCGGCTCACTAGCAGCACCTCACCAGGAACATAATAGTAAAAGGTGATTTGTGGCAGCCTTTACGCATGGACTCAAGAATAAAACATCTCAGGGAATGTCGTGGTTAAACGGAGATTACCCCTTTCTCACAGATATATCATGTCTCATACAAACACAGGCAATGACAAAGATGCAGTAAAGTTTCAATAGTTTTTATTTAATACAACTGCAATGTGCGACATATTGCATGGGCTGCAATGATTAGGATAATGAATAATGCAAGTAACAGAATTGTGACGACAAGAGTCATTATTACAAAGACCCCACCATCTTGCAACGCATGTAAAAGACATTCGAGATGTAATATGCCCTAATACCCTAATGTGATAGGCCTAACCTCCTACCTAAAGGAGAGCTGGGTTTGTTAAACCTAATGTGCCAATGCCATGTCCATGAGAGGAGCCCCCAACCCTTGTTACCTTGCAATGAGGTCTCTATCTCAGACTCCGCAGGGACACGAAGACTGGGTCAGCGTCAAGACGACTGTAGCATCGGTATCTGCGATGGTGGCGATGCTCTCTGGTTGGAATCCCTCTGATTATCTGTTTAAAGTGCGATGTATTTATACAGATCTACCAGGACCCCTGACGTAGGTGTGTTCCCAAACAATAGATAACAGAAATGCTTGGGATAGCAATTATTATAAACAATCCCTCGAAAGTATAGAGAGGGAAAATTCCTAAGTGTGAACACCTACTGTTTGTTTGTCTTTGTTGCTTGATCTTGACACCTTAGCGCAGTGGCACTGATAATGCAAAGCATAACAAGTGGCCTAACTATAAACAAGGCAGCCATCTTAGATGACTTAAATAATTAAATGGGTTAAGACAGAGCAAGCTAAGTAGGTTAAAATTCACTAGGTGACGGGGGCACGAGTCTGCAAGCCAAAGGCTAAGCTAACTCCTGTTATCCCATTAAAACAAACTAGGATTCACTACAAAAGAATGAGCATAGATTAATGACCTGTAGCTGGCTGTAGTGACCACACCAGGAGTATTTGTAAAAACACCAATATCTGCAAAATAAATTGACAGAGGGAACAGTAAGTGGGCATAGAAGTGGGAAATATCAGAATGCTATTGCCATACAGATTACAACCAAAGTCATTGAAGTGTAAAGTCACATTGTCTTACCTGTGTGTCATTGGAAGTATTGACAAATCACAGATGTTCAGTTGTCCTCATCCTCATCCTCTGCCTCCTCATCCTCACTGTCCACAGGGTCTACTGCTGACACAGGGGCATCTCCAGTCTCCCCCTCCTGCAGAAAAGGTACATGGCATCTGAGAGCCAGGTTGTGCAACATGCAGCATGCCACTACTATCTGGCAGACCTTCTTGGGTGAAGAGCACAGGGATACACCTGTTAGATGGAGGCACCGGAACCTGGCCTTCAGGAGGCCAAAGGTTCTCTCAATTATCCTTCTGGTTCGCCCATGTACCTCATTATAACGTTCTTCTGCCTTTGTCCTGGGATTCCTCACAGGGGTCAGCAGCCATGATAGGTTTGAGTAACCAGAGTCACCTTCAAATATTCAGTGACAACATTTAGCCACACACTATCCTATATAGCCAACACCACAGGCATGCACCAACATATACTGGGTGAGAACCAGGGCTCTCCTGTTAGCTACACCCTGTGCCTCTGTAGTTGGCCCATCACATTTGGGATGCTGCTATTCTTTAGGACAAAAGCATCATGCACTGACCCTGGATACTTAGCATTGGCGTAGGAGATGTACTGGTCCACCAAGCACACCATCTGAACATTCATGGAGTGGATCTCCTACAATTCCTGAACACCTGTTCATTCTGGCGGGGGGGACAAATGTAATATGTATACCATCAATCACCCTAATTATGTTGGGGATATGCCCCATTGCATAAAACTCGGCCTTCACTGTGGCCAAATCCTCAACCTGGGGGAAAGCAATGTAGCTGCACATGTGTTTTATCAGGGCAGACAACACTCTTGTCAGCACTATTGAGAACATTGGCTGTGACATTCCTGCTGCCAAGCCCATTGTCACTTGGAAAGAACCAGTTGCCTGGAAATGGATTACAGATAGCCCTCGCACAAGAAGGGGGATCCTAGTGGGGTGACGGATAGCAGATATCAGGTCAGACTCCAATTGAGCACACAGCTCTGTGATTGTGGCCCTGTCAATTCCATAGGTGAGAATAATGTGCCTGTCCTCCAGTGTAGCCAAGTCCACCACAGGTCTGTACATGGGATATGTCTCCATCTCCTATTCATCCACAGCAGTAGGTATCTAAGGGACAAAAGAGTGAGGAGGCTGTCACAAACTGAACATTGGACCCACAACAGTAGTTTGTATTCTGTCAACATGTAATGGGTCAGTGTGATTTGTCCAGTATGTGCCTATTTCTCCTGTGACGCAGCAAGATTCCATAGGGCTGTGCCCCCTGAAATGGCGTCCACCTGTCCTGTGTGGAGGGACAGGCGGAACTGAGGTAATTCTGCTGACATTGTGCGCCGTGGCGGTCGGGAACCGCTGTGTAATTCCTCATTGGTTAAAATTGGGCCCTATGGAGTACAGTGGCCAATGTTGATCTACGCCGGGGGTGATGGTATGCACCGCCGCGGACGTGAACGCCATTTTCTATCTGATTCCTTACTTGCTACCTGACCTTCCATAGGAGAGGACCTACACTGCATGTGCTGCTGTGACCTGTGTCGGGAACCTACCATGGCCCGTGTGACCAGGGAAAGGGCCCCAGCCTTCACTTCGGAGGAGTTGGAGAGACTGGTGGATGGGGTCCTACCCCAGTACGGACTGCTGTATGGGCCTCCAGACCAACAAGTGAGTACACTGTGGGCACGATGCATGTGGCATGCATGTATGGAGGTGTGTGTGATGGCTCTGTGTAAGGGGGAGGGATGTCCTCCTGGCTGGGTACACATTGGGTGCTGGGCTATGTGTGTTCCAATAGTGCTATAAACGGGTATGGTGGGCCATATGTGTAACTGGCTGGACTGTTTGTCTAATGGTGTTTTCCTGTATTGCCTCTGCAGGTCAGCGCTCATCAAAAGAAGGATATATGACGTGCCATCGCCAAGGATCTGAGGACCCTGGGGTTCAATGACAGGCAGGGCACCCACTGTCCCAAACGGTGGGAGGACCTGAGACGCTGGACACGGAAGACGGCGTTGGCCCAGCTGGGGGTGCCCTCCCAATGAGGAAGGGGTGCCCGTCGGACCCTGACCCCCCTGATTGCCCACATACTGGGGGTGGCCTATCCAGGGTTGGATGGGGGCTTGAGGACAACACAGCAGCCACAAGGGGGAGAGTACAGTCACTATCATTACAACTTACGGCTGGTGGGGTGGTATCCGGGTGGTGGTTGTGTGTTAGTGGGTGCCCTTAGGCCAGGTCTGACATAGCAGCGAAGGTCCTCCGGTGGCTAGGGGTCTGAAGGGATAATCCTGCCTACCGAGCTTGTTAGCATCCACAACTGCCCATGTCTGCGTGGGTCCCAGGTGTGCTGTATTTGGCGGTGTGTGCCCCTCCTCATGCCTTGGTGGCTAGCAATATCAGTGGTGGTGCAATGCATAGTGCGTAGGCCTGTTCCCTGTGTGTGAGGGTGCTGTGTACGCCAACGGTGGTGTTGGTGCAGCCATTGACCCAGTGCATCCTTTGTCTCTTCCCCCCTTTCTTATTTTGTCATCCTGTCCTTATGTGCATTAGCATCATCTGGTTGAGGAGCAAAGGCACGGGCGAAGGAGGGAGCTGCATCCCACAGGTCCCAGGAGGCAGAGTCCACCGAAGCTGAGGGCACCAGTGGGACGGAGGGCGAGGGAAGCACCACAGCGGAGACTGGAGGGACAATTCAGACTCAGATACCTCCTCCGATGGAAGCTCCCTGGTGGTGGCAGACACTTCTGTGACCACCCCAGCTACAGGTACAGCCGCCACCCCTGTACCAGCATCGCCCTCCCAGCAGCCCCTCAGTGAGTTTCCCGTGCCCGCTCACCCAGGAGGGTGGGCATCTCCTTTGCCCCAGGCACCTCAGGCCCTGCCCTAGTGAGCCCTGCTGCCCTGAGTGAGGGGACTTTTGACCTCCTGAGATCCATCTCTATAGGGCAGTCAACTATTGTGAATGGCATCCAGGGGATGGCAGCCCAGATGCAACAATCCAATGCAGTCCTGGAGGGCATTCACACTGGATTGGTGGCCCAACAGAAATCCATCCAGTCTCTGGCCTCCTCTCTGATGGTAGCCATTATCCCTGTTTCTACTGCCCCCCCTCCAACTACCACTTCCCAGTCCCAATCCCCTCAACCCCAACCCATCCCAAGCACACAGCCAGATGTGCCTGCACACAGGACAACGCTCAAGAGTGTCACAGGCAAACACAAGCACCACACTTCATCCCACAGGCACTCACACAAACACCAGCCAGTTGCTGAGACAACAACATCCACTATTTCCACTGCCTCCCCCTCTTCCTCCTCCTCCACCTCCCACCCAGTTACGTCCACACTCACACCTGCATGCACTACATCATCATCCACTACCTGAATCATCACCACACCAAACAGAACACACACCTCACTGGCAGACACCTCCACAACAGCCATGTACACGTCCCCTGTGTCCTGTCCCACTGTGTCTGTCCCCACTCCTAAATTACACAAATGCAAGCACTCAGACACCCAACAGCCATCCACCTCACAACAGCATACAGCCCATGCACCTGTACTCAAATCCAGCAGACAGACACCTCCAACAACCACTCCCTCATCCTCCACTCCCATTACTTCTCCCTCTTTCTGCCCCAATGTCCCTAAGAAGCTTCTCCTTTCCCAGATTGACCTCTTCCCAACCTCTCCCCCCTGTCCTGCACGTATGAGCAGGATACCAAGGACACAGCCCAGCACCTCAGCCAAACAGTCCACGGGGACAGTGGTAGCACCACCTACTCGAGGGGGTAGGGATACCAGACTAACAACACTGAAGGGGAAGGAGGCAGCACAACCTGGGATGAAAGGGAAGAGTCTGGCACCAGCTGTGAGGAAGGGGAAGGAGCCTGCACCAGCTGTGAAGAAGGGGAAGGAGCCTGCACCAGCTGTGAAGAAGGGGAAGGAGCCTGCACCAGCTGTGAAGAAGGGGAAGGAGCCTGCACGAGCTGTGATGAAGGGGAAGGAGCCTGCACCACCAGGCAGAGAGGGGAAGAGCCCATGCACCCCTGCAAGGAAGGGTATGGGATCCCCAACCCATGACCAGGAGGACAAGAGGCACTCTACGCCAGCAGAAGCTGTCAGGCAAAGACTGCCACCACCACCAGCTGTCATGGGGCCCCCACCGCCAGCTGTGGATGTGCAGCCATCAGTGAGTGCAGTGGCTGCCCAGGAGCCTCCCCAAACCACCACCAGCATGCAGCCATCACTGAGTGCAGGGGCTGCCCAGGAGTCTCCCCCAAACACCACCAGCATGCAGTCATCACTGAGTGCAGGGGCTGCCCAGGAGCCTCCCCCAACCACCACCAGCATGCAGCCATCACTGAGTACAGGGGCTGATCAGGAGCCTCCACCAACCACCACCACCATGCAGCCATCACCTCTGGAGGACGCCATGTAGTCCACCCTACAGGGGCTACTATGCAGGCTGCCCCCTCCAGAACCAGTGTGGAAGACACCCACTTGAGAGACTGTGGCCTTGCACTCCCCAGGACAAACCAATGGGGATGTTGCCCCCTCCAGAACCAGTGGGCAAGACATCTACTTGAGAGACTGTTGCCTTGCACTCCCTGGGACAAAGCAATGGGCATGTTGCCCTCTCCAGAACCAGTGTGCAAGACACCCACTTGAGAGACTGTGGCCTTGCACTCCCCGGGACAAAACAATGGGCATGTTGCCCCCTCCAGAACCAGTGGGCAAGACTCTCACTTGAGAGATTGTGGCCTTGCACTCCCCAGGACAAAGCAATGGGCATGTTGCCCCCTCCAGAACCAGTGGGCAAGACACCCACTTGAAAGACTGTGGCCTTGCACTCCCCAGGACAAAGCAATGGGCATGTTGCCACCTCCATCACCAGTGGGCAAGACACCCACTTGAGAGACAGTGGCCTTGCACTCCCCAGGACAAAGAGCAAAGGGCATGTTGTCCCCTCCAGAACCAGTGGGCATGTTCCTGCATCCGGCTGAGGTGCCCCTCCCTCCCCCTGAGGTGCCTGCCTATTTGAAAACTGATGCCCCTGCAGTGATCTATCTGGATACGCTCAGGATTCAAGTTGGGCCTTCGACTGTGCCCTGTGGCCATGTGGGCCCTTTGAACTTTGGACTGGCCAATGTCCCTTTTTTATACAAGTGTACATATCTGTTTCATGGCCAAACGGATTATTAATTTTGATGTTGAACTGATTACAATTACTTTCGTCAATTCCTGTTGTCCTTGCATTATTCTGCTGATTTCCGGGGTCAAATTCTTTTTGTAGAGCAGCTGGTTGTGTGTATGGTGTGTGTGTGTTTGGCGTGTGTTGTGTGTGTATGTGTGTCACTCTCTTTTTCCTCCCACCGTCCCTTGTGTGCTAGTCGGCTGTACTCACCGTCGTCGTCTTCGTTGGCATTGGTGTTCCAGGTGGAGCATCATGTAGAAAATTATCAGGAAAACTTGCAGTTCGGGTTCCATGGTGGCGTGGTTCTTCCCTGTGTCCCCAATGGTGAGTCCTTTGACTTTTGCGCTTTGTTTCCACCAGGCTTTTGTTGGCATTGGTACCGCCCCGGAAAAGGTGGGGGTTTGCAGGGTTTTAATATGGTGGGCAGAACTTTGACTTTCGCCTGGCTGTAGGCGGCTACCGCCATGGTGGCTGTTTTTTCTGCTGTGGCGGTTGGTGTGGTACATTGGCTGTCTATTGGTCATAATTTGGCGGTACTTACCGCCAGCCGGTTGGCGGTATTATCACCACTTTATCACCCACCACCAGGGTCATAATGAGGGCCATAGTTCTAAATGGCTACATAGGTAGGTGGCACAATGAGTGCTGCAGGCCCACAAGTTGGACTTAATTTACAGGCCCTGGGCACATGTAGTACCACTTTACTAGGGACTTATTTGACTTATATGAACATTAGATATGCTAACTGGGGATATACCAATGTTACCATCTTTAGTGGAGAGCAGAAGGATTTGGGCACCGGTTAGCAGTGGTAAAGTGCACAGATTCCTAATACCAGCCAAAACAAGGTCAGAAAAATGGCAGAGGTAGGCAAAGATTTTGGGGGGGGGGACCAACCTAAGGATGTTGGGTCTATCAGGGTGCAAATGAGATGCAGATAATACAGGAAAACACAATTCACTTGAAATTCAGGAGAGGCGGTGCTATTAACATTTCATGGAGGAACCTTCACTCAAATGTTATGCATATGGTATGTGCAAATGGACAACACATAATACGATGACTGAGGCACAGATAATGATTGTCCTGCAATGGTGGCATGGGACCTAATACAAGTAAGGTAAATGACCCACCTCTTTTCCTAGTTAAGTAGTAAAACAGCCATTATTTGGGCTACAACGCAACCCGCCATGCTGTTTGGCCCTCTTTATGATACCACCTACTGCAATCATAACAGCTATGCTCCTACCTAAGCTGCAGGCAGAGGAATGTGCATCAGTAATCATTTAGTGGTGCAAATCACAGAGTAACCCTATACTCAGTCATGATTGTGCCACTATGGACAGGGCACTGTTTACTCATGGCCAAGTCTCAAGATGCAGTGTGCGTGCTACATTCAGGGGCACGAGGCATCAATGTTTCCAGTGCACAGGTATCAATGTGCAGTGGGCACCAATTAGTCCAGGGAACAAGAAGAATGGACAGGAGCTCTTGCTAGGTTTTTAGTATGTACCCGACAATTTTCAGAATGATCTTTGTTCCCTGAAGCATTGCCTGAGCGCAAGGAAAGTTAGGACAGCACAGGCCATATTGAATGTCTACCAAAGAAGTTGAAAGATACACTGGCAATTATGTTGTCCTTATTCAAGAATCAGAGACACCAACTATAAAACCGCAGTTGCAGTGTCGCCTATAAAGTACCTGCCAGGTGGCTTCATACAAGAAGCATCAGAACTGTGCATGTGTGTCTGCCACAGTTGAAACGAAAACTGTTCTTTGTAACCACTTTCTATAAAGATGTGTGGTGCATTTGAATGCTCTAAGGCAGCTGTTAGTTGAATTCAGCACTTTCCCTAAAAATGTAACTAAAACAAGCAAATGTTGACATAGCATCTTGCAAAGCTGGGCTAAGCACCCTTACTGGTTAGCCCACAATTGATAATTCTCAGGTGGCAAGATACTCTTGCTTTAGTATGGTAATTGGATACATTTAAACACCTCTGATAATGTTATCCCACCGATGGTTGGCAGACTGCCAGTTTGCTTCTGTAAGGATTAGAAAGCTTGCACTCGGAAAATGAATAGATGAAAGAGAAATAAGGATGAAAGTGAAATCTATGGTCTTCTGCTTTTCAGATTAATGATTTGTGTTTGTAATAAATAACAGTCACACTGTGGAAACATATTTTTACAAATTCATAGATTTTCTGATTAGTTTTTTTAGGAGTTCCAAGAGGTAAGGAGAAACCTAACAATGTTATTATCAATTTACAGAGGAACCCACTTGGTCACACATCGAATTTCTGAGACAGGAATAAGAGTTCAGGGGGTTCTCTTACGAAGTCAAAGCCAGATTTATGTATAGGAGTCTCAGAAGCACAATACATAAGTACAAAATCATTAAAAGCAAATAAAAACGTCTAATCAAATAAATCATACCAGCATAAGACAGGCCACTATTTCAGAGACCGCAATAGACAAGATGAGAAAAAGCACTTGATGGTTATAGTCCAGATTGCACTTTTCCTGCCTAACCACTGAATATTCTAACTATTATAATAAAGCAAATGGACCCCTAAGAAATCTCTGAATTAAGAAACTGTGAAATTAATCAAAAGTGTCAGCATCACAGAAACCTCAGTAGAACTTCAGCAGTAGAGGTCCGTAGCCTAAAGCCATTTCAATTATAGCAAAGACAAAAAGGTCTGTATCTTTGTAAATCTCTAAGGGTCCACTCTAGTCAAAGGGCAAAAGGAATCTGAATCTCTAAGTAATCAAACATCACTCTAAACCTTGCAAACATTCAAGAGATGGTGTCATTATCACCTGAAACTTTTCACCTTACATGCACAAACTATGATCTGCAACCTCCATTAGGCTCTCATCTCAAGAACCGAACATCTGGATGACCTTAGGTGCCTCTCGTGTTCTGGAACTCAAAATGGAGTTCATTTTCACTTTCTCCTTGTTAGCGCTTCTGGTCCTTGGCAACACACTCTCCCATACCCCTTTTATCTACTACTAACAATAAGCTCTTCATTAACTGGAGACGTGTGCAGACACACGTGCAAATAAAGAAATATGCAGCAAGAGCAAAACTCCACGTTGAAGGTTAATTGCAAAACAACATTTCAGGCCTTAACTCCAGTCAACTCAGCATAGGACCCAATGCACATTTGAATACATGACCATACATGCATTTCTCATAAACATAATAAATGAAGGATAACTATGAAAATATAATTTAACTAAAGTATCATAATACCAATACATGTAAATAGAGTTGCATACATGTGACTTATATATCACTTTTCGACAGTTCTACTAAGTGCACCTCCATTATAAAGCTTCCAGTCCACCACATTTACATAAATACACTTTGAACACACAATATATATTGTTGTGATTACAATTTCATTGACATTTCTGGAACGCATAATGGCACAGCCACGTTATGCTCTTTCAACCCCCCTATAATGACGTATTAAATAATCACAACTTACTGACACCCACTAAAACCTTGTTGTTTTCATCCTCTTCCATCTGAATTCTTCCAGATGTTTCATATTATCATAATATTTACACTGACTGTCTTCCAACTCAAGAACTGCTCCCTTCCGTTTCTTGATTTTTTCAACCTTTATTCTCTGGAAAATGTTGAATCCCACTATCAGAACTATGGCACATATTGCAATAACCAATAATGGTTTCAAAATAAAACCTACCATTCTACTTCTCAAGTTTCGAAACATCTGCCTGTAGCAGAAAACCTATTCCCAATTGCTTCCCATGCACCTGCTGCTTCTAATTTCTTTAAAACCTTCGTTAACTCAGAAATGTTTTGAATATACTTCTCCAAATCCATACTCATGTTTGAGATGTAAGTACAACATTGTGGAGCTTTCAGCATCCCAAAGATTCTGCCTGCTTTCGTGAGTAGGATATCTAACGCAAGACGATTCTTCAAAACCATAGATCTTATAGTTACCATTTTAGTGTCTATTACCAATAAATCTCCAGCTGTACTAGTGGCCAACTTATCCACTATGGTAGACAACGTTCTAATCTTGAGATCCTACAAAATCACTCCCACAGATGCAATCAATACAAAAGATATATCCCCCACTACCTCTCCAGCGCTAACACCTCCATTTGGCATAGGATTCGTTACCTGAACTGGGTCATCAAAATGTTTCACATGATAATTCTTTGGGAAAACTACACGTAAATAACATGTACCATACCATCCCTTGGGTAGCTTAATATAAGCATGTTTAAAGAATCTTGAAATGATTTTCAACTCTCCGGAACCGGGATGATGATTCAAATGTTCAATTAAAGGAATCTCTGACAGAATGAAATTGAAATTTGGTAAATAATTTTGGGAATGTCCTGTCCCATGAAACAAACTCAAAAAAAGTCTACAGGTAATCCCATACGTCACGCGAGTATTGTGGTAGCTAATCCCCTATGCAGCTGATGCAGGCAATTGCATACACACAAAGCAATCCCCTGCATCCATCATGTCAACATATTCATAAATTAATCTGAAAAATACATTTGCAGAATAATCTCCTCTTCAGTCATCTACATGTAAAGCATTTTCATCTAGATTTTAGGGATTACTATCCCTGTGGCTTAATGCTTGTGGGGGAACACTGGAAGATAATTGCTCCTCTACTAAGGGTTTAGATGAGAATACTCCTATTAACAGCACAACTAATATTGCAAGGGAAACAAGCAATACTACACCTATTATGTACCTACATCTGTTTTTCTGAATCGAAGTCATGATTTCTCTAAAGCAAGATCTATGGGTGAAATGTAGCAGCAAAAGAGTTTTCTCCATCAATTGCACCTGTGCAAAACACCAAAACTAAGTGAAACAATATGTAACAGATATGTTTATAGAATCTTCGTGAGACTTCCATTGCCTTCTAAAAGGCAACCCTCTTTTCTTCTTTTACTTGGGCCTAGGAATTCTTCTTAATTCTCTATCAAAGTCAAAGTAAATGTCTCTAACAAAGGCACAGTTCAAGCACATTTAAGGCAACAAGAACTCAAGATGCAGTTGAAGCAAAATACTCAGTTCATAGAGGTTCAGTCAAACTTGCAACGTGACTCCAATATTCCCAGAACTCCTTATCTCTGTCATTTGTAACAAATTATGTCCATTCAGGTGAGAAGTACCATTAACAGGGCACTCTTGTCCTTTTTGACCTCCTTATTGACACACCCTTATCCTTGCTTTCACTTAGATTGGAGTTCTCAATACCCATGAGTAATGTATGTGGCACACGTCCCATAGACAAATTCAATTTCTCTTTTTCTTGCCTTCTGGGCCATTGGTATACAGCTTCCATTTGCTTTCTACCAGCACTAAACCCTTCATCAGGGTCTGATTCTGAGTTTGATGCATTCATCACAACAAGACAAGATTTAGGGGCATATTTATACTCTGTTTGCGCCGAATGTACGTCAAAATAATTGATGCACATCCGGCACAAACCATGCACCAAATTTAAACTCTGATGCCCGCGGCCGTGTGCGTCAAAATCCAAGCGTGTGCGTCGTTTTTTGGAGGTGGGAATCCCCCTTGCGTTAATCATATGCAAGGTAGGCTTTCCCGTCTAAAAAATGACTCAAACCGCGGTGCGTCGTATTTATGCCCCTGGGCAAAAATGACGCACGGCCGGGATGCGGACTCAAAAAATGACGCACAGCCCGATTTGCGTCAAAATTTAACGCCTGGGTCAGGGTAGGCGTTAAAATGGGGCAAACACACCTGTACTTAATCAGAACACACAGAAGCAATAGCAGAGCAGCAAAAGGGAGACATGGAGGTGCTTCTCATCCTGCGTGCACGTAGACGCAGAGCACAGCATCAATAACAGCAGCTACCGCAACACCAGCAGGGACCCCAAAGGCAGCGCAGAAGACAGGCGAGGATATTCTGCACCAGAACAACTCTTCATGGCCTCAGGGAACATGACATCATCCAGAGGTACAGGTTGAACTGGCAAGCCATTCAGCACCTGCTGCGCAACATAGAGCCACAGTTGGCACCCATCTTGCTGACACCCCTCACCATCCCAACACAAACCAAGCTGCTTGCTGTACTCCACATGGCGGGAAGTAGCTCTTTTCAAACAACTGGTGCCCTGATTGCCGGAATATCACAGCCATCATTCCCTGCCTTCTTGCCCAAAGTACTGGATGCCATCATTAGACTCTCACCCCACCACATCTGCTTCCCTAACACACTGCAGAAGCATCAGGAAACAAAACAGGGGTTCTATCTCATCAGTGGCTTCCCACACGACCTTGGTGCAATCGAATGCACACATGCACGCCTTGTGCCACCTGCTGCAACTGAACACCTCTACCGCAACAGGAAGCACACACATTCCATCAATGTGCAGGCCATTGTCGATCACCAAGGAATGATCATCAACATTGTGGCTAAATATCCTGGGAGTGTCGATGACTCATTCATCTTCCGTCACAGCACCATCAATCAACACTTCCAGGATGGACGGTATGGCAATGGACTACTTGTTGGTAAGTACTAAAACCTAC
Organism: Pleurodeles waltl; assembly: GCF_031143425.1. Classification (NCBI taxonomy): domain Eukaryota; kingdom Metazoa; phylum Chordata; class Amphibia; order Caudata; family Salamandridae; genus Pleurodeles; species Pleurodeles waltl. The sequence continues at coordinate 121,166,023 of NC_090448.1, read as the reverse complement.
TTATATACACACTGCACAGAAACCCTCTAGGACACACAACACATACACCACAACAGCAACATGTCGACAAGAACACACTGAGGTTGTGACATCGCTAGCCATGTTTCATTGGTCACCATTGAACCTGTCACACATCTGACAATACTGTACAGCCTAATGTTAAGGCGTCTGTGGTCACAACGTTTGGAGTGGGTTGCCTAAATGTCACCTGCAAATTGCAAGCGTCTCAATCATGTTTACAACAATCCATTGCATAAGTCTAAAGGTATGGGATGTACATGGTACATTGATATGAATGTGTTAACAACACTGTTAAAATTAACCTGTGTATGCAACTATCATCTCACCGCCAATGAAGACACAGGGACACCTGTATCACAAGTCACAGTGCAAGGGAGGGCACACTGTACTGCAAATTCCTAAAACCACTCACCAGCCAAACACTCGTTCAGCCAACAAAACAACACAATGCAGATGGTACATCCTACAAGCCTAGGATGCAACATAATAACACAAAAGAGACACAGACAACCCAAGACAACTACTGCCATGCAAGCTGATATAAATGGGCCAAGCTACATCTAAATGATCCCATTCACTTTCTCTTTCAGCTGATCAGGGGTATGGGATCCAGCCATGGATCATGACACCATTTGACAACCCAAGTACTGCAGCAGAGCGTGCCTATAATGACGCATATAGGAGGACACGCAGCATAGTTGAGAGACCCACACATGCCTGAAGAGGAGGATGCTGGCCTGCAACATGAGGGGCAACAACAAAACACAACTGCTGGATTGCGTAGGCGCCAACATATCGTTAACAATTTTTTAAAAATGTAATCACCATCACCACTTTATGAACTAATGTAAATAAACACTGATAATAAACACCACCTCATGGTCTGGCTAATCATTTGTGCACACCTTTAGCTCTAACTATCAGAAGAAGAGTTTTGCCTCATGGAGCATTGCTGATATACCGATCAGGACACAGAAAATCCCACAACAAATGTGATGTGTATCATACATACAACGGTCACATACACACACACTGTAAATGACTGAGATCCTGTAAATTTCACCTTTGAAGGGCAATAGCAGAGGACCACACCTATTACACACATAAATGTTAGAAACATGGTTCATCGCAGCATATGGTGTCGCGTGGGCTCTCATTATCCTAAATGAGACTACTGGATTTCTGGGTAGCAGGGTCGTTCCTGGTGTGGGGGACTGAGTCTTACCCACTTAGAAGGACCTTTGTTACCTTCAATCCGGTTTTGCTCCGGCTAACTAGCAGTGCCTCATCTCTCCCAAGGGGAACGGATGATTAGGCAGCCGAGCGCATGGCATCTATAGAACTTCTCAGGGAAGTCGTGGTCACTCAGGTCCCAACCAGCTCTCTCATTTACCGCATGATCTCATATACAAATGACAAAGGCAGTTTAAGTTTTATAGATTGTTTTTAATAAAACGACTGTATTTTAGATATTAAGGCATGAGCCGCAATAACCAGAACCATACAACACAGTAGGATTGAAATAGTCACTATGAGAGTGAAACATAAAAACAACGCTATCATGGTGTTAATAGATTCTATTCTCTCTCAGTAGATTATATTTAGAGCACAGCATGTTAAGCTATTAGCTTGCCTTTCAGATTCCCTAGGAAGCCATCAACCCTCATACCTGAGCAATGGCCTGTGATCTGGTTCAGCATCTGCAACAAGGCAGTCAGCGTCTAGTTGTGGTTCCCTGGTCGGAATCTCCCTCTTGCGTGTATTAGGACAAGGAAGTGTTTTTATAACTAACATGTCAGTGTGATCACGGTGAAGGTCCGTACGCAAGAATGTATTCAAAGACTAAACTCCTACCACTTCTATCGGCAATGTACCAGACTGTATCCTTGACTGGAGCCCAGAGTGAGCAAGAATGTGTTATTGAGAGCTCCAGTGCAGAAATAGGCTAAACAGTATGATACTGAAAGATAAAACAAGACCGTAGAACTGGCTATTGAAAAATAACAGTACGAAGCTGAATAAAATGCATTTAGAGCAAAGTGCACGGGGCTCAATGCTGCAAGCAAAGGAATAAAAATACACCAGGGCAAAGTGCACAAAGGCCTAATGCCTGAAGCAAACGCGTAAAGGATACATATACCTAACCACACTACAATGGCACACAACTAAGACACCATCACTCAATTAGGGGAAAACAGGCCTCATACATCAGACAGTTGAAGTGCTTTTGCTTCAGAAACAGGATTGTATGACCAGACCCTTGACAGCAGTAAGTCCAACTACATACAATCTTTGCAATGACTATCCTTGACTAGAGTTCCGTATAAGCAGAACATAGACAGCACAAGTGCCACACATATGACAAGCATTGCGCACATGACATTCCATGTACATGTCAGTCCATTTAAAAAATCCTGACACAACCATACGCCTGGTCACAACCCACCTGTCTGAAGAGGTCCCTGGAATACGAATATGTGTACCCTGATATTCCCTCCTCTACACACACACACACTAACAAGAGTCATCCAGTGTGCTACACCCTTTCCTATGGTATACCATAGTCATAGTACTATCTGACTGCATGGACGTCAGGTCAAATAATGCACTGGCTTGGAGTTTCTAAGCCCTGGTATCACCTGTAAATTGCTTCCCGTGTGAAAGGTACTGTTGGCCATTTGAATGCAAATCTCACCTACAGGACTTGTGAGAGATTGATACAGCCCACACCATTGATCACCTCCATGCACACCACCCAATTTAACATGCACTGTCCCTGCTGATGCCTCAAACAGCATTGAAGCTGACAAATACACCGTTAAGCATTGCTACTAATGAAGCCATGTAACACAGGCCTTGGGTTCGTGTGTCACCTTCAAAAAACACAGGACATACACAGTTTGACATGTCAACTGTCTACTGCTCCCTCCGACCAGTCTTAGTCAGACCACTGATCATGTAACTTGTAAAATTGCTGGATCCTGATTGACCCTGCATCCTGTCACCTGACTGGCACCTGTATGTGGGTCACCCTAAAGATTCCCTGTGGCTACATATGTACCACACTTGCTTTACAAAACCTCTCATTCCTCAGAGGGTAATTTGTCATGTGCGTCATCAATGCATACTCAGATACATTGTATAGCATCATCTGACTTTTATTTGTACCATATTTGTTACATTGCCCTTGAATAGCAAAATCATGGCCCATCCTTTGTCTGGGTCTCATTACTGCCTGAACTACAAAGTGTGACAGTGTACCTGGGCCATAGCTTGGGATTGTGTACGTGGCCTCCAGCAGAACCAGCAACCTCAGATAATGTCCATGAAAAGTCTACACGTTAGGTCCCTGACAGTTCACACGCTGAATTACATTGTTCACAACATATTGATGGGCCGTGTGCGGTGAATAGCTGCCAAAATAATCTGCACAGAGGCTATGATGGACCCAGGTGCAGTGGGATTCACAGAGGCCAACCTGTGTACAAAGGTTGTAATGTCACCTGCCGGAACATGACAGCTGAGACATTCTCTCACTCAGCACACCAAGGTTGCCCAGTTGAAAGTCTCATTGCACGTCTTCAGTGACAGGGTGGGACCATCCCCATATAGGTTTGCATGTCCTCATTGACTTTACTCACATTTATCTCCGAAGGATACTCAGTAGATACACGATTAGCTGCCACTGACTCATGATGAGACCTGGACGTAACAGTGACAACATACACCTCAACAATTTATACAGGATCAACATTGGACCACACACATGAACAAGACACCTCTGTGCAATTGATCACTGGAAATATGTGGACACAGGCTGCCTCGTATGCTGGTCCACCACAAGCCACTGGAGAGTTGTGGCTCAGTAATATGATCTCAATTGTGGTGTTATAATACATTTCTGCTTCACCTTTGGCTGTCTGACCCAATTACATGGCACCCACTTTGTCAAGGCATTTGCCTGACTCACTGTTAGATTCACCAACAAGTACCTAGGAAGCAGTGTCCAAAAATCTAGGATCATAGGATGGTGAAACTGTGGACACTTTACATGACCAAATGTCAGCCATCTATCTGGTGCATGCTTTTCCATTTGTGGTGTCTACGTTACCCAAAACCTTGGAAGGGCACACACGGATGTTGCTACATGTATGACTAACACATGTCCTATCGCATTTCCACATTGACTTGCATCTATGGTATGGACACATTGACTACACATACTACAAGCATATTTTCAATAATGCATCTTGTGATGCACACACACTGGGTCAACAACTATATTAGTGACCACTGCACACACATTGAGCCATAGGCATTGAGGTATTGTACCCATGTACGTCACCTTGCTATCCTCTCCTGATGGCAAACATGGGCAAATTGTGCAAGACATATATGTAGGCCACACATATGGCCATCTAGTGCGTCAACCAACCGTTAAACTTCAGTTAAGGAAGTAGTGGTGCATTGTCCGCTGCAGTATGATGTCTCACATATGAACATACACCATCAATCACCAAAGTGGTTGCAAGCAGCCTATCACAGTAGTGTCCCAAATGTAACCTAACATGAAGATTGAAACATGCCACTAAACCAGTTAATGCACTAAGGGCCAGATGTATCAAAAAACCAAATTGCATTTCTTAAATAGGGAATTTTAAGAAATTGCTATTTAAGAAATGCAAAATGGTATGTATGATTTTTGCAATGCGGTAATAGCGATTTCTTAAAATGCGGAAATGCTATTACTGAATTGCAAATAGAGATTCCAACTCCATTTGCACCTATGAGCCTGCTGCCAATGGTTTTGCATTTCCTAAATTGCGAATTCCATTGAGGAAATTGCAATTTAGGAAAAGTAAATCCCAGGGTGCTGGGGGCCTAAGGCCTTAGGGGCATGTGTGCTCTACATGTCAATTGTAAAAATTCATTAAAAAAAATATTTATGTAATTTGCACATGGTTACCACCAAACTTTTGTTGGTGGTAATTGCATTTCCTAAATGCCCAATTCGCATTTAGGAAATGCTAGATACATGTGCTCACGAAATTGCAAATAAGGACACCTTATTTTCTAATTCATATTTAGAGAATCGCAATTTGCGATAATCTAAATGGGGGCGCAATTTTAAGGAATCGCTATTTTAGCAATTCCTTAAAATTGCACTGCGAATGCCTTCCATACATTCTGAAAGAAATTTTTGCATTCGCAAACGGCAGTATTTTGCGATTCGCACAGTTTACGAATGCTAAATCGCTTGATATATCTGGCCCTAAAATAGAGGTTTTTCTCCTTATGCGTCATTTTTTCACGCATACAGCTTGTGCGTCATATTTTTCGACGCACAGAAGTGAAAAATATGCCGCATCCAAATAATATTAACCAAAAATGATTATTATTTGGAGGCGGCATTATTTTCACTCCCGTGCGTCGAAAAATATGACGCACAAGGTGTATGCGTGAAAAAATGACGCATAATGGAAAAAAGTGGCAGCCATTTTATGCTGGATGTGATGTAATAGGACATCCTGTTTACAGAATCTGTACAGTGGATGTACTTTCATTTTCACTTTGCAGTCTGTGAATCTTCTAGACTGTGTGGCTGTGTTCAGAGTGTTGTCTAGTGATCTTGTGCTTTGGTGTCCTGTGTGCTATCTTACTTGTTGGTTTGTGAATTAAATATTGTTGTTAATACTGTCTGAGTGTGTTTTGTTTACATTTGTCCAGTTTAGTAGTGTATTTGTTGTTTGTGGAAGTCTGTTGTGCGTAGTGCCAGTTTGGGGATCGTTGGGCTCTTTTAGTTGTTAAGTTTCCTTTGTTTTTATGGACTCCTACTTTCCCCCTTTTCTCCTTTCTACTTCTTTTTTCTCACCTATTCCCCTTTTCTGTGCTGAGATGTCGGGTAGGCCACGTCTTGGCAGGATGGGTGAGGAGGAGTTGTGGGGCTTTATATGGCTGGTGTGCCATGTCCTCCCACTAATGATTGAGGCAGGGGGCAGGGTGATACAGGGGTATCACACTGAGGCACGAAAATTCAGGTGGGGAAAGGTGCTGCATCACTTGGTGCGCGTGTATGGGAGCCAGAGAAATGACCACCAGCTGAAGCACCGCTGGGCTGACCTCATCTCCAGGGAGCGAGATCTGCTGGACCACCTGGGAATCATGATTGGTGGCCCTGTTGGTGAGTACAGATCATGTGAATGTGCACAATTAAAAGCTGTGTAGTGACATCAGATGATTGGTACAATATCTGCCAGATAAGTTGCTGACTGTGTGTAATGCTGCGGAAACATACAGGGTAATTGATGCACCATGTGAAGGATCACAAATGCTAGCTGTCAGGCAGCTCATGCTCTGCAAACTTACAGGATGCTTTTTGCTTAATGTAATTTAGTGCCGCCTTTGTGTCAGACAACAAAACAAAAGATGAGTCAATCATGACTCTACAGGTCACAATTGCCAGTGAACTATAGATGTACTAAAATAATTGCAACATATGTTGACGCTATAGCTAGACTGATTTTGGAAACACAACATGATGCAGAAAATGAGTGCTGCCTTCAAGTCAATTGATGATAGCAATGTGGCCCAGACATATGTCTCATGTGTGTCTGGTGAGTGTGTAAGGAAAGCGCTCACTGAAGTTCTATGCTTGTTAGAGATTAATTTGCTCCTTCATATTTTTTGGATACATGTCAGATCTGGACTTGAAAACATTGAGAAAAGGAGTAAGGTGCCATCAGCTAACATCTTAGACTGGTATTTGGTGTTTGTTGTGCCACATTCCGATTAGGGATGGCAGTCCAAAGGTATGCACAAAGGTACAAATATCTATGTTTGGTGCAAATCACCATTGCTGGGCCACATCAAATGAAGAAACTGTAACAACATGAGGGCTTACAAACGTCCCTGCCCCTCTGTACATTGTACCTATATGTCATAAATGTGTCATGGCCACATAGGCTGTTTGACAGGTAATGCAGTCCTCAAGTAACCATCCTTTGGATGTCTCTCTTGGATGCACATAATGAGACGAATACACACCAATATTATTTCTGCTCACTAATGAAGGGGCATGTTTGCCACCACATGATAGTCGTGGCCACTGCATGTGTGTAGATCTGTGTGTAACTGTCGCAGGAGACCCATGCTATGTACATGTTGGCCGTGAGATATTCGATGCAGTATAAGCCTTACTGAAAGGCTTTCATTACTTATGTCAGCTTACACATTGTTTTTGTCTTTGAAATTGTTGGTCAGTGCACAGATTCTGAGCACATTCTTCCTTCCATGCTTTACAGGTGGACCGGCACCGTACACTGTGGGAGAGTTGGCTCGATTTGAGGACCCCGACACCTACAATAAGTGTTGACATGGCTGTTATGTTTTGTGTTTGCTGGTGATGTGTGATGGACTCCTGTGTGTTGAACACATAGCAAGGTGTGATGCGCTGGCCAATCATTTGTCTTGATCCATGAGTGGGATTTCAGTTTTAAAATAAATTTGACTTGCCCAATGCTTATCCAATTGTATAATCTAGGGATTGTAGCCCATTCCTGTAGGGCCCGCAATGAGAACTAGGGTGAGTCATGTGGATTACACTTGTATCAATAAGAGTCGCACTGGGACTCGTCTCAGATTGAGTCTGCATGTCAGACTCACATTCTCCCAGATTGGTACTGCAAATTGCTTTCCAAAAGACTTCTGCTTCCCTATTCACCAATGTAATTATTAAACTGTAGGTTAAACCTTCGGGTAGCATGTACTTCCACATGTAGTACTACAAGTATGTGGGAACTAGAGTGCAATGGCCTAGGTGTGCATGCTAATCATGATCATGGGTGTTCTTGCTACTCTGTGTCTGATGAAAGTCATGCCTCACTGGAAGTATATGATGTGGACCAAGGTCTGCATTTCCTGACATGTGTGGCGCTAGGATTGGTCGAGGTTTTGCTGACTCCTAATTGTTGATAGACCTTTCCTGTGGTGTGTGTAGAGCCAAACACGTGTTGAGCTTTCTATACACTCTTGGGTGTGCATGTTGTTTGGAATTGTTTGTTGTTCCCCGCCCCCCCTCAAGCACAGGCATGAGTTTGTGAATAAGGTACCTAGGACTGATGCTACCAGTATGTTACACATACTTGTGAATATTTGAATGTTTGGTTGGAACCTAGTATACACACTCAGGTATGGCACATGAGTACTGAACTAGCAAGTCCAATTACAACTTGCAGACCATCTGGCTTTTGTTTTTTGTGACATACACTGACATATGTAGCCCAGGCATTGGCGGACGATGTGCAGCATGAGCTGACAACTGTCAGAACTCAGATGGCAACTTATTGCCAGTTGTTACCCATCACGTAGGTTTTGGATGTGCTATGTGTGAGATGACCTTTGTAGGCAGGCCTTCCATGTACTTCCTCAGAGACATTCAATAATCTGAATGGTGATATGAGCTGTTACAAGTACAGTAGATGTATTGTCAGTTTGACCGCTTGTGCCATTTCGCACAATGCAGTTCCTATGGTAAATTGTTGCCCTTTGTCTTCACAGCTGCAAACATGACACCCGTCCAAGTCCATGAGTTTGAGAGGCGGGCCATGAGGTACCGACACATAGTGCAGGTACAGTCGGGGCTCAGGAGGATGTCCCGTACATACCAGGTGGAATGGGCCTCCGGAGCATGGTGGGCTTCACCACAGGGTGGCCCAACTTTGCCCACCACAGCCACCACCAGCACAACCACCAGTTCTCCCCAGGTGGCCCCACCCACAGCAGGGACTGTTGTCCCTACGTCAGCTGCACACCCAGGCCCCAGTATTGCGACAGCTGCAGGACAGCCCACTGGCCTAGGCTCCACATGCCCACAGACCTCCTCCGCCGGTACCCAGACAGCCCCAGCACCAACTGTTGACCCTGCAGCATTCCAGGAAATGGAAAAGAAGATGGACCGTGTTTTGAGGAGGGTCAGCAATCTGAGCCGGGATGTCCGCTACATTAAAAGCCAGGTTAAGTCGATCAAGCGGACACTTCGGAGGGCCAACCTCTAGAACTTTTTTGCAATGGACATAATTCCCTCCCCTCCCTCCTCTTTCCTTGTTCTCATGCTTAGTGGGCTTGGGGGATTAGTGTTAGGTTAGTATAGGCTGTTAGTTTAGTTAGTGTCAGTGGGGGGGTGGGGAGGTCATGAATCTTGCTACTTTTACGTATTAAGTGTGTGGGTGGGTGGGTGGTGGGCAATGTTAGGGTTCTTGTGTGTTTCATAAAAAAATTAAAAAAAGAATAATAAAATTTGAAAAATAAAAAAACAAATAAATGATTGTTTAGGTTAGGATAGTATGTGTGTAGGTTAGTATGTGTTGTCCTCCATGTGTCCCGTCTCATAAAAGGGGTGGGGGGTTGATGTTTAGAACGATTCGTTACATGTGATAAGTAAGTTTAGCTTAGGTTAGTTAGGGACAGTTGTGGGTAATGAGTAGTCAGGGTAGATTAGGGTAGGTAGGACTTTTCCCTCAGTTTCCTCTTCTGTGATTACGTTTTAATAAATATATAGTTAACCCTTCACAGTATGTGTTAAATGCTACTTGATCATGGCCTTGGCATTAGTGTACATGAATTTTGTTCTATAACATTTGTGTCCTATGCTACTAACAAATCCAAACTGAGCTGTAAAATGGCAGCTACCCCAGAGCTTCCTTGGAAAGATTCCACCATTCGTTTCAACCATCAATCACAGTTAACATGGATCACAAAGCGTTTTTGCCGATGAGTATGTTTTCTACGTCACAAACAGTGCTTCCAGACTTGGTATTGGGGGAACAGTTTTAGGTCTGAATGCAGTGTGATGTTCAGGGACCCCTTATAAGATGAGTTCTCGTAAGCACTCTTGTCTTCTTGTCTTCATTACTCACATAGATCATTTGTGACACTGTTCAGCATGATTACCTATTTGGATTTAAACTCAGACAGCTTAATTCATGCAGTTTTTGTAGTGTTTGCTTAGATTTGTGTGCACTGTTATATGTGTTAGAATTGCATGGTGACAACATTTTGCTGCCACGATTTGATGACTTAGATATTCCTTGAGGAACAATTATTCTGTCCAACACAGCATGATGGTGTATGGTTTCTCACTTCATCAGATATTACCCTCAGGAAGGGCAGGGTATGATGCAATCCTGGCCACTGTGCAGATTTATCTGACTACATGATATCAGGACAGTTGTATTGACAAGCTACATGATTTGACAGTAGGCACATTTCAGTTATCTACTGCACAGTTGATATGTCACATTACCCAGAGACAGAATTGTTGTGTAAGTGTTATTTATTGAAAAGTGCTGTAGTGCAATATGTACATTGTCCATGATTGTGAGTCCATTCTAGTGACATCTTGCATTGTGATCCTACACAAGGGGTTAAGGTAATGCTTCTGACATGCTGGGGTGATGTTTCAGACAGTGCAGAGGGACAGGATTTGCCGATTAGTAAGAGAGAGACATTCACTTGGCAGGCTGACAAGATATGCAGTGGTTAGCAGAACAGTCATTGAGTTGTTGTAAGACTGGCATTTGACAAAACGCAGGGCCTTGGTAATAGTTGGCCATGTGGCAGGGACTTATTCTTCTGGGTACTCTTCCATGTGAATGTGATCTGTTCCATGTCTTCTTCTTCTGATGTGTGTGTTGCCTCCTCTGTCCTTGTTGGTGGTGGTTGTGAAGGGGCAACACACACCTCAGTGTTAGAAGACGTGGAGTCAGACATCCTGGTCGCTGCTACCTGTGAAGGTATTAAGGGCAGTACTGCTGCAAGGAGGATCTGCTGATTCTTAAGAATAGCAGCCACATCACGATGGTAGGCAGCCAGGTCGGCCCTGAGGGGGTCATGATTGCATTCGTGCATGCAGTGGAAGGTTTGGGGTGCGAGGTGTTGTGGCAACTCCCTTACTGCAGTGGTGAATTCCTTGACAGTTTGTTGTAGTCCTTGCAGGATGGATGTTAGTGCTTGCATGGCTGCTGCCTGATCTGCAGATGACATCATGCACGAGTGCACCCCCTCAAGGCTGGCTGCCATAGTTTGCATCCCCACCCGCACCTCCTTGGCCAGCTCCCGCTGTATTCCGACTACAGTTCGCTCAAAGCTGGTGCCTGTGTCGTCTGAGTCCTCAGCTGTATTGGAGCTGGCAGGTCTTACAATTGGGGTGGTGGGTGGGTCCTCTGTGATGGCTGCTTGTTCTGTGCTCCTCCTTGTGACTGAAGGTGGGGTGTGGAGGGTTCCAAGGACCTCTTGGATGGTCTCCTGGGTAATGTTTATCAGCTCGTCATCCATGTCATCAGGATATTCTGGGACAGGCATATCCGCAGGAGATCCATCTTCCTCTGCAATGAAACAGGGTACAATTAGTGGGTCTTTGTAGTGGCATTAGTGATGTGACATGCCTGCCTTGTGATGCTTTTCACATTGTGATCTTGTTTCGTGTTCATAGCTCCAGTCTTTCAGATGGACATTCTCCGAGGCTTATGGCCCACCTGCATGTCACATGTATAGTATTAGGTTATTGGACTTTTCTGCATCATCTCCTCTAGTATTGTTTTATGCCAATTAATGATTTGGCACCTTCTTGTCCTACTCAACCCTGCGTCTACATCCATTCTCATGGTGAGGCCTATCACTGGCTGTGGGTGTTCTGATGGCACTGGCAGCACACTTAACAATCTGGACCGGCCCCAGTCTCTGATCGTTCACTTCCACTTAAATGTAGTTGACATGTGGCATATCCTATGCATAGCATTGTATGGCACGATATGGATGTTGACAATGGTAATGTGTACATCTGATGTTGGGAATGTGTGGTACATTGGAATGCCCTGATAATCGTAGCAGTGTCCTATTTCCTGCTCTGACTGTGCAGGTGTATTTCAGTGACCAGTTACATGTGTCCTCCCCCTCAATGCTGTTGTCTGAGCAGTATGACATTTGGGATTTTACATTGTGACCCAGGCACAGGATGGACCCTGACATTTGCAGCATGGGTATGTCCTTAGTGCTGTGTAACTCCTATTGTTGTTGATGTTGGCTGATGTTAGCGACAACTATGGGCATTGACATTTGACAGTACTGGGGCCTTTGTCTTTTTTCAGGGGATTACTGAAGCTGTCATCCCCAACCCTCTGATTTAGGTGTTTATGATCCATGGGGAAGTTACTGGCATTGGCTACTTGAGCTGCACACAGAGCGGAGGTGGTAGTGGCAACTGTTGTGGCAGTTACATTGCAGTTGTCAGTATGGCTAGTGGTTGTTAATAGGGCCCGAGTTTATGTAGGGGGTATGGTGGCTGACGTGTGCCGGGATGTCAGTTTGACGTTGTGCCCTTCCCTCCTGGCGTGGCTTTCCCTTTGCTCCATTGTTGGCATGTCAGCATGCCCCCATGGGGCTGTTGTTGAAGTAGTGTAATGGTGTGCCCCAGCTTCTGTCTGTGCAGGCCATGCCCCCATGCCATCCCCCTTTGCCCATGCCACTCCATGTATATGGTGACTTCCATGCATTATGTGGTCAGTATCCCCCCAGTTGTAGTTGTCATCAGTGCATGTTAATTCCCTATGCGACTTACCCTGCATGTACGTTATCTCCTGGTAATCTGCGCAGTCCTGTCCTTGCATCCCTGTGACGGTCTCCTCAGGGATGACGGCTGTGACCATCTCCTCCATGTGGTCCAGGGGCTCCTGGTGTGCTGGACTCCAACCTCCAGTCTGCAGTGCTGCCTTCCTGTTCCTGGCCATTTTTTCCCTGGTCCTGCGCTTGCAGTCATGCCAGCGTTTCTTGCACTCGATGACTGTTCTGCAGACTTCTACCACACTGTTGATCTTGTCGACAATTTGTTGCCATATAGCCACTCTCCTATTAATAGGCAATTTTGATGTGACAAACAGTTGGTGCTGGTGTTCCGTCACCTCTTTCACCAGAATTTCCTGCTCCTCTGCACTGAAGCGACACTTTCTTTTCTTCTTACAGGTGTCCTGGTTCTTGTGTGGGTCCTCCTGGCTGGTTCCTGGTCTGTTGTCATCTTCCTGGGGTCTGTTGGTGCATCTGGGATCCATTTTGGCTCTCCTCTGCTGAGATGGGTGTGTTTGCGGCTTTTTTTTGCGCAATTGCGTTAAAAAACGCTGCATATACGGTGTGCGGGGTCGCAAAGCGAGTTACGTCGCGTTTGCATCGTTTTGCTTTGTGACTTGCTGCAGCAGTGTGCGTCAGAAAAAATGACTCACACCTGTGGTTAGCGCCGCCTTGCGTCAAAGTATAAATTTGACGCCCGCACGACGCACAGTAATGGCGTTAGCTCGCGCTAAAATTTTTGACGCAAAACTGTGTTAGCGCAGTTTTGCGTCAAAAAGTATAAATATGGCCCTTAGTTGCTTCTGCTTCATCTGTGGCTTGCTTAAGACCTCCCCTCAGACTGATCGAGTGCTGTTGCAAGCTCAGTTTGAACCCTGACAGCTTGACTAACCTGCGCCTGTCACCTCTCTGCCACAACCAGCACTTCTGGAACAGGTGCTTTCATATCAAGGGGACATTCAACTCTGCAAGTATGGGAAGCATGAAACCAGTTAGGTAGACGTCCAAACTTCACTGTAGTCATTGTGACCCAGATGACTATGAATAGAGTGGGCGCAAGGACGCACCCCTGCCTCACACCTCGCGTTGTAGAAAAAGCTGGGGTCAGGTCACCAGCCGAACCCCAGCGCACTCTGGCGTAATTATCAGAGTAAAGATCTTGGAAACATCAATCAAAGAACCCAGAACTCCAATATTGCTCAGGACCTCCCAGAGCTTAGCACGCGGGACAAGGTCAAACGCAGATTTCAAATCGACAAAGGCCACAAATAAATGGCCTTCGTCTGCTTCTACGGTCTTCCACTTGATGGTAGTAAATCGGAAGACCTGATCAATGGTACTGACCTTGTCCCCGAAACCAGCCTGGAGTTGGCTTAAAACATGATTTTTGGTTATCCAGTGTTTTAATCTGGATAACAACTGGAAAGAGAATATTTTTTGCATGTTGTCTAATAGACTAATCGGTCTGTAGTTCCCAGGGGAGCTCTTATCTCCTTTTTTATGTATGGGGACGATAATAGCCACCTTCCACGTATCTGGGTAAGAACGGGATGTCAGAACAATGTTCGATAGCCTATTAATGTACCAGGTCCAAACAGATAAATCTGATTTATACAGGTCCGAGGGGACACTGTCTAAGCCAGGAGCCTTCGCTGTTCTTTGAGCACGGATTGCCAGCTCAGTTTCCTTTAGGGTAAAGGGTGACACAGGGGAAAAGCACAATGAAGAATCAATAGGAGAGTTGTCCAGATTGGAGCAAGACCCATAAAGTTCCCGAAAATGGGAGAGCCAGGATTCTGCATCAATGTGACATTCAGGAGTAGATGAAAGGGAGGGGTCTCTGCGTGAGACCAGGGTCCAAAAAAGTTTAAGGTCACAGGCACTAGCTGCCTCCAGCAGACGCTCCCACAATTTTTCTTCGTATTTACGTTTAGATGACTTACAAGTAGAAGCATAGTTCCTTCTTGCATGTATGATAGTATCCCGGCTCTTTAGCTTTAGAGCTTTGGACAAGAGGCTCTTAGCCTCCCGACACTCCTTATCAAACCACTTACAATTGGGCATGGAGGAATTGTTTTGGGTTGAGGGGGGTTTAGTAAAGAGCTCCTTAAGATCCATAAAAAGAGTCGCATGAAAGGACATAACTTCTGAGGGAGATAAGACAATAGAGTCATCAAAAAGCTGGTGGCAAGAGACTAGGTCGTGAAGCTTATCATTAAGCAGATTGGATTTCAAAAACGAAGACCATCTCACCTCACGCCTATTGCGGGATAATTCCAGCCAATCATTGGGAGCATCCAAAACATAAGGTGGAGTGAGCCCTGAAAAAAGAGTTGCATTATATTCAATTTGTAAAGGGGCATGGTCGCTAGTGTACCGAGAACCAACCTCAACATTGATTATAAAATGCCAGACTTGCAGATCAAAAATAACGTAATCCAGAATGCTACTGTAGTGGCCTCTGTAGAAGGTGGGTCTAGAGTTGTGATTTAAAAAACGGCAATTTCCAAAACGCAGGCCATGAGTTACTACAAGGTCTATTATCTGCATGACCCTAAGGGAAGGAGTACATGGCTGGCTTTGCATTTGCAATAAAACCATTTAACTTTTATTCCCGTCTCTGAAATTCAGGGCCATATTTATACTTTTTGACGCAAAACTGCGCTAACGCAGTTTAGCGTCAAAAAATTTAGCGCCGTCTAACGCCATTCTGAAGCGCCATGCGGGCGCCGTATTTATTGAATGGCGTTAGCCGGCGCTACCAGACCGGCGCTGCCTGGTGTGCGTGGAAAAAAACCACGTACACCAGACAGCGCCGGCGTAGGGGGAAAATGGCGTATGGGCGTCTTAAAATGGGGCAAGTCAGGTTGCGTCGAAAAAATCGTCTTAACCCGACTTGCGCCATTTTTTAACGACGCCCATCCCCCATCAACATGACTCCTATCATTGTAAAGATAGGAGTCATGCCCCCTTGCCCAATGGCCATGCCCAGGGGACTTCTGTCCCCTGGGCATGGTCATTGGGCATAGTGGCATGTAGGGGGGCACAAATCAGGCCCCCCTATGCCACAAAAAAAAAAAAAAAAATACTTACCTGAACTTACCTTAATGTCCATGGGATGGGTCCCTCCGTCCTTGGGTGTCCTCCTGGGGTGGGCAAGGGTGGCAGGGGGGGTCCCTGGGGGCAGGGGAGGGCACTCTGGGCTCATTTTGAGCCCACTTGTCCCTTAACGCCATGCCTGACCCAGGCGTTAAAAAGCGGCGCAAATGCGCCGTTTTTGGCCACGCCCACTCCCGGGCGTCATTTTTGCCCGGGAGTATAAATACCACGTAAAGGCCTGGGAGTCATTTTTTAAGACGGGAACGCCTCCCTTGCATATCATTAACGCAAGGAAGGGGTTCACGCTAAAAAATGACGCACACTCCGGGCACTTTGGCGCCCGAAGCGTCTAACGCCATAGTATAAATATGGCGTTAGTTGGCGTTAGTTTAGCGTCGAATTTGCGTCGAAAAAAACGACGCAAATTCGGCGCAACCAGAGTATAAATACGGCCCTCAATGTGTGACCAAACAGGTTACTGTAATTTGATGATAATACAGTATTGTTATGTTCCACCTTATCTCTAAGAACTCTGGAAATTTGTAAAAATGTGTTTCCAGATGGTAGCAGTGTAGGATGGTTTGGATATTGAAGTCATGAGAGCTAGAACCCTGTTTTTAGATTATTTAGTCCCCAGAGCCCACTAGGGTAGTGCCCATGTCCAGATCTTGGATGACTGGTGGAGTTGTAAAGATTCAGAAGAGAGTCATATCACTGATGGAGGAGTGAGTATCAATAGGGTTGTGAATCGCAGCAGATCATGTTTAGTTTGTGGGATGAATGTTGTCTAGAGTAGATGTTTTGAATGTTGTGTGAGTTGTAAAGAAGTGGAAGAGGTTATCGAGTCTGGTGTGGCCTCAGATCCCGGGATAGTACTAAATGGTGTAGAAGACACCATATTGTAAATGGCTGCTAAACTGTTGTGTTTTTCATGAGATGTAATCAATGGCGTAGTTGAGATAGGGATTTATCTTTGTGTGAATGTGAGACAATAGTTATAGTAGATCCTAATGCACAGAGTGACCCTATAGTAATCTGGATGATATTCCACATGTCGAGGTTTCATTTGAAGTGTTTGGGTAAAATTCTTGTGTATTCCTATTGTTTATCAACGCTTGCATCCCATACCTCTTAGATTGTTATGGTGATGCCCCGAATTTGGGTGGCCAGAAGTTCCCCGGTCTACTGTTCGCAGACGACACCCTGTTACTCTCATGAACTGCCATGGGCCTTTCCAGATTGCTATCACGATTTTTGGAGTTTTGCAAAGACCATGGGTTGGAAATCAACTCAGCAAAAACAAAGTATATGGTCTTTGGGGACAATAGGTGCAAAATGAAGAGACCAGTATACCTAGATGGCGCTCCCTTGGAAAGAGTGGGCACTTTTGACTACTTAGGTATCAAACTGGAAGACTCACACCTTTGGCATGCACACCGCCAGAAATCCTTACTGTGCCTGAAGCAAAGGGCGGGTAGCATTGTAAGATTTGCTTCTAGATCTCCCAAGTTTGCAATGTCTCCCGCCCTTGAAACATATAAATTCCAAGCCCGGGGGGGAGGGGCCTTATATGGTGCTGAACTTTGGGGCCATTGTAACCTGGTGGATTTGGAAAGGGCGGAAAATCAATTTTTGAAATCATTGTTAAAAGTTCCTTCTAGCACTCCATCTCTGCCCATCCGTATAGATTTAAATCTTTTTTCCATTTCGCAGATTGCTGCTTTAAGGCCCTTGCTATATTGGATCCGGCTCTGGATAACAGATGCCCTTTCTCCATTTCGTTGTGGGCTTCTCAAATTGGTGGGCAGCAACACTATTAGTAAAACAAAATGGTGTACTTATGTCAAAGAATCCTTATTCCATCTAGGTTTTGGGTCCTATTGGTTGGACCCTCCTTCCGTTCCGAAAAATACTGTGCAGCTACTGAAGGATGCTTTTTGGCACAACGCTCAGATTGTGCAATTTACTAAGATTGTTCTGCTGTCAATGTCTGATAATTATTTATTATTCAAATGCCACTATGAATTTGAGCCTTCTATGGATATAGCATTATCTCCATTTGCGCGAGCTCTTTTTGTTAGATTCAGAATAGTGTCCCTCCCTCTGTGTTCTCTAACGTACAATTGGCACTGTTCCACTAATAGTTCCAAGCTCTGCCCAATGGGCTGCCAACGTAAAGAGTCTATCTCACATGTTCTCTTTTATTGTCATGCATATCACAAACAAAGAGCTTGTTGGATTATCCCGCTCTGCAAATCTATAGGCGCCAGGTCTCATTTGTATGCTGAGAGAATTTTTAAATCTGATCCATCTGCCGAGGTAGTTTTACCAGTGGCAAAATTCCTCGAATCAATCTGGCGCCTCAGACTAGCTAATTTAAAGAATAAGACTGGGTAGCTAATTTTTAGATTTATGTATGCACTTTAATTGACTTTTTGATGTCTGATTTTAGTATTTAACTTTTAATATTAAGACACTGTTTTATTGCATTATTGAACACCTATGGGCATAGGGAATAGGGTTTTGGTGGACAAGATTTCTGCCAATGTCTAAACTAGGCCCTAATTCTCTAAGGGTCTGCTCTAGTCAAAGTGCAAAGTAAAACTGGATATCTAAGTAACTAAACATCACTCTAAACCTTTCAAACATTTAAAAAATGATGTCATTATCACCAGTAACTTCCCACCTTACATGCACAAATCGGGATCTGCAACTCCCATTTGCCTTTCATCTCACAAACCCAACATTGGGATGCCCTTTGATGCATCTCATGTCCAAGAACTTCTCATCCTTGGCAATGCATCCTCACATGCCCCTTTATCTACTACTAAAATAAGCTCTTCATTAACTGGAGACTTATGCAGATGCACCAGCAAAAAAAGAGATATGAGGCAAGAGAAAAAATCCATGTTGAAGGTTAAAGACAGAAAAACATTTCAGCCAGCTTAGCATAGGACTCAATGCACATTTGAATACATGACGGCTTTCACATGCTCTGGTGCTTCACAGGACCTATCCAATATTAAGGAGTAGACATGTGTGCAACATTCGAATACAAGACTATAGGTGCATTTCTCCTAAGCATAATAAATTAAAGATAACATGAAAATATCATTTAACTAAGAAATTATAATTAAGGGTGGGTGAAACTCTTGGAGTTGTGTGCAGCGGAATTCCACAGAGTTAGCTGAAAACTCTGTGTGATTTCACAATGTTCCAAAAGCAGAAAAATTCCAGTCAGCCGATCGGCATAAGTGACACTTGTGTAAAGTAAACCATTTCATATATCGCTTCAGAGGGCTGGAGTGGATCTCCCTGTCACCCCTCGAGTGGGAGTGTTTCATTGCACCCCTTTAGTTGGGAGTGTGGTATACTGTGGTGTGCTCCGTACACCAACTTCAAATGAGCACCTTGGCTCTTAACAGGGCCATGTGTCTAAAGACATGGCGGCTTTCACATGCTCTGGTGCTTCACAGGACCTATCCAATATTAAGGAGTAGACATGTGTGCAACAAGGCCAAGAAATAGCACACTGGATCTCAGGAACGCCTTTCCCGATACAGCAGTGTGTCCGTTTGGGCGCACTACACTGTGCTATGGGGGAGTTACATTACTGCAGATAAATAAACCAAGAGTTTGCCACTTAAGCAAGTCAAAAGAACAAGGGGCAATATGTTAAGGCCCTGTTAGACCCGGCATCCTTGGTGTGGTCTCCACTGACTTTTGCCTCTGTTCCCCAGGTTGGTGATGTCTGCTGGACTCTGTATTTGCTGTTTTTGATACCACTGCTATCCAGTGCTAAAGTGCAAGTGCTCCTATGTAAAAATGTATGTGTAATTGGCTCTCAATGATTGGCATATTTCATTTACTTATACGTCCCTAGTAAAGTACACTATGTGTGGCCAGGGCCTGTAGATTAAATGCTATTAGTGGGCCTGCAGCACTGCTTGTGACACGCACTTAAGTAACCCCTCAATCATGTCTCAGGCCTGCCATTGCAAGGCCTGTGTGTGCAGTTTCACTGCCAATTCGACTTGGCATTTAAAAGTACTTGCGAAGTCTAAAACTCCCCCTTTATTCTAAATGTAAGTCACCCCTAGGATAGGCCCTAGGTAACCCATAGGGAAGGGTGCTGTGTAGACAAAAGGCAGGACATGTACATGTGTAGTTTACATGTCCTGGTAGTGTAAAACTCCTAAATTCGTTTTGCACTGCTGTGAGGCCTGCCCCTTTCGTAGGCTAACATTAGGGCTACCCTCATATAATGTTTGAGTGGTAACTTCTGATCTGAAAGTAGTAGGAAGGTCATGTTTAGTATGGCCATAATGGTAATACAAAATCCTGCTGACTGGTGGAGTTGGATTTAATATTACTATTTTAGAAATGCCACTTTTAGAAAGTGAGCATTTCTCTGCACTTAAATCCTTCTGTGCCTTACAATCCACATCTGGCTAGGTTCAGTTGACAGCTCCCTTGTGCACTCACTCAGACAAACCCTAAACACAGGATGCTCATCCTCACTTGCATACATCTGCATATTGAATGGGTCTTCCTGGGCTGGGAGGGTGGAGGGCCTGACACTTACATGTCAAAGGACAGTAGCCTGCCCTCACACAAAGGACTGCCACACCACCTACTGGGACCCTGGCAGACAGGATTGAACTGAAAGGGAACCTTGTGCACTTCTAAGCCACTCTTTGAAGTCTCCCCCACTTCAAAGGCACATTTGGGTATTTAAACAGGGCCTCTGCCCCTACCACCTCAGACACTTCCTGGAGAAGAGAACCTGAACTAGAACCTGCAACCTGCTAAGAATAACTGCCTGGCTGCCCAAAGGACTCACCTGACTGCTGCCTTGCTGTTGCCCTGCTGCCTTGCTGCTCTCTGGCTGGGCTGAGAAGTGCTCTCCAAGGGCTTGGATAGAACTTGCCTCCTGTTCCCTGAAGTCTCAGGATCAAAAAGACTTCATTCCTGCAAGAAGAAATCCCGGGGCGGCGAAAATCAACTCACAGCCTGCCAGAAAAGACACACAGCCTGAATCGCGGTGAGAAAATCACTGCACGCCGAACCGGAATGACGCAGCCTGACTTCAGCAAGGAAAAGATCGAGCAGCGCCAGCATAGCGACCGGAAATTCAATGCACGGCCCACTGGATCAACGCACAGCTGAGCCGGAAACACGCAGCCCAACTTCCTGAGAGGAATCAACCCAGCGCCTGCCGGTAGAATTTTCCACGCAACCCCCACCGGATTGATGCAGCCCCTGTGACTGCGTCCTGCCGGTGCCAGATTTTAACACATCATCCCCGGGGCGTCCAAAAACCCTGCATAAGTGGACCCAAGACCGAGCGCCGGAAATTGACGCAAAGCCTTCCCTGCTTGAAAAATAAATGACGAATCACCGTATGCGGCCCGAGAAATACACACACACCTCCCTGTTTTCCATGCACCTCCTCCTCTGCGGTTCCTTGCAGAGATTTTGAATCCAAACCAGGTACTTTGTGCTTGCAAGAGACATTTATAGCTTTTAAGAGACTAAAGACACTTTATATCATGTTTACAGTGATATTTCAAAATATACTTTTTGCATCTTAATCGTTTTGACCTGCATCTTATCAGATAAATATTATATATTGTTCTAAACACTGTGTGGTATATTTGTGTGGTGCTATACTGTGTTATTGCATGATTTATTGCACAAATACTTTACACATTGCCTTCTAAGTTAAGCCTGACTGCTCAGTGCCAAGCTACCAGAGGGTGGGCACAGGATAATTTGGATTGTGTGTGACTTACCCTGACTAGAGTGAGGGTCCTTGCTTGGATAGGGGGGTAACCTGACTGCCAATCAAATACCCAATTTATAACAGGAGCAGATAAGGATATGGAGTTTGGGGTCTCTGAACTCACAATTTAAAAATACATCTTTTGGTAAAGTTGGTTTTTGAATTGTCTGTTTGAAAA
The DNA here is from genome assembly GCF_031143425.1 of Pleurodeles waltl. Lineage (NCBI taxonomy): Eukaryota > Metazoa > Chordata > Amphibia > Caudata > Salamandridae > Pleurodeles > Pleurodeles waltl. Next base: position 121,144,325 of record NC_090448.1, on the reverse strand, counting down.
AGCCACTTGCAAAATGTGGGCATTTATTTGCTTAAACCATTCTGTCACTCTGTCTGTTTGTGTATTTCCTGTCTGAGTCAGACTGACAGCAGGGCTGTTTGTGAATCTCCACTAGACAGTGACACAAAGGGAGCTGGGGTATAGCCTGCATATCCTGAAGGGCCATCTGGGCTAGAGTGGAGGGAGGAGTGCTCACTTACACCTGAATGGGCTGTGCCTGCCCTTACACAATGCAGTCTCCAACCCCCTGGTATGTGTCTGGGGCCAGGCCTGGACAAGACAGGACCTTGTGAACAACAGAGACTTTCCTTTGAAGCTTGCCTACTTCAAAGGGAGAAAGGGGTATAAGTAGTGGACCCAAAACCCCAGATTCTTAGATTTAATTCTGGAACCAAGAGGAAGCTCTGCCAAGGAGAAGAGCTGAGGAGAAGTGCTGCCCCTGCCTGCGACTGTGATTTGTTGGGCCATCCTGCAGTTGCTGCTTCTGTCTGAGAAAGGGGACAAAGACTGGACTTTGTAGTATATTCCTGCTTGTGAAGAATCTCAAAGGGTTTAGACTGAGCTTGCCTACTGTTTTGAAGTCTCAGGGTCATCAAAGACTTCCTCTGCCAGCACCTGGACTTTCTGCTGAGACTCCTGCCCTGCCAAGTGGTGCCCTATCCAGTCCCTGGGCCCTTGATAGGTGAAGCTGATAGAACAAGAACTGAAATCCACACACAGGGATCACCACCTGCAACACGGCTGAAAAAATGACGCGCCATCCACCTCGCATCCCAGTTGTTTTTTAAAAGGTTTTTTTTGCCATGTCGAAATTCCAGTTTAGAAACTGCACACATAGGCTGCAATGGGGGCCTGAGACATATATAAAGGGCTACTCTAATGGATGGCACAATCAGTGTTGCAGAACCCCCTAGTAGCATTTGATTTACAGGCCCTAGGGATGTACAAGTAAATTGAATATATGGCAGCTGATGGATAAGCCAATGTTATCATGTTTTAAGGAGTGAGCACCTGCACTTTAGCACTGGTTGGTAGTGGTAAAGTGCACATAGTTCTAAGGCTAGCAAAGACTAAATCAGAAAAAATAGTGGAAGAAAAGTAAAATGTTTGAGGAAAGATCACACTAATACTGGCAGGTCTAACTGTTCCCAATAAAAGAGGCACATTCAGATAGTTTAGAAAAGGAAGGAGATGACAACTTAGAAGATTGCATAGTAGCAGCAGTTAAAATGTGTGAAGTTAGTATATTTTCTGAAGACGTCTGACAAACTGCTTTGAATAAGGATGAAGTTCTCAACAAAGCTATGCAATATTTTAAATTTGGGTGTCCAAGAGAAAACATTGTGAACAGAAACCTCCAACTATTTGTTAAAGTTGCAGATAAAATAACCGTGGAAGATGGATTATTATTAAGAGAGGATAAGTTTATTCCACCACCAAGTTTAAGACTGGAGATTTTAACTTGGGCACATTATGGACAATTAGATTGCATGCTGACTAAACAACACATTAAATGGTTTTTGGTGCCCCTCTATGGATAGAGAAATTGATCGGGCAACAAAAGATTGCATAGTTTATACAAGTTCTTATAAGTCTCTGAAAGTTAGATCACTTCCACTTCAGCCCATAGAAATGCCATCAATTCTAAGGAATAAAAGTTAGTATTAATATTGTGGATCCGTTCAATCTTCTCTCTAAAAAAAATTATTTAGTTTTTGTACTTGTTGACTATAACAGCAAATCTCCCGAAGTGAAATTTGTTAGTGAAGTCAGGTCAAAGGCAGTCAGTGAGCTTTCAAAGGACACATTTTTCCAGCAGCGTTGGTCTTGGATAATGGGATCCAAAGAAGTAATGTAATTTTTCACAGGTAGTGGTATTACTCACCTTAAAGGTTTTTCGAAACAATTGGGTCAGTTAAAAGGAAGAAGAGCATTTTAGGGCATTGTATTCAGTTGGCCACGGCCAGTAATTGCATTTTAGTAAATGCTATTAGAGCCATGCTGAGTTTTTTTCAAACCACACCACACACTTCAACACAAGTCTCACCTTTGATTTTTGTGAGCGGAGGAAGCCTGCTACTAGTTTTGCTCCAGCTTGAATGTTGAAATGGATAAAAAAAAGTCAAGTCTGTAACTGAGCTGAATGGAAGTGTAAGAGATAAAGTTAAAATTACCAGAGAATAAAAAAAAGTATCATAACAGGCATGATATGAAATTGTGCAAATTTCAAGAAGGTAATGTTCGTGTGAAGAAAGTGAGACATGTTCTGAAAGGAGATTCATAGTTTAGGGTTCCAGTTAGGATTGAAAAAGTATATGGCTCAGCAGTAGTGGTGTTTAGTGGACAATGATGAAATTGTGAGAGAGTAGTAAAAGTGTACGATGAAGTTGAAAAAGGAGGTGTGTCTGTAAGGGAAAACTAGTTTCAGGGAAGTAAATATTCAACCATCTTGAAGTTAAGGAGATGTTCACACACTATAATCAAACCTGATATATTTAGGTAAATACTATTAGTTAAACCTGACAATGATAAGGTGGTTTTTTATCACTTCTCAAAGTTTTCCTGTGGTTTTTACAATTCTTTGATTTCAGCAAATTTATTAGTCAGCAACATTTATAGGTGTTTTCAGTTCATAACCATTACCAATGTGTAAAGGTCATTGTTACTATTCCAAGCTTTTTTTATTTTCTTCTCTCTTATTTCAAATACTTTATTTTTCTCTTTTGTTTTATATAACAATGAATATCATGTAATGTCTGTAAGCATACAATGCTCATATTTGATTATTCTATGATTTTCAAAATGTGTAGGTACGTCCTTGAAATGTTGGGGTTTGAAGCGAGGAGTCCAGTTAGAATTCTTGTGACTAACCAGTGTGGTTGTCAATCAGCTAGTGTCTTCGGCACCTTTAATAAATCGTTTAACCATTGAACGCTTTTGTATGACAAGATTACTAGAGAGAAGCTGTGGACTGAGGAGAAGATGAGGCCAAAGTAAAAATGTTAAATTAGCAGCTGCACTAGGAAACCTAATTAGTGTATGCAGGGGCTCAAATTGAAATTGTGCACCCAGTATGCAATCAGGTGCCAGGTGGTAAGTGGTTGAGGAAAGACAGATGGGAGCACTATTTGCACTCATCTCTTAAAATACAAAAGCACTAAATCAAGCACCAATACCATTTTTGTGTGTGTTTTTAATATGTGCACCTCAGTCTCTATTACCCACTATTGCCCTATTATAATTTATGAACAACCTACTGCGCTTGTTTTTGGTTGATAAAAATAACGTAAAAATTCAGTGGACTTTTTCAATGAATGCAGAGTAACACATAACCGCAACATTATGTGAATGTATTTCAGTAGTCCGATGAACAAATGTTGCCTCATGAAATCGGCATACCCAAACAAAATATTTACACAAATAAGCAATATGAAGAACCAGAGCTGTACAGTTTCCCAAGCACAGAAACTACATGGTCTGCCACTGACCTGCACCACCTGTGTCTGCAGATAGTTCCTCAAGGTCGATATGTATATACCTATATAATGTATGACACAGTAACGAGGTGTGATAGAATGAGTTTCTTTCAGGAGTGGAGCCAGAGGGTTTGGATCCCTAATAGTTTTAAAATTAAATTGGTTGATTTGTAAGGATCTAGAACTTTGAGTTTTTAATTGCAATCAATCTGATCTAAAAATTGCATGTTTTAGATGAGACCTTTAACAACTTGATTGATTAGAGTTTTTAAAAATAGAGTTAAGTATAAAAAGCATGTTTTAGTAATGAAGTGGCATATGGTATTCAGCTATGCCATGTCTGATAATAATGATAATCTGTTTGTTCACCAGACAAAGGAAGCTCTTATTAAGATACTGGAGGATATCAAGGAACACGATCATTTCAATTTCATACTGTTTGACCACAGAGTTGAACCATGGAATCAGTCATTAATAAAAGCAACAGCAGAGAATGTAGAGGACGCAAAGGCCTTTGTCAAAACCATTGGGTCTGATGGATGTAAGATTTTTTTTATTTCATTATTATGTTGTTATTATGTTGTTTTTTAGTAAGTGAGTCTACCATCAGCTGTTCCCACTAATAGTATCAAGGGTGCCTTATTCACCTTTTCATACAAGGATTATTCTTCAAGTATGGCCAAGTAATGGGTCTCACAAGATCATGTGACCTATGCCTACATGTTTGAAAAATGTTTAAGACTGAAGACACCGTTAATTGTTGTTAGTATAAGTATTTATTTGACATTCTTTGGAAAGTTATCATCAGTACATCAATCGTGTTATTGCCTTGTTTTGTTTAATTTAAGTTAAGATTGTCAATTTATCATTACTATTTTCAAATGAATACATGATTAGGGATTTCCTCTCCATAGCCACTTTTGCTTCTTATGGAAAATTATCTACAGAACCTTGGTCATACCCTTTGGAAATTGAGGTTGAATTTATAATACTCACTCTGTAGTGGCTCCTAATTGTTGGAGAGTTAAATACAAACTTTTAATGAGGTGTTCACATTTTCATAAATGTTAGATTGCAAATGGTTAGTACTGTACTTGTGTTTTGTTGACAACTGACCACATTGAAACTGGAGACATTCTAAAAATTGTAACAATATGTATGGCATTTAGGGATTTCCCCTTGGAAAATAAATTTGACTTTTTATCAAATAGGCCCCTGTGTAGAGTTATAATGGTTGGTAGGGACAACTTTAGTAAATATCCTTTATTATTTGGGCAATTAGTCTTACATATGGTTGTATGAAACATCTATGGTGACCAATATATGTCAGTTTTAGCAGCTCAAACGTACATATGAACATGAAATGTTTTCCCTTAGATTAAAATCATTTATAGAAAATGTTCAGAAATCTTATCCTTTAAAACTAGATTGACTTCATAATAAATAATGTTTGACTGGCCTCTGCGCATTTTAATCAACAAAGTACTGTAGTCGACAAATTGCCATAAAAGCGTAAAGTTGTACTGGCTTTTAAAACCATGAGATAAAAATATAAATATAGCATAAAATAAAAATGGATAAAAACAAATCATTATTATAAGTAAACCACAGCTACGGAACCAGATCATACAAACATCCTCAAGTTAACTGTACAACTATTATTACCTGAATATGAGACTCATGGTCTTGGACATCTAAGGCACTCAAAATCGCTCTTGACATACTTGCTTTTTACCTTGTTCTCTACATGGATAATAAGTAGAGGGATACTAGATTTTAGAAAGCGCAACGCCTCAGCATGTCTTCTTACCACAACGATCCGGCAAACCAGTACAAGTAATTTCTTACTGGCCATTTGATAAGTTGGGCAAAAGAACAAAACATGCCCTTCTGTTTCCTCCATCTCCTCGCAAGTCGGACAAGTATGTTCAGCTGGCACAATTCCACAGCCCCATCTGTAGGTGAAAGTGGCAAGTTGGAGACTGCTGTATCTAAACTGTAAGTACAGCTTCCTAGTTTGAGGGGGGTCAATTTAATCAATGAACTGCTCAAATTTAAAATCACCCTTGATCAGGAGAAATGAGTTGGAGAGTCTGCCCCTGGAGACAAACACCTGTAAATGGCACATTATCATTTGCCTGTATCTTCCCTTTAAGAATAATTTACTGAGAACAGAAACTCCCAAGGGGTCATTCATGCCACAGAATACCACACCTCATCTTAACCAAACAGTATTTGACATACCTAATCCATGGAAGATTGGCTGAACCAACAATAGTCATGATTTCTTTCAGCCCTTCACATTAAAGCATGAGCTCAGGTGTGGACCACACATGTTTCCAGTAAACAATAGGCCTAAATCTGATCAGCTCTGAAATTTGCCTAAAGACTTTGTCTAACCTGAGAGGCAGCAACGTGCACTATTTGAGAGTGCCTATAACTGTCATAATAATGGTTCTCCACTGCAACAAGTTTACCCAGGTCCTTTTGGCCCCACAGTTCTACTCCATAAAGAGCAGAACCTAATGCCTGCTGTTTGCTAGTGTGAATCACTGGGTACAGTGGTCGAAAGATTATGGCCTTCATTATGACCCTGGCGGTCGGCGGAGAAGTGGTGGTATTACCGGCAACAGGCTGGCGGAAAAAAAAATGGAATTATGACCATGGAGGTCATCCGCCACTTCTTCATTCCGATCGCCAGGGAGGAGACGACCACTGGGCTGGAGACTTGGGTCTCCAGCCCGGCGGCTGTCACAAGACCGCTGGCTGTATCAAGATCCGGCTGACCGCCATGGATTGCATGGGGTTGGGAACCACCATGAAACCATGGCGGTAAGCACTATCAGTGCCAGGGAATTCCTTCCCTGGCACTGATAGGGGTCTCTAACCACCCCCACCTCCGAGTCCTCGCCCCAGACCCCCCACCACCCTGCCACCCCCCAAAGGTGGCAGGACCCCCTTAACCCCCACATTGCTACACAGACACACACCGTACATGCATGCATACACCACCAACACACATACCTGCACACATACCAACAGTCATACACGCACACCCACATACAGACATACACGTCTACACGCATACAGACATTCAGACATACATACAGACAGACACGCACACATTTCCGAACACACTACACCCCTGCATGCATACACGCACTCACACACCCCCTCTACATACACGCATACAGACATTCAGACATTCCCAGAACACACAACACCCCACCCCCACCCTCCCCTAACGGACGATCAACTTACATAGTCCGTTGATCCTCCGGGAGGGGACGAGATCCATGGTGGCTGCTCCGCCGCCAGCACCCCGTCACCAGAACGGAACGTGATTCCGTGGGCGGTATTCTTATGATGGGGCGGTGGAGGTGGAGAAACCTCCACTTCAGCCGACCGGCAGTATGACTGCTGCCGGCTCTCCGTCCGAAAAAGGACGGAGGGCTGCCAGCAGTCATAATTCGCCGAGCAGAAAACTGCCTGCACTGGAGGTCTTCAGCACGGCGGTCCCTCGGCGGTCTTTCAAAAAGACCGCCGAGGTTGTAATGACCACCGACATCTGTAGTGTTCTGATTAGAGCCTCAATGTTTTGCTACAATATTAATTGCACTTACCTATGCAGCATTGCCAAACTAAACACTCTATGAGTATTAGCTCAAGATAGTCGAGTACCTGCATGCGCTCCAGACAGACCCCCTGTAACCTGAGTTTAGGTCTTGAGATAAGGCAGGGATTTAAAACCATGTACTTCATCTTTGCGACATTTATCTCTAGTCCCTTTAGGTTACAGAAGTTCTCAAAGCAATGTAGGATTTTCATCAGCCCCATTGGGGATTTTGATAACCGTAAAGTATTGTCTGCAAACATTAAGGCCGAAGCCTTATGATTAACCAGACAAGGAGCATCTCCATCACATTGAGTCAAGAATGAATTTAAATCATTAACATAAAGTGTAAAGAGGGTAGGCGGTAAGACACAACCGTGTCTCACTCCTCTTCCGACCAGAAATGGTTCTGTCATTTCACCCACTTGGCCACATCAAACTTGGGCAAAGTTATTTCTATGATGCTTTTTTTATAATAATCAAAAGGTCTTCCAGGCCCGCCATAGTGTTGCACCAGGTACCAGATCAAATGCTGATCGCAGGTCAACAAATGCAACAGAGTCAGCCACTCCCCAAGACCATAGTTTTCTAAAAAACGAGTTGTAATCTAAAAACTTGGTGTACCATACTGGTCCTTTTCCGAAAGCCCGCATACAGAGGGGATAGTGCTTCCTTCTCACCCATCCAGACCAGAAGTCAGTCTAGGAGAATTCTACTAAACACATTTTGTGCGCAGTCAATCAGACTGAATGGCCGATAGTTACTTGGGCCTGAAGGGGACACTTTCTTGTAGATTGGGCAGGCAGCAACGTGCACTATTTGAGAGTGCCTATAACTGTCATAATAATGGTTCTCCACTGCAACAAGTTTACCCAGGTCCTTTTGGCCCCACAGTTCTACTCCATAAAGAGCAGAACCTAATGCCTGCTGTTTGCTAGTGTGAATCACTGGGTACAGTGGTCGAAAGATTATGGCCTTCATTATGACCCTGGCGGTCGGCGGAGAAGTGGTGGTATTACCGGCAACAGGCTGGCGGAAAAAAAAATTGAATTATGACCATGGCGGTCATCCGCCACTTCTTCATTCCGATCGCCAGGGAGGAGACGACCACTGGGCTGGAGACTTGGGTCTCCAGCCCGGCGGCTGTCACAAGACCGCTGGCTGTATCAAGATCCGGCTGACCGCCATGGATTGCATGGGGTTGGGAACCACCATGAAACCATGGCGGTAAGCACTCAGTGCCAGGGAATTCCTTCCCTGGCACTGATAGGGGTCTCTAACCACCCCCACCTCCGAGTCCTCGCCCCAGACCCCCCACCACCCTGCCACCCCCCAAAGGTGGCAGGACCCCCTTAACCCCCACATTGCTACACAGACACACACCGTACATGCATGCATACACCACCAACACACATACCTGCACACATACCAACAGTCATACACGCACACCCACATACAGACATACACGCCTACACGCATACAGACATTCAGACATACATACAGACAGACACGCACACATTTCCGAACACACTACACCCCTGCATGCATACACGCACTCACACACCCCCTCTACATACACGCATACAGACATTCAGACATTCCCAGAACACACAACACCCCACCCCCACCCTCCCCTAACGGACGATCAACTTACCTAGTCCGTTGATCCTCCGGGAGGGGACGAGATCCATGGTGGCTGCTCCGCCGCCAGCACCCCGTCACCAGAACGGAACGTGATTCGGTGGGCGGTATTCTTATGATGGGGCGGTGGAGGTGGAGAAACCTCCACTTCAGCCGACCGGCAGTATGACTGCTGCCGGCTCTCCGTCCGAAAAAGGACGGAGGGCTGCCAGCAGTCATAATTCGCCGAGCAGAAAACTGCCTGCACTGGAGGTCTTCAGCACGGCGGTCCCTCGGCGGTCTTTCAAAAAGACCGCCGAGGTTGTAATGACCACCGACATCTGTAGTGTTCTGATTAGAGCCTCAATGTTTTGCTACAATATTAATTGCACTTACCTATGCAGCATTGCCAAACTAAACACTCTATGAGTATTAGCTCAAGATAGTCGAGTACCTGCATGCGCTCCAGACAGACCCCCTGTAACCTGAGTTTAGGTCTTGAGATAAGGCAGGGATTTAAAACCATGTACTTCATCTTTGCGACATTTATCTCTAGTCCCTTTAGGTTACAGAAGTTCTCAAAGCAATGTAGGATTTTCATCAGCCCCATTGGGGATTTTGATAACCGTAAAGTATTGTCTGCAAACATTAAGGCCGAAGCCTTATCATTAACCAGACAAGGAGCATCTCCATCACATTGAGTCAAGAATGAATTTAAATCATTAACATAAAGTGTAAAGAGGGTAGGCGGTAAGACACAACCGTGTCTCACTCCTCTTCCGACCAGAAATGGTTCTGTCATTTCACCCACTTGGCCACATCAAACTTGGGCAAAGTTATTTCTATGATGCTTTTTTTATAATAATCAAAAGGTCTTCCAGGCCCGCCATAGTGTTGCACCAGGTACCAGATCAAATGCTGATCGCAGGTCAACAAATGCAACAGAGTCAGCCACTCCCCAAGACCATAGTTTTCTAAAAAACTAGTTGTAATCTAAAAACTTGGTGTACCATACTGGTCCTTTTCCGAAAGCCCGCATACAGAGGGGATAGTGCTTCCTTCTCACCCATCCAGACCAGAAGTCAGTCTAGGAGAATTCTACTAAACACATTTTGTGCGCAGTCAATCAGACTGAATGGCCGATAGTTACTTGGGCCTGAAGGGGACACTTTCTTGTAGATTGGAACTATCTCAGCCCCTTCCTATGTCACTGGAATAGTCGCCCCTAACAGAATTGAATTGAAGAGTATTGTAAGGTATTGTAAGGTAAGGACTCCAAACATTAGGTTGATCAAAAACAGGTCCCCGGAAATTTTGTCAAGGCCTGGGGCTTTGTTTGGAACAATCTTACAGATTGCGGATCTTAATTCAGTCAGCAAGATCAGAGCAAACTCACATGTGACCCTTTCACTGCTGTCTTCAACTTAGTTCCTTGCCTTCCCCATCAGTGTGGAAATACGCTCAACAACAATCTCAGAGTATAGAGCAGAAAAGTGGGCAACCCAATCTGCAGCAGGGACAATCTGGCTGAAGTCCTCCTTGCTTCCTGATGCAACTAAGTTCCAAAAAACACTCTGACCGCCTACCCTCACAGCTTCAAGCAGGTTCTCCCATTTCCCCATATCCCAATCTTGTTTAGCAATTCTAATGGACAGTTTACAGGCCTCCCTTCTCTCCTTAATGGCCCCTCTATCCTGTTGGTTTATAGCAGACACAAGGGCAATCTTAGCCCTCTTGCAGACTTTATTATACCAGGACTGACAGGGTTTCCTCCATATTGACCTTATAGTTTCATAAAAGTGGTCTTTCAGCTGGGCAAAAATGTTTTATGGATGGAACTAACTTCATCTAGATGGACCCACTGGTCTATGTTCTAGTCCAATGCCTGGAGCTCACCTATACTACATGCAACAAGTTGAGAGACCATCCCAATCTTCTCTTCAGAGTTGAACATAGTGGACCACTTGACTCTCTGCCTGTTCCTGGTTATATGTAGCCTACAGTCAAAGGGCTCATCTACACTGACCCTCCTGCACCCCCCTGGGAACTCAACATCTAGCACCATTGCATTATGATCACTATCACTCTTATCCAGCACTGCCATGTTGCTTATAAATTGCCAAGTACTTACATCCACCAAGATGTAATAAATAAGGCTACTACCAGGGGCTCGATTGAAAGTGTGCTTCCGTTCCTTATTGGACTGAGTTCTACCACTCCCAGCACGTAACCCTTGGTTCAATGTTAGGATGTTTAATTGAAGTACCATCATAATCTGCTCCTTATCGGAACAATCACCAGATGGAGGATCGACCAGGTGCTATTCCCATCTCAGGTAAGTGGGGTTGGACTAGCATCCAGGGGCTCAAATTGGCAGTTAAAATGCCCATCCACAAGCTTTAAGACTTCCACCAGGGCAGATGCCATGTGCTAGTTCAATAGCCCAATGGTTGGGGGAGTATTATGTGCCCCCATGGCCTGAAATAAACATTATAGATGTAGACAGAGAGGGATGGAAAGACTAGCAGCACATACAGAATCTCCTGTCAATCTATCATAGGCCTTGCAGTCAAGGGCAGAACTCACCCAGGTTACTAGACCCCGATGGTCTGCACACCTCTTTTATGATTGCTACTTTACTAAAGTTAGCGTACCCAGAACTGAAGACCATCTTAGTAGACCATGTTTCTTGGAAGAGACAAATCGAGTGTAAGTTTACAAACTCAGCCCATTCCTCAGATCTGATATTAGAGGTTAATATAGCTATATTCCAGGATAACAGTTTTAAATGGGCATTAGGATATTTAATGGTGGGATCACCTATGATATCAGGGCATGGTTGCAAAGCCTTGGTAGTGGGATCTGGAGCTTGCAAAGGTGATTCTAGGGATGCATGAACATCTAAGGCACCACCCTATCTGCTCTTAAAGCAGTCAGCGTTAATTATTGGGCATAGTACTGGGCATCTGGAACCCATGCTGCCTTCACCTCAGTACTGCTTGAGATTATATCAAATTCTACCCCCAAACCCATACCTGTTACAACAGGTGGGAACGCAGCAGGGGTAATACTCTGTGTGCAGTGCCCAGAATGCATGTGAGGCCCCTGCAGTTCCGGCAGTACAGTCTCTTTAGCCATATCCCTCAAATTGCTGAGCCTCACTTCTGCCACGCCCCAGCCTCCAGCCCCAGGTACTAAAGAAGTAACTATTCCATGTGAAGCTCTGGGGGAGGTGAGTCAACCGACCCCCTCTAGTGTGCCAAAATGCAGGAATTCCAAATATACCTGACTGTCTAGCAGGTGACAGTGCCCAACGAGATTGCATTTTGTAATCCTAATTTAGAAACATCAGAAAAACATCCACATCAGTATTAACAAAACATATATTAAAATAACTATTTTGCTTAAGTGTAAATGATGACCAACTAAAAGCAATGTTTCCCTATTTTCCAATGTGAGGCTAAGCAGAGCCAATTGTTTGCTGTTTTGGAAAAATTCCCTCACCAAAATCTGAAGATCTATGATAAAACTCAAGTCATAAAAGCATTGCATTTTTTACTGAGATTTCTCAGCTTAGAAATATCTACTGAGGTTCAGTATACCAGAAGGCGATAGTTCCCATTTGGGATTTTTGGCACTTCACAAGAAGTCCTTCAGTAAAAATGCTAAATCAATGTCCTTTGGGAACCAACAAAATGTTTTTATGTTAAGAACTGATGTATTCCCACACTCAAGAAACTGGAACCACTGACATAGATTCAGTAAATGACATGGCTGTAGGAATTGACAAGAGAACCACTAAGGGCCTGATTTAGATTTTGGCAGACGGGTTACTCTGTCACAATGATGAGAGGTATCCCATCTGTTCCCCAAAATATAAATCCTATTTGTAAAGAAATGGCTCCCTGTTGCAGTTACCCCCCACTTTTTGCCTGATACTGATGCTGACTTGACTGAGAAGTGTGCTGGGACCCTGCTAACCAGGCCCCAGCACCAGTGTTCTTTCACCTAAAATGTACCATTGTTTCCACAATTGGCACAACCCTGGCACCTGGGTAAGTCCCTTGTAACTGGTACCCCTGGTACCAAGGGCCCTGATGCCAGGGAAGGTCTCTCAGGGCTGCAGCATGTCTTATGCCACCCTAGGGACCCCTCACTCAGCACAGACACACTGCTTGCCAGCTTGTGTGTGCTGGTGGTGAGAAAATGACTAAGTCGACATGGCACTCCCCTCAGGGTGCCATGCCAACCTCACACTGCCTGTGGCATAGGTAAGTCATCCCTCTAGCAGGCCTTACAGCCCTAAGGCAGGGTGCACTATACCACAGGTGAGGGCATAGGTGCATGAGCACTATGCCCCTACAGTGTCTAAGCAAAACCTTAGACATTGTAAGTGCAGGGTAGCCATAAGAGTATATGGGCTGGGAGTCTGTCAAAAACGAACTCCACAGCTCCATAATGGCTACACTGAATACTGGGAAGTTTAGTATCAAACTTCTCAGAATAATAAACCCACATTGATGCCAGTGTTGGATTTATTAAAAAATGCACACAGAGGGCATCTTAGAGATGCTCCCTGTATTTTACCCAATTGTTCAGTGCAGGACTGACTGGTCTGTGCAAGCCTGCTGCTGAGAGACGAGTTTCTGACCTCATGCGGTGAGAGCCTTTGTGCTCTCTGAGGACAGAAACAAAGCCTGCTCTGGGTGGAGGTGCTTCACACCTCCCCCCTGCAGGAACTGTAACACCTAGCAGTGAGCTTCAAAGGCTCAAGCTTCGTGTTACAATGCCCCAGGGCACTCCAGCTAGTGGAGATGCCCGCCCCCTGGACCCAGCCCCCACTTTTGGCGGCAAGTCCAGGAGAGATAATGAGAAAAACAAGGAGGAGTCACTGGCCAGTCAGGACAGCCCCTAAGGTGTCCTGAGCTGAGGTGACTCTGACTTTTAGAAATCCTCCATCTTGTAGAAGGAGGATTCCCCCAATAGGAATAGGGATGTGACCCCCTCCCCTTGGGAGGAGGCACAAAGAGGGTGTACCCACCCTCAGGGCTAGTAGCCATTGGCTACTAACCCCCCAGACCTAAACACGCCCTTAAATTTAGTATTTAAGGGCTCCCCTGAACCTAAGAATTTGGATTCCTGCAACTTACAAGAAGAAGAGGACTGCTGAGCTGAAAACCCCTGCAGAAGAAGAAAGAAGACACCAACTGCTTTGGCCCCAGTCCTACCGGCCTGCCTCCTGCCTTCCAAAGAAACCTGCTCCAGCGACGCTTTCCCAAGGACCAGCAACCCCTGAATCCTCAGAGGACTGCCCTGCTTCAAGAAAGACAAGAAACTCCCGAGGACAGCGGCACTGCTCCAAAAGAACTGCAACTTTGTTACAGAGAAGCAGATTTAAAGACCCCTGCAAATCCCCGCAAGAAGCGTGAGACTTGCAACACTGCACCCGGCGACCCCGACTTGACTGGTGGAGAAACAACAACTCAGGGAGGACCCTCCGGTGACTCCGAGACCGTGAGTAACCAAAGCTGTCCCCCCTGAGCCCCCACAGCGACGCCTGCAGAGGGAATCCCGAGGCTCCCCCTGACCGCGACTGCCTGATCCTAAAGTCCAGACGGCTGGAAAAGACCCTGCACCCGCAGCCCCCAGCACCTGAAGGAACGGAACTTCTGTGCAGGAGTGACCCCCAGGAGGCCCTCTCCCTTGTCCAGGTGGTGGCTACCCCGAGGAGCCCCCCCCTTGTCTGCCTGCACCGCTGAAGAGACCCCTTGGTCTCCCATTGAAATCTACAGAGAACCCGACGCTTGTTTGCACACTGCACCCGGCCGCCCCCGCGCTGCTGAGGGTGTACTTTTTGTGTGGACTTGTGTCCCCCACGGTGCCCTACAAAACCCCCCTGGTCTGCCCTCCGAAGACACGGGTACTTACCTGCTGGCAGACTGGAACCGGGGCACCCCCTTCTCTCCATTGAAGCCTATGCGTTTTGGGCACCTCTTTAACCTTTGCACCTGACCGGCCCTGAGCTGCTGGTGTGATAACTTTGGGGTTGCTCTGAACCCCCAACGGTGGGCTACCTTGGACCCAAAACTGAGACCTGTAAGTGATTTACTTACCTGTTAAAACTAACAAAACTTTACCTCCCCCAGGAACTGTGAAAATTGCAGTGTCCACTTTTAAAACAGCTTATTGTGTTTTATGTAAGAAGTATACATGCTAAAGTAATGATTCAAAGTTCCTAGAGTACTTACCTGCAATACCTTTCAAATGAGATATTACATGTAAAATTTGAACCTGTGGTTCTTAAAATAAACTAAGAAAATATATTTTTCTATCACAAAACCTATTGGCTGGATTTGTCTCTGAGTGTGTGTTCCTCATGTATTGCCTGTGTGTATGTACAACAAATGCTTAACACTACTCCTTTGATAAGCCTACTGCTCGACCACACTACCACAAAATAGAGCATTAGTATTATCTCTTTTTGCCACTATCTTACCTCTAAGGGAAACCCTTGGACTCTGTGCATGCTATTCCTTACTTTGAAATAGCACATACAGAGCCAACTTCCTACGTTGGTGGATCAGCGGTGGGGTACAAGACTTTGCATTTGCTGGACTACTCAGCCAATACCTGATCACATGACAAACTCCAAAAATTGTCATTTGAAATTGATTTTTGCAATTTGAAATTTTTCTAAATTCTTTAAAGTCCTGCTAGGGCCTTGTGTTAGTCCCTGTTAGCATTTCTTTTAGAGTTTAAAAGTTTGGTAAAAGTTTGAATTAGATTCTAGAACCAGTTTTAGATTCTTAAAAAGTATTCCAACTTTTAGAAGCATAATGTCTAGCACAGATGTGAATGTGGTGGAACTCGACACCACACCTTACCTCCATCTCCAGATGAGAGAGCTAAGGTCACTCTGTAAAATAAAGAAAATAGCAATGGGCTCCAGACCTACCAAACTACAGCTCCAGGAGCTGCTGGCAGGGTATGAAAGAGCCAACCCCTCTGTGGATGGCAACACAGAGGATGAGGATAGTGACTTGGAGGAAGATTCCCCCCTACCAGTCCTATCTAGGGAGGACAGGGCCTCTCAAGCCCTGACTCTAAAAATAATAGTCAGAGATGCTGGTTCCCTCACAGGAGGGACCAACCTCTCTGAAAGCACTGAGGATAACCCCAGTGAAGAGGACATCCAGTTAGCCAGGATGACCAAAAGATTGGCTTTGGAAAGACAGATCCTAGCCATAGAAAGGGAAAGACAAGAGATGGGCCTAGGACCCATCAATGGTGGCAGCAACATAAATAGGGTCAGAGATTCTCCTGACATGTTGAAAATCCCCAAAGGGATTGTAACAAAATATGAAGATGGTGATGACATCACCAAATGGTTCACAGCTTTTGAGAGGGCTTGTGCAACCAGAAAAGTAAACAGATCTCACTGGGGTGCTCTCCTTTGGGAAATGTTCACTGGAAAGTGTAGGGATAGACTCCTCACACTCTCTGGAAAAGATGCAGAATCTTATGACCTCATGAAGGGAACCCTGATTGAGGGCTTTGGATTCTCCACTGAGGAGTATAGAATTAGATTCAGGGGGGCTCAAAAATCCTCGAGCCAGACCTGGGTTGATTTTGTAGACTACTCAGTGAAAACACTGGATGGTTGGGTAACTGGAAATGAAGTGCATGACTATGTTGGGCTTTATAATTTGTTTATGAAAGAACACATTTTAAGTAACTGCTTCAATGAAAAGTTGCATCAGTATCTGGTAGACCTAGGTCCAATTTCTCCCCAAGAATTGGGAAAGAAGGCAGACCACTGGGTCAAGACTAGGGTAACCAAAACTTCCACTGGGGGTGACCAAAAGAAAGGGGTTACAAAGCCTACCCAGGAGAAAGTGGGTGACACTAGAAACAAAGAAAAAGAGTCCTCTGTAGGCCCCCAAAAACCAGACCAGGTGGGTGGGTCCCAAGACACAACCCAAAACAAAGGTGGGTACCAGGGTAAGAACTGGGATGCCACTAAGGCATGGTGCCATAACTGTAGACAGACAGGGCACCACACCAAGGACACTTCTTGTCCCAAAAACAAACCCCCTAGCAAATTCCCAGGGGTAACCAGTGTAGCCATTGGGGATGACTCCTCAGATGAGGAGGTCTTTATAGCGTTCAACTGGAAAAGGGCCCAACAGGTGAGTTGGAGATTCCAGAGGGAAGTAGACACTTCCACCACCTACTGGTGAATGGAATCCCAGCCACTGCCATGAGAGACACTTGTGCCAGTCACACTATTGTGCATGACAGGCTGGTGCTCTCAAACCAGTACATACCAGGGGAGACTGCCAGAGTAAGAGTTAGCCCAGACAGGGTCACTGATAGGCCTGTGGCTTTTGTGCCCATAGGAGTGGGTGGGACTTTTAGCTGGAGAAGGGTGGTAGTCAGTACAGACCTCCCCCTTGATTGTCTCCTTGGAAATGACTACCCAGAGGTTAGTCATAGCCCAAGAGAGGAACTGGTTCAGTGCCAGCCCTCTCCCAAGGATTCTGGAGGTGCTACCTCTGCAGTAAATGCCAGTAGGCCCCAGAAGAAAAAGATAAGAAAACAGTGTAGGAAGGGTGGACAACCTTTAGCCAAGGTTCCAGCAAGCCAGGTAGAGTCTGCTCCAGTAGGGGAGACCTCCAAAAGTGGCACTGGTAAAGTCCATCCTGACCCACAAGAAGTCCTGGCTAGTCAGGCAACTGTTAAGCCTGAGTGGGTGGCTCCTCAGCTAACAGAAGAAAGAGTGGAAGAAGGGTGTTTACTACAAGATTTGGTAACCCCCCACTCTAATACAGCAGACAGGCACCCTGAACCCAAAGAAACCTGTAACTTAGCCCCTTCCCTTGTAGGTGAAGAGCTAAAGGTGTGGTTCTGGGCACTGACAGCTGTCAGTGGCCTCTGCTGGGTGTTAGCCTTTATGGCTGCACTATCCTTGGCATGGTGGTCTGACCCCATGCCAAATAGCAAGTTAGGCCCCCTGACCCTGTTGGTCATGGTGGGGTTACTCCAGCTCTGGGTAACCTCTTTGGGTAAGCTAGGGGTGACCCTGGCTAAGATAAGATTAGCAGAGGTGGATACCTCTAACCCCAAAATAGAGAAAATGGGTGGAGACATTAAAGATACAGACAAGAGGCAATTCAGACTAGGTCCTATCACTGTGGAAGTGGGTCAGTTCCCCAGAGGGAATGACCTGAACAGGAGGATGTAAGGCAGAGTAGGCCCTGCAACAAACCAGCCTATTTCCTCTACTCTTCCTCGCCTGACAGACTAGGAAGACTCTCACAGCTTTGGCTGAGTCTCCTGGCCTGTGGGCTGGGGGGGGCTTGTGTAAAGAAATGGCTCCCTGTTGCAGTTACCCCCCACTTTTTGCCTGATACTGATGCTGACTTGACTGAGAAGTGTGCTGGGACCCTGCTAACCAGGCCCCAGCACCAGTGTTCTTTCACCTAAAATGTACCATTGTTTCCACAATTGGCACAACCCTGGCACCTAGGTAAGTCCCTTGTAACTGGTACCCCTGGTACCAAGGGCCCTGATGCCAGGGAAGGTCTCTCAGGGCTGCAGCATGTCTTATGCCACCCTAGGGACCCCTCACTCAGCACAGACACACTGCTTGCCAGCTTGTGTGTGCTGGTGGTGAGAAAATGACTAAGTCGACATGGCACTCCCCTCAGGGTGCCATGCCAACCTCACACTGCCTGTGGCATAGGTAAGTCATCCCTCTAGCAGGCCTTACAGCCCTAAGGCAGGGTGCACTATACCACAGGTGAGGGCATAGGTGCATGAGCACTATGCCCCTACAGTGTCTAAGCAAAACCTTAGACATTGTAAGTGCAGGGTAGCCATAAGAGTATATGGGCTGGGAGTCTGTCAAAAACGAACTCCACAGCTCCATAATGGCTACACTGAATACTGGGAAGTTTAGTATCAAACTTCTCAGAATAATAAACCCACACTGATGCCAGTGTTGGATTTATAAAAAAATGCACACAGAGGGCATCTTAGAGATGCCCCCTGTATTTTACCCAATTGTTCAGTGCAGGACTGACTGGTCTGTGCAAGCCTGCTGCTGTGAGACGAGTTTCTGACCTCATGCGGTGAGAGCCTTTGTGCTCTCTGAGGACAGAAACAAAGCCTGCTCTGGGTGGAGGTGCTTCACACCTCCCCCTGCAGGAACTGTAACACCTAGCAGTGAGCTTCAAAGGCTCAAGCTTCGTGTTACAATGCCCCAGGGCACTCCAGCTAGTGGAGATGCCCGCCCCCTGGACCCAGCCCCCACTTTTGGCGGCAAGTCCAGGAGAGATAATGAGAAAAACAAGGAGGAGTCACTGGCCAGTCAAGACAGCCCCTAAGGTGTCCTGAGCTGAGGTGACTCTGACTTTTAGAAATCCTCCATCTTGTAGAGGAGGATTCCCCCAATAGGAATAGGGATGTGACCCCCTCCCCTTGGGAGGAGGCACAAAGAGGGTGTACCCACCCTCATGGCTAGTAGCTATTGGCTACTAACCCCCCAGACCTAAACACACCCTTAAATTTAGTATTTAAGGGCTCCCCTGAACCTAAGAATTTGGATTCCTGCAACTTACAAGAAGAAGAGGACTGCTGAGCTGAAAACTCCTGCAGAAGAAGAAAGAAGACACCAACTGCTTTGGCCCCAGTCCTACCGGCCTGCCTCCTGCCTTCCAAAGAAACCTGCTCCAGCGACGCTTTCCCAAGGACCAGCGACCCCTGAATCCTCAGAGGACTGCCCTGCTTCAAGAAAGACAAGAAACTCCCGAGGACAGCGGCACTGCTCCAAAAGAACTGCAACTTTGTTACAGAGAAGCAGATTTAAAGACCCCTGCAAATCCCCGCAAGAAGCGTGAGACTTGCAACACTGCACCCGGCGACCCCGACTCGACTGGTGGAGAAACAACAACTCAGGGAGGACCCTCCGGCGACTCCGAGACCGTGAGTAACCAAAGTTGTCCCCCCTGAGCCCCCACAGCGACGCCTGCAGAGGGAATCCGGAGGCTCGCCCTGACCGCGACTGCCTGATCCTAAAGTCCAGACGGCTGGAAAAGACCCTGCACCCGCAGCCCCCAGCACCTGAAGGAACGGAACTTCTGTGCAGGAGTGACCCCCAGGAGGCCCTCTCCCTTGTCCAGGTGGTGGCTACCCCGAGGAGCCCCCCCCTTGCCTGCCTGCACCGCTGAAGAGACCCCTTGGTCTCCCATTGAAATCTACAGAGAACCCGACGCTTGTTTGCACACTGCACCCGGCCGCCCCGCGCTGCTGAGGGTGTACTTGTTGTGTGGACTTGTGTCCCCCATGGTGCCCTACAAAACCCCCCTGGTCTGCCCTCCGAAGACGCAGGTACTTACCTGCTGGCAGACTGGAACCGGGGCACCCCCTTCTCTCCATTGAAGCCTATGCGTTTTGGGCACCTCTTTAACCTTTGCACCTTACCGGCCCTGAGCTGCTGGTGTGATAACTTTGGGGTTGCTCTGAACCCCCAACGGTGGGCTACCTTGGACCCAAAACTGAGACCTGTAAGTGATTTACTTACCTGTTAAAACTAACAAAACTTTACCTCCCCCAGGAACTGTGAAAATTGCACTGTGTCCACTTTTAAAACAGCTTATTGTGTTTTATGTAAAAAGTATACATGCTAAAGTAATGATTCAAAGTTCCTAGAGTACTTACCTGCAATACCTTTCAAATGAGATATTACATGTAAAATTTGAACCTGTGGATCTTAAAATAAACTAAGAAAATATATTTTTCTATAACAAAACCTATTGGCTGGATTTGTCTCTGAGTGTGTGTTCCTCATTTATTGCCTGTGTGTATGTACAACAAATGCTTAACACTACTCCTTTGATAAGCCTACTGCTCGACCACAGTACCACAAAATAGAGCATTAGTATTATCTCTTTTTGCCACTATCTTACCTCTGAGGGGAACCCTTGGACTCTGTGCATGCTATTCCTTACTTTGAAATAGCACATACAGAGCCAACTTCCTACACTATTATTTCCTATGGGATTGATATTTCAGCAGATGGGATATCACCGCTATGAAGGAGTAACCCATCAGCCGAATCAAAATCAAGTCATAAGTCTTTCTGTTGCCATCACAAGAAGTGTTATCAGATCAAATTTGAAGCTGATACCATCGCAGGATGCAACTTCAGAAGACATTTCAAAATGCTATTAGTTATGGTTTCCTCCTATGAGGCACATTTGTCGGTATTACTAGAAGGACATACTGAGGGATTTGTTCTTAGAAGGTAGATTCAAGTCTTGACCCATCACTTCCGCTACATGTGTCATTGTTCTGTATATCCTTGTGGTGCTGGTAAGTAAAGCAGGCTTTCCGTCAAAAACTATGGACTCCGTTTTTGCTTCACATTAACAGGCTCATTATGAGTTCGGCGGACAGACTGGCAACCTCTCACCCGGGCCCATTAAGAGTTTCCTACTAGATCAGCGAGCGGAAACCTGAGTTGAAGCCTGCTGGCCTAGTGGGAAACAGGCTACAGGATTGTCTCTAGCACGTAATCGAGCAAGCGGCAATGCTGTAGTATGCATGGTGCACCAACACCCTCGCAATGTTCACTGTCTGCAAAGCAGACAGTGAACATTGCAATGGTGCTGCCCCGGGGGGCCCCTGCACCGCCTATGCCAAGTGCATGGGCAGTGCATGGTTCCCCCTGGGGCACCTGCACCCGATATCCACCAGCATTTTCATGGTGGTGGTACTGTCATGAAACCTCTGGCAGAGAAGGGGGTCGTAATCCCCAAGGCAGCACTGCCACCACCACCTCCAGACCAATTACCATGGTTTTAATGTGGCACTCAAACCATCACCTTGGCGGCAGTCTGACTGCCATCTGCGAGTCTGGCGGTGACCACCAGACTCATAATGACCCCCTGGGTTTTTGCACTGGAGCATCGATATTTGCCCACTGCCATCACATAGCACAGTATATGTTTTCTACTGATGTTATGGTTTGCTGTTATACAAAGGTATTAATAATAATGGACATTATGTGTCATGAATCAGGCCCAAATGGATAGATTTACACTCCTCAGAAAACAGAATAGCCAGGCCCTAAAGGACCCTTGCAAAACTCAAAGCTTGACAGCTATACTGTACAAAGTGACAAAGAATGTCCATTTACCTACAGATGATCTTAAAGTTAGTGCCATTTGTGAAGACCTCACTGAAGATTGTGAGAAACTATATGACTTGCTCTCTGGACAGAAATGAAATATTGCAATGCTGTAGTAAATTGCACTTAGCATAAATCAATATACCAGCTGTGGGCCTCTCTGAAAGGGACCAAAGAGCAAAGTTTGGTGATCTAACTGGTGTGATTGTAACCACATAAAATCAAATAAGGGAGATAGAATCGTGCTTAATGTTCACTCCGCTTCCTTGAAACATAGCACAACTAATCAACGGGGGGTAAACCACACAAGTAACTGACAAATCGGGTCACTATGGAGTTATCCTGAAACCCTCAACCAGTAGCTGCCATTTGTGGTGTAAGTAATCACCAATATTGTTTATTATAGGATGGCATCATGTAGGAGGCTGGCCCTCTATGTAGTGTGCAAAACTAGGGGGTCCAGGAAGCCACACGTTGGTTTCCAGAGGCAAAAACTAGATCACCTAGTGCTCTAATTTTTGAGGTAGCTTAGTCGAGCATTGGCTATGCTCTCATTATCAATTATGCGACTCACACACTCAAAGAAATAACTCAAGACCAATTTATGAAATTACTTCAGATTTTTATATAATTTTTAAGACCAAGATTATCAAAATTGGTTAAGTACTTTTTAAGATATTCATTTTTGAAGTTTTATTAAATGCAGTCTTTCTGTGTGTAATTACACACCATAGGAGTCAATAGGCAGTCACTTTTAAAAATACATATAAAATTGCACATTTATGTTACCAGGTTCCGCTTTTGCAAGTTGGTAGAGGTCTTCGGTGGGCACACTGTGCCAGCTGGAGAGGCTAGTGTGGCTCCTGTTTCTGGGGGGAGCCGGTTGTAAAGTCTCTTGGAGCAGGTACAGTGCCACTCAGGGGGACCGCTTGGAAAAGAGTGGTTCTTGC
The DNA here is from genome assembly GCF_031143425.1 of Pleurodeles waltl. Classification (NCBI taxonomy): domain Eukaryota; kingdom Metazoa; phylum Chordata; class Amphibia; order Caudata; family Salamandridae; genus Pleurodeles; species Pleurodeles waltl. Next base: position 121,121,474 of record NC_090448.1, on the reverse strand, counting down.
AGATTTAAGGGTGGAGGCTTGTGGTCCCCTTGGGGTGTCGAGGTCACAAGGGGTGTGCGACCCTCTGGGAACAGTTGGTTCCTCATTGCAGGGCACTGGGTGGATGGATGTAGGGCGAATTGTTGATCCAGGAGCTGTGCGCAATGGAGTCCCTTGGAGCTGAAGGTGAGTCTCTTGGAGGGCAGCTTACAGAACAACGGGGGCACTCTGGTGAGAGATCTGGGGTGTTTCTGAAGTCCCTCAACAGGAGCTTCCTCCTGGTCCTTTTTCAGCTCTTGGGGAGCTGGTTTTCTTGGTGTTCAATGTCCACTGACTAGTACCTGGGGTATTGGCACGACTTGGCCACTGGAGGGCACAGTGTGACCAATCTTGGTACACTTGCAGGATTTGTCCTGGTGATTGGTGGTGTGTCATCAGGTCCAGCTGCGACTTCCGGTTCTGGAGATATCAGCCGGTCAGTGAAGTGACCCTCATTGGATTGTTAGTCCTTGTTGATTTCCAGAGTGGTACTTCCACTCAGAATGGAAATCATGAGCGATTGTTGAAGCCTGGAGGGGGTCTGGGTTTCTTGAGGCCAGTCCAGTGTCCAGCTCCTCTGCAGCGGCGATTATCGGGTCCTGGGTGCAGAAGGCAGTGTTTGGCCCCTTTTTTTGATGTGGCAGGGCCACAGTTCTCTTGCTTTGGGATCTTCTTTGGTGCTGGTCTTCTTTGTCCTTTCAAACCTGAAATCTTGGTCTAGGGGTGCCTACTAAATACTGAATTTAGTGGTCAATTTAGGGGGATCCTGGTAGTGTCCAATGGGACACTTACCTTTGGTTGGAGACACCCACTATAGTGACCACTTCCTGTGGGAAGGGTCATTTCCCTAAACCTCAATGGCTATTTTCTCTCCATGCAAGATGGAGGAAAATGAAAAAGAGGGTCCACCTTGCAGGCAACACCTTAGAGGTGGTGCATAGCAGGGGAAGGCCACTCCTCCTATATTTTCTGAGGTTTCCCGCTTTTGCTCCCTCCAAAAGTGGGGATTTGCAAAGGGGGATGCCAGCTGCTGCTAGCAGCAGGCTTAGGGTCTAGTTTCAAGGGTGGTAAGCCCTTTGAAGCTCACCACCAGAACAGAGCACATCCCTGGCGGAGGGAGTTTAGCTCCTCCACTCAGGAAGGGCATTGTCTTACAAACCAGAGATGCAGGGCTCTCCCCCAATATTTGTATATTGGCTGTCTGGAGGTGGCAGCTGGATAGGACCAGTCAGCAACCATTCCAGTTTAATTAGCTTTTGCAGGGTGCACCTCTAATATGGCCTCTGGGTACTTTTAGGGATCAGTCCAATACTGGCACAAGTTTGGATCTATCATTTTGAGTTGTTTGGTACCAAACAACCCAAGGTTCAGAATGGCAATCATGTAGCTGGGAAACTTGTGCTGACCAGTGTCCAGCACATGTATTAAAAAGGCTGCTCTGTTCCCTCACTATGTCCCAGGTTTGGCAAGGACACAGCTGGGGTATATTGCTCTTGCAGCTATGCCCTCACATGTAATATGGAGCACACTGCCTTAGGGTGTTGAAGCCTCCTTCAGGGCAGGAACAAAACCAGAGACCAGCCAGTCTTAAGGTATAAAGAAAGACAATTTAATATGTGCACAGGAACTGATGGCTTGAGAGGCCAAGTCCAAGCAGTTCAAATTGTGGAACTCCAACACAATCTTTTATGCATGGGGACCACAAAAATGTGAAAATACATCATCCAATCAGAACCACATAGAAGTAATTTCTTCATCAAGTACATGGTGTGATGTCGGTCAGGTGATGCATGATGCTATACATATATGAGGCATCTATCCAATCACATTAGAACAACATTTCATGATTGTAGCGTGATACAAGATGATCACAAGCGTGACCTACACATTTCTCAGACGGTTGGAACTTTCCAAGCGTCACCAAACCAGTTGCTTCATAACCTTTCCTCAGACCTATGTGGGCATTCAGATGTCTGTCTGTTACTGGGTGAATGAAGTAATGCATGTTGCGTGAGGTGTCTCTTTGAAGCAAGCCTTGCATTACAAGCTGTCTGTCAGGGTTAATTTAGTAAAGGTCATCCAACCTTTAACATATGTTTTTCAGGCCTGTTCAGGATTGAGTATCACAGGATGAAGTCAGGCCTGGAGAAATAATAAAATGGATTCATTAGCCAGTTTCCACAAGGGCTGTAATGACTGCCAGAGGGTTATCTTACCCATAGTAAATGCAGTGTATTGTGGACAGGCACAAAGGCAGTGTGCCATTTCAAAGTTGTATTTTAGAGGTACCCCAGAACACTCAGCCTGTAATGTCAGTGCTGGGTCCATCTGGATGCATGGCCCTAGAGAGTGGCACAATCAGTGCAGCTGCCCCCAAGGGCCTACCTATAGTACCCCATGCCCTGGGCACATAGGTGCCCTCTGACTAGGGACTCATAGTGGTAGCTGAGACTGTATCCAATTGTGCCAATGCATCAATACAGATTTAAGGAAAGAGCTCTGGCCCAGGAAACCTGGTTAGTAGGGGTCCTGGGCACTACAATTTCCTGGACACATCAACATCAGGCAAAAGTGGGAAGACAACCATGTCAAGAAGAGGCCCTCTCTCACACATCATTATGGGGTTTCGCACCTGGATTCTTGCTTTTCCAGGTGGATGCCAACTCCATCTGGGAGGATAGTGATAGGATCTGTGCAATGAAAAAGTACAATTAAAATTACCTCCTGTACCTAAACTTTCAATTTTAAAATTGAGTTTAAAAAGTGCAGGGACATGAAGTGATAATGGTGACATGGAGTAGACAAGTTAAATATCTGGTATATCACATTAAGTAGTCAACATTATTTGGACCTTACTGCCCAGGAGGGTCATTGGCCTTCATCAGAACCCATTAAATTATTACTGGACCCCCACAGGTATGGTATCTTTTGTATTCTACAGTTAATAATGAAACAATGTAGACAAAACCCAGGCCAGTGGCTCTGAAATGATTAGTTAATACAAAAGAAAAAAGGGACATACAGAGAGTACATAATAATAAACACGTACAAATCTTTTTTTCTCTTGTATACACACAGCTCTGATTTCTATAGTCAATCTTCTCATTTCATTGCTTAAACCAAACTCATGTCACCGCATCTGTATATGTATACACTTCCTTTATGTGGTACTATAATCAGATACAAACTTCTTTCTTGCATCGAGTGCAGCTAGGCTGTGAGTCAATGTGATATATTAATCATTTGAAACTATATCAGGTACCGGCAAAGCGAAGTCACAGAATCAGTCTTATGGTGTTAAAGAAGCAAACAGGTAAAAAAGTTCAGATATTGCCTGTCTCATACTAAGTAACCCTAGTCAAATGCATCATCATGATTCTATTTTCAAGAGGCATGTGATATACATCGGGCAGAGGTGGGCAGCCATGCCAAGTGTCACACATTAGAATAACACATTTCTGGACATTTTCCAGCATTGACGCAATGCCTGAGTGTTGGAAAGTGGATTATTGGTAAGGGCAGGTAAATACCTACAGTTAGCAATAGGCCACTAACCTATTAGGTCTCAATAAATTAACCCCAGCTCAACACTTGGTAGCTTGGCAATAAGCAAAAAGGCTTAACTTAGGAGATAAAGGGGTCATTACAACCCTGGCGGTAAAAGACCGCCAGGGCTGTAATGACGGAAGCACCGCCAACAGGCTGGCGGTGCTTCCCAGGTCATTACGACCGCAGCGGAAGTGCCGCGGTTGCACCACCGGGGCCGGCGGTTTCCCGCTACAGTGGCCCCGGCGGTAGTAATCCGCCAGGGGATTACGAGTCCCCCTACCACCAGCCTTTTCCTGGCGGTTTGAACCGCCAAGAAAAGGCTGGCGGTACGGGGAGTCGCAGGGCCCCCTGACAGGGCCCCATGCAGCTTTTCACTGTCTGTATAGCCGCAACACCGCCGGTTACATTTGGAGCCGGCACCTGTGTTGCGGCCGAGATCTCCGCTGGGTCGGCGGGCGGAAACTAGGTTTCCGCCCGCCAGCCCAGCGGGGATCTACAAATGGCCGCAGCAGGGGTGCGGCTGCATTGGCGGCCACCCAGCGGTCCGATCTTGGCGGGCAGCTTCAGCCGCCCGCCAAGGTCGTAATGAGGACCAAAGTGTGTAAAGCATTCAAACATCACAAAAAAAAAACACTTTAAAAATCCAAAACAAATGTATAAAAATAGTAAATATTTTATCTTTATTTTGACACCAAAACTAATTAAATCGGGTAAGGAGAACCGAAGATATGAATTCTTAAAGAATTAATTATTTTTTAGCGCATAGAAACTAAAAGCGCCACTCGGGAAATCTGGTCGTACCTTGACCGGGTCAACTTTCCGTACCAACCGGCCTTGTTCATAAGTATATTCCAGGAGATCGTAAGAGTATTATGATCACTACAACAATTGCTTATAACCTCAAACCTCTTGAAAAGCACACAAAGATCTGATGTGACCATAATAACATCAATTGTACTCCCTTTACCACTTCTATTAAAAGTGGGCATATTCAAAGTGACCAGCTCATTTCCAAAAACTAAGTCATATTTTATTAAGATTTTGTTTAGAGATTCACCATAACTGGAGTGGCAGAAGTGAGGCAATTTGTTATTACTGTGATGAAATAAACCACATACACGCTTATCTCTGTATCCACACACAGGAATATAAAAATCTCCTGCCTGGATCAGGAAAGTAGTGTGGGTTCTTGTATTCCTAAACTTTTCTAGAAGGTCATCAAACTGGTCTATCGACTCTCCTGAAGTATGGTTAAAATTGTTATAATAAAACGTTATAAGTAAAATATCAAAAGAAGACAGAAGTGAAAAAAGAGTAACTAAGAAAACCAGTGAAGACCACATCTTACTTGCTTGAGTAAAATTAGCGTCAACAGAAATTACATAGCCAGACCCCCTTTTGCTTTACTGTCTGATGAGAGTGTTGCATTGCGAAAGAAACATGGTACCAATCAATATGAAAATCATCCCTCATCCAAGTCTCTTGGAGTCACATGATATCATATTTGCTCATGAGGCATAGCCAATCATGATTATTTATTTTTGTACAAGCACCAGCAATATTCCAGTAGATAAGGACCATATCTGATTCTGATGGAAATGGGGGTGGACCTGCTCTACCCAGAGGGTGCGGGTTGGGCATAGCATTTATAGTCAGTTTATCTGGGGTAGTTAATGAATCTGTTCTGTAGAGTTTTCCGAACAGGATTGTCAGCTATTAGAATTCAGGCCCTCAAGTGGTTTGAAGCCATTTAGTGCAATAAAATTAAAACCTGCCTCCTGGCAGTTAGCTCCTGTGTTTGTCAGTGGTGGTTATTTGTAAACCATCCAAGGGGGTGTGTAAAAGCACCCTGGGGGATGTACCTGGATACCAGACTGAAACTGAGTTAAACTATATAAATCATGTAACAGATGTCTAACCAATGTGGGGTCCTTAAAATGTACCAAAGTGCAATCACCTTTTGTACCCTTCTTGTATGGACCAATCCAACCCACTCTCTAACTATCAGGATATGTTTTTGGAAATCAAAGTGAGTTCCTAGTTTTGTTCCTAGCTAATGTGCTACTTTGCATTGTACGGAAAAATCATCCTTTTAGACCAAGGGTAACCTCCTGCACATCTTCTAGAATAATTGAATAACAGGTACAATCCGGTGGTAAATGTATATTATTGGAACAAAAAGGTGTACTGTGATCCCCCTGGCAGCATCAGGTTGTTGCTTTGCGCTGGCCTTCTAAGGGTATAGGGTTGCAATTTTCAACACATGCTGATAGTGGCTCATTGTCTTGATTTATGACTTGGTTGATGGGGCTTGTTAGAGATGGGAGCACTTTCCTATAGGCTATTCGACTAGCAGTCTCCTCATTGATCCTAGACGGAGTAATTCCCCTAGGCAATAAACCGGCAGTCATACAGCTATTTTATAATAATTTTTTTACAAAAAACATTCAGCATTTGTTCAACCTTCAATAGAAAGTCTGAACATAGGTCTGTTACATGTTCTGGACAGCTTTCAACATCTCTGAGCAGATTTCTTCAGTGTCCCTAGAGTCCTTGCCTGCCCCATCATTTCTCACATTCACATTCTTTGATGACTTAATGCCTGATTTGGATGTTGGTGGAATTGGTCCCGTAGATTGTTTTCCATCAGATTTCCTGCCCGCTGCCTTGGTGATCCGTCCGCAGTATTTAGATGTTGGCAGTCCCATAGACGAAAGACTGCCCAAGTCCGTCCGACTTGACCAGAAATCTCAACCATCAATGACGGCGCAGTTAACTATAGTGGCTGGCAGTGGGACTCCAGCCATGTTTCCCTTTGAGCCAATTGCAATGTGCCTAACCACCAAGGCAACTGTGGCAAAGTTACCTCCACACCTGAGTTGGCAGATTGGAAGGTAAATGAAAAAAAACCTACCTTTTTTTTTGTCTGAATCAAATAAGACCAAAATGACAAAATCCAATAACTTGTTCCTGAGATATACAATTTTAAAGATGTAGGTGAAAATAGAGCATCGAAGCGCAAAGTGTCAAATGTGGTTATCTGGTCTTGCTAGACTGGGACAAAGTCACAAGTGGAGACCGATCGCGATGGAGCATGGGCCGGCTACAGGGACCTATTTGGGCCCACTAAACATGGTACCTTAGGTGCTTGTGCACAGTCTGCACGGCGAGGCTTTGCAAGGCTTCACATCATTATTCGTTGGTTCAGGGAAGCTGTGCGGTGAGGCTTTGTGGGGCTTGGTGTAGCTTAGCATTGATCCCACGGAGCTGTGCAGAAAGGCTTTGTGGGGCTTTGCATCGAACCTGGGGAACTGTGTGGCAAGGCTTTGCAGGGCTCGGCGTTGCCGTGCGTCGGTTCTGAGGGGCTGGCGACTGCCTGGCGAGGCTATGAGGGGCTTTGCGCCACTCTGTGTTGAGTCCGGTGAGGCTGGCAGCTGTGCAGCAAGGCTTTGTGAGTCTCTGAGTTGCTTCGCTGCAGTTCTGATTAACACCACAGAGGGTAAAGCACCTTAGGCCCACTTCCAAGGCAGGGCAGACTCACAGCTTGTAGTGTCCAGGTGCAGATGGTTCAAGTCTTTGATGTCCCTGAGACTTGGGAACAGAAGGCAAGCTAAATCCAAGCCCATGGAGAGCACTTGTGGAGGAAGGCAGAGTCATTTTAGGAGAGTCAGGGGCCAGCAAGCAGCAGGGCAACAAGCAGGCCAGCAGTCCTTCCAGCAAAGAAGTCCAGATGTGTCCTTTGGGCAGCCATGCAGTCCCTCTGAAAGAGTCCAGTTGTAGATCCAGAAGTGTCTGATATGGTGGGATCAGAGACCCAGCATATATACCCAAAAGTGCCTTTGAAGTAGGGGAAACTTCAAAGAGTGGTTTTGAAGTGCACAAGTTCCCCTTTGAAACCAGTCCTGTCTGACAGGAGCCCTGCTGGGGGTTATCAGTCATTTGCGTGAGGGCAGGCCACTGGCCTTTGAAGTGTAAGTGAGAGCCCCTCCACCCTACCTGCCCAGGGAAACCCATTTGTATGCAGATGAATGCAGCTGAGTGTCCTGTGTTTGTGGCTGTTTGGGTGGAATGCACAAGGGAAGCTGTCAACCAGCACAGACCAGACATGGTTTGGAGACAGACTGTAAGGCACAGATGGCAGGAAGTGCAGGGAAATGCCTTCTTTCTAGAAGTGGCATTTCTGAAAAAGTAATGTAAAATCCAACTTCAGCAGTAAGTAGGATTTCTTACTACCATTCTAACCATAAGAAATATGACAATTCTACCCCACGCAGATCAGAATTCACCACTTAAAAGTAGATAAGGAAATGTCCACTGCTGGTCTATGAGAGGAGTAGACTTCACAGTAGTGAAAAATTACTTTGGGAGTTTTTTACTACCAGGACATATAAAACTTTAAAGTATATGCCCTGCCTTTTACCTACACAGATCCTGCCCTATGGGTTACCTAGGGCCTACCTTAGGGATGACTTAAATGTAAGAAAGGGGAATTTAAGGCTTGGCAAGTAGTTTTAGATGCCAAGTCAAAGTGGCAGTAAAACTGCAAACAGCACACTCAGGTCTTGCAATGGCAGACCTGAGACATGGTTAGGGTACTACCTATGTGGGTGGCACAATCAGTGCTGCAGGCCCATTAGTTAGATTTATTTACAGGCCCTGGGCACATCTAGTGTACTTTACTAGGGACTTATGTCTAAATGAAATATGGCAATTGGTATGAGCCAATGTTACCATATTTTAGAGAGAGAGCACATGCACTTTAGCACTGGTTAGCAGTTGTAAAGTGCCTGGAGTCCTAAAGCCAACCAAAACAAGGTCCAAAAAAGGGGAGGAGGAAGGCAAAAAGTTTGGGATGACCCATCAGAGAGGGTTATTTTCCAACATGCTGCCAGAACAACAGCTTCAGAACTGTACCATCTAAATATGGTCGGCAGGAGTCCACGAGCCTGACAGCAATGGAGTACACTCCTTCGAGGCAGTCAGCAGTTCAGCCTCAATACATCAAAATCCAGCAGTTGGAACTTCATCAACATGACAGAATACTTCGGACCGCTGCCATGGTGGGATGGCAGTAATCCTGTGAAGATCTAAATCAGGCTCTTAGCACCACAGATTAGATGCTCCAGAGGACCTTCGAAAGGGGTCTAATCGTATCTCCTTTTCTCTTTTTCTATTTGGCGGTGGGGTTAAGCTTGCACAATGGTCCCTATCTTGAATTAAAGTTCCAGGGGTGTTCTTAAGGCGAGAGAAGGGCAATGTAGTCTCTTCTAAGTCTGAGTTCCCTGGAAAATTATCTGCTTTAGCAACTGTGCCACGGTTACAGGTGGCTAGGTCATTTCCACAGCCTGCGTTGTTATCAATAACTCTAGGCTCTAGTGGCAGGATATGATATTGACATTGGACTGTGCCAATTCTTTTTTTGACAGACTCAATTTCTGAAGTAAGCACACCCATTACAGAAGTCAAGTAGTTAGTGATGGTGGCTGTTGCTCTAGACCCTTCTGTTGGTTTATGAGCTCTGTGATCTTCCATTTCCCCATATTTGGTACACAAAAAGAAAAGATAGAATACCATACCTTTTTTGCTGGTGGTCAAATCACCAGACCAAGAGGGGTGGCCCAGCCTCTTCAGGGCTCTGACAGGCACAGACAGGCCCACTCTTGGCCCATTCTTGCTATTAGCATACCAACTGGCAAAGCTGAGAATCAGAATAATGGAACAAAAAAAACAGAATAGTCTCTAGACGAACTAAGGTTGAGGTTTGATTAACTTAATAAAGAACTTATAGAACTGAAAGGGTTGATAAAATATCTACTGTCACATCCAGGCAGCCTAGGGGAGGCCACAAAATGTGACCCACAGGCAAAACACCCATTGACCATCAAATCATGTATTAAAGATATTGATAATGACCAGAAAGGGAAGCTAATTCCTCATTGACCCCCCCAATAAAGTCTACCCACCCTTCCGCAACCTGAGCAATCAAACAAACCGAGAATATGGGCTTGCCCACCGAGGGGATTGGAATTCTATCAGGAATAATACCATCTTTAGTGCTACAATGGGCTAAAGGGTGACTAACAAATCAAAGGCATGAACAACAATGTTTGTCGATAGTTTGTTCAGATATAGTTAAGACCCAATGAACCTTTAGAGATCTTGAAGATTGTGATATTATCAGGCTTTTTCTGAGAGACAAAGGATTGGTAGATGGGTTGATTTCTATGGACTTAAGATCAGTTACAGGCAATGGTTCACTAACAAATTTTAATTTAACTGTACCTTAATCCCTTTTTTTTATCAGAAACAGAGGTCTACGGCAAAATCACCATTAATATTAATATTAACTTCAGCATTTGCTGATTCCTCATGGGTCAATAACCAGCTGTTGCCCGAGGGAGTTTTGAAACTAGCCAGAAGTCAAGTTATATTATTAAATTGTGTCGATTGACTGTCTCTACTAGAGAAATGATTCCAGCCTATAGAGTCCCAATGCACGGATTGTCCAGATTTGCCATTGAAATTTCCTGCTCCACAACTCTTGTGACATCCAATATGGCAACTCAAGATCTTAAGGAACATAGCTTAAGTGAACTCATCAATTCTGCTGATATTATTTCTCACCGTAACCAACTTTCCATTGGGCCCTTGCATCTAGTCTTTTGGAATGTCACAGGCATAAGGCAAAAACTTATTGAACCCAAAAGGCAGGAATATATTGACCAGTTTCATGTTTGTATGTTTCAGGAAACTTGGTTAACCCTTCCTCCTTATAGACTAGGCTTCAAAACATACTCTGTAAGTGATACTCCTCCTTCCTCTAGTGGCAGGCTGTCAGGGAAGAGGGACTTGTCATTTGGGTAAACATTTCTCTAAATGTCCATATTGACACCCTCTATCTAGACTCTTCTGATTCCCTAGGACCTAGAATAACAATCCAAAAGATGCTTGCACTGAACTTATTTAACATCTACATCAGGTAAAGGCAGAGAAATTCGTAATCCCCAACTTTAGTGTTACTGGAAACAATTGTAAACAGCTTAAATATCAGGGAGTTGTTAATTATAGTAGGGGACTTTAATATTACATATGAGCCTCTCTGTGTAACATAGGAGGAGGACGAGTTATGGGGTGTGCCATCCCTTTACACAATTTACCATGTACCTTGCACTGTAGCTGGGCTGCAGATGCCCATTTTTACAGTAGCAAATGGCCTGCCAGCCTGTAATGGCAGTTCCAAATCTGAAAAATCAGGTTCATATCTATTTAAGAGAGGAAACAGAAGGCCCAACATTGATTATATGTTGATAGATGTCTCTGAATGGGACAAAATGTTGAACCTAAAGATATATGCCAGGACCAACAGTGATCATCTTCCATTACCCCTTATGATGACATGCTGTATGAATGAGGAGTTGGGTCATCCTACTAGGCTTCCTACCATTACAACAATTGTTGGAAATGACCACAGATCTATCAAATGACCAAAGATACTAGGCAACACGACTGCTTCAACAAAGATCTATAATGTATATGCTAACACCCTGGCTCTGTTTCTTGATCTCCCATTATACAATATCCTTATTGTAAACATTCAGATTACTTTGGTTGCTAATCTAAATCCGTACCTAGCTAAAACACCTCCTAAGAATCCTGATCGAGAAGCAAAAATAACACACTGAGAAATCACTGGTATTTGGAGGATTGCCGCTTGTCTAAAAAAGCACTTGTAAGCCCTTAAAAATCTAATTTCCTCCTGATATTTGTGTAGCCAGGGCTCGATAAAAATTAGTACTGGCATCTGCAAAGTGAAAGTGAAAAGATACTAAGTGGACAGACATCATTAAGGCAGCCAAGATAGGTGACTCTGTGACTTTTTGGAAAATGATAACCCATGGAAGCAAGATTCGCACAATCAGACTGATCACAAAAAGTAATTACAGTTTCCTCTGTAAGAGACTTTGGGCCTGATTACAACTTTGGAGGAAGGTGTTAATCCGTCCCAAATGAAACGGATATACCACCAGCTGTATTACGAGTCCATTATATCCTATGGAACTCGTAATACGGCTGGTGGTATATCCGTCACATTTGGGACGGATTAACACCTCCTCCAAAGTTGTAATCAGGCCCTTTGTGTCTAATTTAGATCTGGGTGGAATTGGCCCCTCCATTAATTTTCCATCGAATTTTCCAGCGGCCGCCTTGGCAGTCTGCCCACTCTATTTAGATGTTGGTGGTCCCAAAGACTGAAGTCCGCCAACAAACCACCGCCAGGATTCTACACATGCATCGACTGCACTTTAGGCAAAAGCAGCTGGTGGCGGGACTCCAGCCAATTTTACAGCTGGACAAATCACAATGTGCGTTCCCACCGTCATAACTGTGGCGGCTAAACCTCCACACCTGAGTTGGTGGATTGGGAGGGAAATAAGCACAAAACTTCCCTTTTTTCAACTTTATCCAGTTCCTGCCGCCATGAACACAATTGTGCAAGTTCTATTTTCGCTGCAGCTACTGAACTACAACAAAAATCAACCCCATCATCACATGAACCAAAGGTAAGTCATCATGTATTGTTTCTCCTGTCATCATTGGACTTGTCTGTGTATATTAGCTCTGGACTTGTGCATGTTTAAAAATACTTGCAAGCAATAGAATGATGTGCAAGTCTATGTGTGTAATATGGTAGTTAGAACAATTTTAAGAAACACACATGAATACATCATTAACACTCACCAATCAGGTACTAACTGCCTTCATGCCAATGGACACCTACACAAAAAGTCACATCAACTCCTAAAATCGAAATGTATCCATACAGGTGTGTAATCATTTACCATAAACTATCATATCAGATACATAAACATTGCATATTATTGTAACTACAGAAATCCAATATGATGTAGTAATTACACTACACAATGCAAAAAGTGGATTTACACAGAATGTACAACCAATGTTACCTCTAAACTTCAAATATATCAGAGATCCCTTAAGGTCACATGTCCCCTTGTCTTGTGCAATTTCTGTCAACTATTGCATGTCATTTAACTCCAAAGTATCATTTTCCATGTGTAATGCTATGTGTATATCATTAACACATATCATATTAAAATAAACACACCTGCATTCTCAAGTTACAAAAATATCAACATGGATAATTTTGGTGTAAGTGTCCAGTATCATGATGAATGCTTGCACCAAAATCTAAATGTCCATCACAAATGTTCAACACTAATGTATGCACTATATAAATATGTGAAACATAATACCTGTGCTTGTCACTGTCAGAAATGAGACTAAAAGGAATGTCACACACATTGGCATAAATAAATTTATCAGCAATCAATTAGTAATAATCTAAAATTAATGCCAGGACAAAGGTATTTAGAATAAATGAAAATGTAATCCAGTAATGGGAGAATTCTCTCAGTCAGAATGGAAAATGAAAATATATTTTTATAAAATACAAATTGTCCAGAATGGGCATTGAGGGCTTCAGGCCTGGAAATTGCCTCTTAAATACTCTGCCAAGTACAACCTCCTCATTAAGGGGCATCTAACGGGCAGAGCAGGCATATCAATGATGTTTCTTCCTTGGGGTGGGTATGGGTCTCACAGGACTCAGGGATAGGGTAAGGGAAAACACATCTGGAGGAGACGGATTACAAGGGGTGAGAGAGGACGGGGTTTGGGAGTTTGAGGGAGCTGGAAGAGGTGTTGTAAGTGTTTCTGTCTGTTGTTCATGTAAATATGGGTCTGGTGTATGTGGTACGTGTTTGGGTACGTGTGTTTAGGAAGGTGTGTGGTGTTTGGGTGAGTGTGTGCATTTGTGTTTGGTGGGTGTTGGGGTGGCTGTGCTCTTCTGTGAGTGTGCATGTTTGAATGTGTGTGGTTTTATCAGTGTAGTGTAATCTGGTGGTTGTAAGTGTGTGTGTCTGGTAGGTGTTGTTTTGCTTGTTGGTATGTGCATGTGTGAGAGAGACTGTGTGTGGAGGAGTGTGATGTAGAGTTAGATGTGGTTGTGGTGCTTGTGGGTATGCTGGTGGATGGAGTGGCAGTGGTGCATGTGTCTGTGTTGGTGGGTGTTATGGGTGTGGTGTATGTATGTGTTGTGGTAGATTTTGTGGGTGTGGGTTTGGTGGTTGTGTCTGTGGTGGTGGGTGTGGTGGTAGTGGGTGTTGTGATGGGTGTGGTGGTGGGTGTTGTGGCAGCAGTGTGTGTATGTTGGTAGGGTGTATGCTTGTGTTTCTTTGTGTGCTTGCATTTATGTGTGTATGTGCTGCTTGTGTCTGTGTGAGTGGGTGCACGCAAGGAAGTGAGTGTGCTTGGGACAGGGCTGGGAATAGGGAAATGAGATGGGAAAGGGATAGGAGTTGGGGAACAAGGTTGGGGTGGTTGGGAATCTGTGTCAGTGAGGAAACTAGACCTTGAAATGACCTCTGTAGACCAGAC